>NC_092784.1:45348881-45697006 GCF_047496795.1 Chiloscyllium punctatum
ATTGTGCCTATAAAATCCCTTACATTGTGCCTATAAAATCCCCTACATTGTGCCTATAAAATCCCCTACATTGTGCCTATAAAATCCCTTACATCGTGTCTATAAAATCCCCTACATTGTGCCTATAAAATCGCCCACATTGTGCCTATAAAATCCCCTACATTGTGCCTATAAAATCCCCTACATTCTGCCTATAAAATCCCCTACATTGTGCCTATAAAATCGCCCACATTGTGCCTATAAAATCCCTTACATTGTGCCGATAAAATCCCCTACATTGTGCCTATAAAATCCCCTACATTGTGCCTATAAAATCCCTTACATTGTGCCGATAAAATCCCTTACATTGTGCCGATAAAATCCCCTACATTGTGCCTATAAAATCCCCTACATTCTGCCTATAAAATCCCCTACATTGTGCCTATAAAATCGCCCACATTGTGCCTATAAAATCCCTTACATTCTGCCTGTAAAATCCCCTACATTGTGCCTATAAAATCCCCTACATTGTGCCTATAAAATCGCCCAGATTGTGTCTATAAAATCACCGACATTGTGCCTATAAAATCCCCTATATTGTGTCTATAAAATCCCCTACATTGTGCCTATAAAATCCCCTACATTGTGTCTATAAAATCACCTACATTGTGTCTATAAAATCCCCTACATTGTGTCTATAAAATCACCGACATTGTGCCTATAGAATTCGCTACACTGTGTCGATAAAATTCCCTACATTGTGCCTATAAAATCCCCTACGTTGTGTCTATAAAATTCCCTACATTGTGCCTATAAAATCCCCTACGTTGTGTCTATAAAATCCCCTACATTGTGCCTATAAAATCCCCTACGTTGTGTCTATAAAATCCCCTACATTGTGCCGATAAAATCCCCTACATTTTGCCTATTAAATCACCTACATTGTGTCTATAAAATCACCTACATTGTGTCTATAAAATCACCGACATTGTGCCTATAAGATTCGCTACACTGTGTCGATAAAATTCCCTACATTGTGCCTATAAAATTGCCTACATTGTGCCTATAAAATCCCCTACATTGTGTCTATAAAATCCCCTACATTGTGCCTATAAAATCACCTACATTGTGTCTATAAAATCCCCTACATTGTGTCTATAAAATCCCCTACATTGTGCCTATAAAATCCCCTACATTGTTCCTATAAAATCCCCTACATTGTGTCTATAAAATCACCTACATTGTGCCTATAAAATCCCCTACATTGTGTCTATAAAATCCCCTACATTGTGTCTATAAAATCACCTACATTGTGTCTATAAAATCCCCTACATTGTGTCTATAAAATCCCCTACATTGTGCCTATAAAATCCCCTACATTGTTCCTATAAAATCCCCTACATTGTGCCTATAAAATCCCCTACATTGTGTCTATAAAATCCCCTACATTGTGTCTATAAAATCACCTACATTGTGTCTATAAAATCCCCTACATTGTGTCTATAAAATCCCCTACATTGTGCCTATAAAATCCCCTACATTGTTCCTATAAAATCCCCTACATTGTGCCTATAAAATCCCCTACATTGTGTCTATAAAATCCCCTACATTGTGTCTATAAAATCCCCTACATTGTGTCTATAAAATCCCCTACATTGTGCCTATAAAATCCCCTACATTGTTCCTATAAAATCCCCTACATTGTGTCTATAAAATCACCTACATTGTGCCTATAAAATCCCCTACATTGTGTCTATAAAATCCCCTACATTGTGTCTATAAAATCACCTACATTGTGTCTATAAAATCCCCTACATTGTGTCTATAAAATCCCCTACATTGTGTCTATAAAATCACCTACATTGTGTCTATAAAATCCCCTACATTGTGTATATAAAATCCCCTACATTGTGTCTATAAAATCCCCTACATTGTGCCTATAAAATCACCTACATTGTGCCTATAAAATCCCCTACATTGTGCCTATAAAATCCCCTACATTGTGTCTATAAAATCCCCTACATTGTGTCTATAAAATCCCCTACATTGTGTCTATAAAATCCCTTACATTGTGTCTATAAAATCCCTTACATTGTGCCTATAAAATCCCCTACATTGTGTCTATAAAATCCCCTACATTGTGTCTATAAAATCCCCTACATTGTGCCAATAAAATCCCCTACATTGTGTCTATAAAATCCACTACATTGTGTCTTTAAAATCCCCTGCAATGTGCCTTTAAATCCGCTACATTGTGTCTATAATATCCCCTGCATTGTGTCTATAAATTCCCCTATATGCTGTCTATAAAATCCCTTACATTGTGCCTATAAAATCCCCTACATTGTGCCTATAAAATCCCCTACATTGTGCCTATAAAATCCCTTACATCGTGTCTATAAAATCCCCTACATTGTGCCTATAAAATCGCCCACATTGTGCCTATAAAATCCCCTACATTGTGCCTATAAAATCCCCTACATTCTGCCTATAAAATCCCCTACATTGTGCCTATAAAATCGCCCACATTGTGCCTATAAAATCCCTTACATTGTGCCGATAAAATCCCCTACATTGTGCCTATAAAATCCCCTACATTGTGCCTATAAAATCCCTTACATTGTGCCGATAAAATCCCTTACATTGTGCCGATAAAATCCCCTACATTGTGCCTATAAAATCCCCTACATTCTGCCTATAAAATCCCCTACATTGTGCCTATAAAATCGCCCACATTGTGCCTATAAAATCCCTTACATTCTGCCTGTAAAATCCCCTACATTGTGCCTATAAAATCCCCTACATTGTGACTATAAAATCGCCCAGATTGTGTCTATAAAATCACCGACATTGTGCCTATAAAATCCCCTATATTGTGTCTATAAAATCCCCTACATTGTGCCTATAAAATCCCCTACATTGTGTCTATAAAATCACCTACATTGTGTCTATAAAATCCCCTACATTGTGTCTATAAAATCACCGACATTGTGCCTATAAAATTCGCTACACTGTGTCGATAAAATTCCCTACATTGTGCCTATAAAATCCCCTACGTTGTGTCTATAAAATTCCCTACATTGTGCCTATAAAATCCCCTACGTTGTGTCTATAAAATCCCCTACATTGTGCCTATAAAATCCCCTACGTTGTGTCTATAAAATCCCCTACATTGTGCCGATAAAATCCCCTACATTTTGCCTATTAAATCACCTACATTGTGTCTATAAAATCACCTACATTGTGTCTATAAAATCACCGACATTGTGCCTATAAGATTCGCTACACTGTGTCGATAAAATTCCCTACATTGTGCCTATAAAATTGCCTACATTGTGCCTATAAAATCCCCTACATTGTGTCTATAAAATCCCCTACATTGTGCCTATAAAATCACCTACATTGTGTCTATAAAATCCCCTACATTGTGTCTATAAAATCCCCTACATTGTGCCTATAAAATCCCCTACATTGTTCCTATAAAATCCCCTACATTGTGTCTATAAAATCACCTACATTGTGCCTATAAAATCCCCTACATTGTGTCTATAAAATCCCCTACATTGTGTCTATAAAATCACCTACATTGTGTCTATAAAATCCCCTACATTGTGTCTATAAAATCCCCTACATTGTGCCTATAAAATCCCCTACATTGTTCCTATAAAATCCCCTACATTGTGCCTATAAAATCCCCTACATTGTGTCTATAAAATCACCTACATTGTGTCTATAAAATCCCCTACATTGTGCCTATAAAATCCCCTACATTGTTCCTATAAAATCCCCTACATTGTGCCTATAAAATCCCCTACATTGTGTCTATAAAATCCCCTACATTGTGTCTATAAAATCCCCTACATTGTGTCTATAAAATCCCCTACATTGTGCCTATAAAATCCCCTACATTGTTCCTATAAAATCCCCTACATTGTGTCTATAAAATCACCTACATTGTGCCTATAAAATCCCCTACATTGTGTCTATAAAATCCCCTACATTGTGTCTATAAAATCACCTACATTGTGTCTATAAAATCCCCTACATTGTGTCTATAAAATCCCCTACATTGTGTCTATAAAATCACCTACATTGTGTCTATAAAATCCCCTACATTGTGTATATAAAATCCCCTACATTGTGTCTATAAAATCCCCTACATTGTGCCTATAAAATCACCTACATTGTGCCTATAAAATCCCCTACATTGTGCCTATAAAATCCCCTACATTGTGTCTATAAAATCCCCTACATTGTGTCTATAAAATCCCCTACATTGTGTCTATAAAATCCCTTACATTGTGTCTATAAAATCCCTTACATTGTGCCTATAAAATCCCCTACATTGTGTCTATAAAATCCCCTACATTGTGTCTATAAAATCCCCTACATTGTGCCAATAAAATCCCCTACATTGTGTCTATAAAATCCACTACATTGTGTCTTTAAAATCCCCTGCAATGTGCCTTTAAATCCGCTACATTGTGTCTATAATATCCCCTGCATTGTGTCTATAAATTCCCCTATATGCTGTCTATAAAATCCCTTACATTGTGCCCATAAAATCCCCTACATGGTGCCTATAAAATCACCTACATTGTGTCTAAAGAATCCCCGACATTGTGCCTATAAAATCCCTTACATTGTTCCTATAACATCCCCAACGTTTTGCCTATACAATCACCTACATTGTATCTATAAAATCACCTATATTGTGCCTATATAATCCCCAACATTGTGTCTATAAAATTCCCTACATTGTGCCTATAAAATCCCCTACATTGTGCCTATAAAATCCCCTACATTGAGCCTATAAAATCCCCTACATTGTGCCTATAAAATCCCCTACATTGTGCCTATAAAATCCCCTACATTGTGCCTATAAAATCCCCTACATTGTGCCTATAAAATCACCTACATTGTGTCTATAAAATCACCTACATTGTGTCTATAAAATCCCCTACATTGTGCCTATAAAATCCCCTACATTGTGCCTATAAAATCCCCTACATTG
Source organism: Chiloscyllium punctatum (assembly GCF_047496795.1). Classification (NCBI taxonomy): domain Eukaryota; kingdom Metazoa; phylum Chordata; class Chondrichthyes; order Orectolobiformes; family Hemiscylliidae; genus Chiloscyllium; species Chiloscyllium punctatum. The sequence continues at coordinate 45,353,875 of NC_092784.1, forward strand.
TGTCTATAATATCCCCTGCATTGTGTCTATAATATCCCCTACATTGTGCCTATAAAATCCCCTAAATTGTGTCTATAAAATCCCCTGCATTGTGTCTATAAAATCCCCTGCATTGTGTCTATAAAATCCCCTGCATTGTGCCTATAAAATCCCCTACATTGTGTCTATAAAATCCCCTACATTGTGCCTATAAAATCCCCTGCATTGTGTGTATAATATCCCCTGCATTGTGTCTATAATATCCCCTACATTGTGCCTATAAAATCCCCTAAATTGTGTCTATAAAATCCCCTGCATTGTGTCTATAAAATCCCCTGCATTGTGCCGATAAAATCCCCTGCATTGTGTCTATAATATCCCCTACATTGTGTCTATAATATCCCCTGCATTGTGTCTATAAAATCCCCTGCGTTGTGCCTATAATATCCCCTACATTGTGCCTATAATATCCCCTGCATTGTGTCTATAATATCCCCTGCATTGTGTCTATAAAATCCCCTGCATTGTGTCTATAATATCCCCTGCATTGTGTCTATAATATCCCCTGCATTGTGTCTATAAAATCCCCTGCATTGTGTCTATAATATCCCCTACATTGTGTCTATAATATCCCCTGCATTGTGTCTATAAAATCCCCTGCGTTGTGCCTATAAAATCCCCTACATTGTGCCTATAAAATCCCCTACATTGTGTCTCTAAAATCCCCTGCGTTGTGCCTATAAAATCCGCTGCACTGATAATATTACTGCACTCATCCTTCCTACCTGTGGAGCCCAACATATTGTGATAGGATTGTACAATCCTTCAGGAAAGGAAGAGGCCATTTGGCCTATCTGTCTTGTGCCAGTCCTTTGAAGGAACTGCCTTATATCGCCATTCCTCTGTTCTTTCCATTGCCCTCAAGTTGATTTCTCTCCAAGCAAATATTAACTACCTTTCTGACAGTGACTACAGAATCTTTTCCTATTCCCATTACAGACAGCAAATCTCACTGTGTCAAAAACATCTCCCTTAGCTTTCTCCTGTTTCTTTTGCCTAATATCGTAAATCTGTGTCCATCGATTCTCATCACTTCTCCTGATGTAACCGTTCCTTCACAACTACTCACCATCTTGGGTTTGGGGTGGGATGATTGAGAAATAACCTTCATACCAAACAAGTGCCAAGTAATGACCAACAATAACCTCCATCAAGAGACAATCAAAGTATTGCCTGTTGATAGTCAGTTGTGTTGCCATCACTGAAACTCCTACTAATAGCGTCCTAGGTGTTACCATTGACCAGAGGGTGAGCCAGACCCACCACAGAAACACAGCTGGTTACCACAGCATGTCAGAGACATGAATGGTGCAGCGAGTAACTCCTGACTCCTCAAAGCCTGTCCACCATTGACAAGGCACAAGTCAGGAGTGGGATTGAATACTCCCGATTGGCCTGGATGAGTACAGCTCCAACAACACTCAAGAAGCTCAACACCATCCAGGATAAAGCAGCCTCCACTTAATTGGCTCAAACATCCACAAACCCCCACTCCCTCCAACACTGGCACTTGGTCGAAACAATGTTTCCCATCTACAAGACGCACTGCAGACATTCACCATTGCTCCTTAAACCTAACTCTTACTTTAACCGGAATCCTAACCCTAACCCTAACCCTAACCCTAACCCTCAACCACATCGAAAGGCACCATCACTAACTTGACATGTTCCAATCTCCTGGTCAAAAGGATAGCAGGAATCCTGGGGAATGATCCTTTACCTGGATGAGGGGTCTTCAGTCTTGAGGGCCCACATTGCATAAAGAGGGTTCACACTAACTGAAGGCAAAGGGAATTGTTTCCATTCTGTTACAAGATGCATTGCGGGAATTCACCAGCACTCCTGAAAGCTAAGCCATTATCTAAATCTAACCTGAACCCGATTCTTAAACGTAACCCTAACCCTAACTCAAACTCTAAATCTAACCGTAACCCTGAACTTAACCCAAATCCTAATTTTAACATTAAATCTAACCCTACCTCTAACCCCATCCCTAAATCTAACGCAAAATCTAACCATCAGCCTAATGTTAATCGTGACCTAAATTCTAACCCTAACCCTAAATCTAACCTTAATCCTAACCTTAACTGTAACCTTAATCCTAACCATAAATTGAACCCTCACCCTCACCTAAACCCTAAATCTAACGCTGACCCTAACCCTAAACATAATTCTCACCAGTTCACACCTTCCAAATTCATGATCACTTCCCTCTGGAAGGACAAGGGTAGTAGATACGTGGAAATATCAATGACGTGCAAGTTCCCCTCCAAGTCACTCACCATCTTGACTTAAAAACACCTTCAGTGTCACTGGGTAAAAGTCCTGGAACTACCTCCCTAACATTCCCATGGATCTGCACGTAAATCAAAAACATCCACAAGTATAGCTATCCTCGACATATCTGGGAGCAAAAACTGAGAATAACCCCCCCAATTGACATGACAAACAACCCAAAGAGATGAGTAGCATCACCTCTGTTGCATCAACGGGACATGTTTCACTTTGATCTCCTCGGCACTGACTGGGCAATATCGTAAAATGAGTCCTACCTCCAAAAGTCTGACTGTGTTGACAGTCCTGCTCTCATACCCACATGTCTGTCCTTGGCCTGCCGCAATGTTCCAGTGAAGCTCATTGCAAACTGGAGGAACAGCATCTCATCTTCCGATTCGACACGTTACAGCCTGCCGGTCTCAACACTGAATTCAACACTTCAGATGATTATCCCATCTCGACCCCTCTGTTTTCATTCTGCTCCGTAATTTTATTTCATTTATTTTATTTACCTTTTTTTATATATTTCTTCCGCTGTTCTGTACCTCTTATTTCTTGATTGTCTCTCTCTCTTTCTCTAGCTCCCCAGTCTCTCATCACCTTTTTCCTCTTCTCTTCCCCCTTTGCTACCCTTCTCCCCTGTTTTCCATTTTGCCTCTGCTGGACCCATCCTCCCCCACCCCCCATATATTTTATCACATAGCACTGGCTTCAGCCTTGGTCACTCACAGCTCCTAATCTCCCTATAAACTCTCAGTGCACCGCCATTATCACCTTTTTATTGCTACCTTTGCTTCCGGAGCCATGACTCACCTTCTCTCAGCCTAGTATAAATACCTCCCTATTTCTCCCCCTTTTTTTAGCTTTAACAAAGGGTCAGTTAGACTCAAAACGTCAGCTCTTTTCTCTCCTTCCAGATGCTGCCAGACCTGCTGAGATTTTCCAGCATTTTCTCTTTTGGTTATTGATCTCAGTCTTGGCTCCCTCCATTAGAACTCGCCTACCTTTTCTATGGAAAACGCACTTCCAGGTTTTTAATCCTGGTGGCCTGCCTCTGTGTTGAAGAAAAAGGCATCTCCAAATGGGTACGAGAGTAAAAAAAGGGTTTAGAGGGAGATGGGCCAAGTGCTGGCAAATAGGACTAGATTAATGTAGGACTTCTAAATTAATGACATGGATGAGTTTGACTGAAGGGTCTGTTTCCGTGAGGTATATCGCTATGAGTATGATTTTGAGGAGACTCCATGGACCTTTATAAGTGGCGAGCGCCCAGTGTGTTGAAATTCCACCCCCACTTTCTGACAATTATAAGGGAGGCGGGGTACGATTGACAGAGAGGGAAGACTGACACTCAGGGAAACATTTTCACTGTTGAGTTCAAACAGAACCCCTCCATCATCTCTGTAGCCTGGCCCGGCACATGCAGTGTTGAAGTCACAAACTTCCCAGCATTGAGTTAAATGTCGACCAATGAAGGTCTGGACAGCTAGCATGATGTGAAGTTACATAAATCCCCAACCCTTTAAAAAGTTTAAACGATAGACTGACTGTGTCAGTGAGGGTGAAAGAAAAAAAAACCTTCTGTTCTCGCAATTACAATAGTTGTTTGTTGACATTTCTTAAGGGCTATCATTGTTTTATTATGAAAGCTCAGCTGCATTTCACAAGCTACAATTATTATAATCAGCTGTCTTAAGCATACAGTTTGAATGACAGTCTAAATAAGGTATTATAAATTACCTATCTTTGATATAAGGTTATGGATGGAGGTTCCCTTATTCCTATAGATAATTAAGCCTTTGAGGGGATGAAGAGGTTTTCAATGGGCTTTCATGACTGGGAGGATTTTTTTAATATAACAAAGGCTACCGTACATATTTAGACCTTTGTTTTATTTCATCTCATCATACCTCCTGAGGCCTACCTCAGTTGGAAGTGTGGCAGATTTTCGCCCACCTTGGGATCAGAAATCTGAGCTAAGGTGCCCATATTCTTGTAGGAAGTGGAACCAGATTGACCTTGCTAAAATTACAAGGTTATTGACTGGGGTTGTTTCCATCTGGCAACCTCCTGGACCAATATAACCAGAGGATTAGAGTCTCCTCAGTTGAGGACTGACTTAGAGCTGTTTGGCCACAGCCAGCATTCTCTGCACTAGTAAATAAATAAAGGGTGACTTAGTGATGGGACATCGGCCTCTGGGTAGTTGTTTCAATTTTCAATTGCTCCATGAGAGGGAACAATTTCAATGTGTTTGCCCCATCAAATAGCTTGAACAGTTCAACCACTTCGATCAGATCAGCCCTCGATCTCCAATGACATGAGAGAAAGCAAGGCAAGTGACATCATCCTCTTCATAATTAATCCCAGTGTCACTGAGGTGGACTTGATAAATATCACGGTGTTGCGGCACAGAAGAAGGCTGTTTGGCCCATCGGGGTTCTTCAAATGAGCGTCATACCAATCTTTTGCTTTCTTCCAATACTCTTGCCCATTAATTTTATTTGACTAACCATCTAAATTCCCACTTGAATGGGATTTGCCTCAACCACATTCCCAGACAGTCCGTTCCACACCCTCACCAATTGCTATGTGTGAAGAAGTTACTTCTCTTGCACATCATTTGGAACCGACTCCCTCTCTCACTCTTGCTCTTTCTAACGAAGCATGAGAAAAAGCTTGTCCCTTTTTTACTCTTTCCAGCCCACTTTTGAGGAGCTTTATCCTCCACTCGCCGAGAACGACAGTCCCAACCTCTTCAATCTCCGCGACCATTCCTGCGAATCGCTTCTGTACTTTCTCCAGTGTGTGTCCAAAACGTGATGATCCCACCTAGGGCAGACAATTGGCACTGTCAGGGCTGGGAGGGCAGGGTGACCAAGGGAGTAATTGCCACACCAACTCTAACCAAGTTCATCGTGGGGTTGAAGCGATCCCACCCAGCTCCTTAACCCAGTGCTCATCAGCCGATGTTGTGCAAATGCAGTGCGTGAGCATCTGAACCACCCACCCCTCATTTCCCCTCCCCCCCCACCTTGTCTCAGTCAAGTCCCTCGAACTCAGCACCGCCTTCCTAACCTGCAATCTTCTTCCTGACCTCTCTGCCCCCCACCCCCACTCCGGCCTATCACCCCTCACCTTGACCTCCCTCCACCTATCGCATTCACAACGCCCCTCCCCCAAGTCCCTCCTCCCTTTTATCTTAGCCTGCTGGAGACACTTTCCTCATTCCTAAAGAAGGGCTCATGCCCGAAACGTCGATTCTCCTGCTCCTTGGATGCTGCCTGACCTGCTGCGCTTTTCCAGCAACACATTTTCAGCACGTAACCACTTAACCCCATACCATCCACCCCTCACTATTGCTTAGTGCTGCTGAAGCCTTTTCATCTGTCCAGTTTGCAGAGAAACATTCCAGTTCAGTAACGGCATTACAGAGAGCAACCTTCCTGTTGTTGTAACACAGGATGTTTCACCTTATGCAATACTGCAAAAACACTCACTGAGAAAGGGAAACCTTTTGTTCCCTTCCTTCCTGTACCTCACTTGCATCAACTTAAAAACTCACCCAATTGAGATTAAAATACACCTGTTTCAGGTGCCTCCCTGGCGAGAGTCAGTTTAAACCAATTGCACTCAAAAGCTATGAGAAAGTAGAGCCACAGAGGACAGAAGAGGCCCTTTGGCCCGTCTGTGCCAACCTATCTACACTAAGACCACTTTCCTGCATTTGGCCCATAGCCTTAAATGTTATGACACTTCAAGTGCTCATTCAAGTACTTAGAGTCATAGAGTCAGAGAGATGTACAGCACAGAAACAGACCCTTCGGTCCAACTTGTCCACACCGACCGGTTATCCTAACCTAATCTAGTCCCATTTGCCAGCACTTGGCCCATATCCCTCCAAACCCTTCCTATTCATATCCCCATCCAGATGCCTTTTAAATGTTGCAATTGTACCAGCCTCCACCACTTCCTCTGGCAGCTCATTCCACAGACGCACCACCCTCTGTGTGAAAAAGTTGCCCCTTAGATCCCTTTTAAATCTTTTCCCCTCTCGCCCTAAACCTCTGCCCCCTAATTTCGGACTCCCCTATCCAGGGAAAAATACCTTGGTTATTCACCCTATTGATGCCCCTCATGGTTTTATAAACCTTTACAAAGACACCGATGCTCCAGGAAAACAGCCGCAGCTTGAGAGGGTTTGAGTTATAGGGAGAGGCTGAATAGGATTGGATGAAATGGATTGGTCTATTTCCATGCTCTGTGATCCCCACCATCTCTGGGTAAAAAGGTTTTTTTCTGCAAAATCCCTCTATACCTCATGCCTTTCACTTTAATATTTTGACCCCCTTGATAGCCTTTCTGCAATTCAGTGGAACAGCTGCTTCCTGTCTCCCCTGTCTGTGCCCCTCCATAATCTTACACACCTCTCTATCAGGTGCCTCCCCTCCACTTTCTCTGTTCCAAAGAAACAAGCCGAGCTAATCCAGCCTCTCTCCATTGCTGAAATGCTCCATCCCAGGGAACATCCAGGTGAATCTCCTCTGCACCCTCTCCAGTGCAATCACATCCTTCCTGTAGTGTGGGGACCAGAAGTGCACTCAGCCCTCCAGCTGTAGCCTCACCAAAGTCCCATACAGCTCCGACATTAACCTCCCTGCTCTCATCATGTCTGGTCAAAACCAAGTTTTCCATATGCCTTCTTAATCAGCCTATTAACCTGTCCTGCCACCTTTAGGGGTCTGGAGACAAACCCCCCAACAGCATTAAGACAATGGTCAGTTTTGGAAGTTGAACCTACATGTAGCTGGATCAGGTATAGATGGACTGTGCCTTGTAGCTCATCCAACTGTATTAGCTTTCAGATGCAGTTCATACATTTGCTATTGTAGAGCCCCTCCGGTGTGAACGCTGTCCATTCAGCCCAATGAGTCCACACTGACCCTCCGAAGAGCATCCCACCCAATCGCCATAACCTTCCCCATGGCTAATCCATCCTGCCTACACACTGTGGGCGATTTAGCATGGCCAATCCAACCCACCCGACTCAAATTTGGGTTTTGGGAGGGAATCGGCGCACATGGAAGAAACCCACTCAGACATGGGGGAGAATGTACAAACATCACGCAGACGGTCACCCGAGGCTGGAATCGAACCCAGGTCCCTGGTGCTGTGAGGCAGCAGTGCTAACCACTGAGCCACCATGTTGCCTCAGTTCAAGTTCTCTGTCATGTGATTCAGCTCAGTTCTCTCTCCGTTCTCACCAATCACAGCATACAATAGTGATGGGATTCTGATTAATCAGTCTTTACCCATGAGTCTAAAACAGACCCAGACACGAAGCAAGGAAAACATCTAAGATGGAGAGTTTAGACAGCTCTAAGAAGAAAGTCATTCACCTGTTCCTGTAAGTGACAAGTTTAGAAACTACATGCATGTCAATTACATGTCTCGTTTCTTTTTTAACAACTGAAGATATTTGTGGTGAAAAACGTATTTGCGGTGACTATGGTGTATGTCGACGGGTGCCAGCTCATTACATCTGTGTCTGTGGTGGAAACAAAAAGTCTGTGAAACCAAAACCCTGCCTAGGTAATGGATTGTTTAATATCTGCTTCTCAATGTTGGATTGCGGGGAGTTTCACACACCTGAAGGAGAGAGGGGTCAAAATTCAGGGGGAAAGATGCCTTGCACCATTTTTAATAAAGGTCAGGACGGAGAGAAGCTTGCAAATGGCGGTGTTCCCATGTATCTGCTACCCTCGTCCCTCTGGGTGATGAGGCTCATGGGTTTGGAAGGTGCGAACTAAGGAGCTTTAGCAGTTTTCCGCAGTACATCTTGTAGATGGAATTGCTACTAAACATTGGAGATGGACGGATGGATGTTTGTGGGTGTGGTGCCAATCAAGTGGGCTGGTTTGTACTGGATGGTGGAGAGCTTCTTGAGTGTTGTTCGATCAGCACTCATCCAGGCCAGCCCCCACCCCCCCCACCCCCAAAACACACACACACACACAAATTTAGCACAACAGTTGCTCCCTCCACCTTTCAGTCTCGCTCTGGTGAAGAGTCATCGAGATTTGAAACGTTAGCTTACTCTCTGTCCACAGATGCTGTCGGACCTGTTCTGATCTCCAGCAATTGTCGTTTCTAGTACAGATTCCAGCATCTGCTGTAATTTGCTGTGACGTTCGGAAAGTAGGGAGTATTCCATCACACTCCTGACCTCTGCCTCGTCAGGATTTGGGAAGTCCAGGAAGTGAGTTACTTGCTGCAGGATTCCTAGCCTCTGAACCCACTCTTGTAGCCATCGTGTTGATGTGGAGAGTCCAGTTCAGGTTCTGGTCAATGGTGACCCCCAGGATGTAGATAGTGGGGGGGACCTCAGTATTGGTGACCTCAGTGAATGTCAAGGGGTTGTCTTGTATTAGGGATGGTCAGTGCCTGCCACTTGTGTGGGATGAATGTGACTTGTCAGTTTTTAACCCATGGACTGGCCCAGTATCTGAGTTGCTAGTGGAGCAGTCATTGGTGAACATCCCCACCTTCTGATGGGGGGGAAGGTCATTGACGAAAGCAGCCGAAGATGGCTGAGACTAGGACACTCCTCTGAAGACACCACAGCACTCTGGCAGTCTGCTTCACAGATCAGTCAGAGTACGGTGATACATCCATGGACAAGATGGTGACTCCCTAGCATTCTCAGGTCCAGATTATCCACCTTCCAGGCCGTAACTCCACCGGTGGTGTTGTATATAGTCTCAGTACTCACTTATCAGTGTAACAAAGAAGACCAAACCTGAATATCGCTCTTGCCATTGACTTCTCCTCTATCAGTCTTTGTTGAACTCAAAGTCCTGAACAGAAGCAGCTTTAATGATACATCATGAAATGTGAGCAGATTATGAGGTCCTGCTGACCTGTGTCCCACACCCAATGTGTAAGATTGTACGATTGTAGAGTAAAAGTAGACCATTCGGCCCATTGAGTCTGCTCTGCCATTCAATGAGATCGTGGCTGATCTGAGAATCCTCAACCCCGCACTACTGTTGTTTTCCTGTAACAGTTGATTCCCTTCCTGATCAAAAATCTGCCTACATCATCCCGAATGCCCCAGCCTCGACAACCCTCTGCAGTAAAGAACTCCACAGATTCCCTAGGCTCTGAGAAAAGATTTTCCTCCTCATCTCTGTTGTAAACGTGCGTCTCCTTTCTCAAAGATGATACCCCCCCTGCTCCTGGACTATCTCACAGGCAGAAACAGCATCTCTGCATCTACCCTGCCAAGCTCCCTATGGATCTCGTATGGATCAGTAAGGTCACCTCTCATTCATTCAACTTCACTGAGTACAAGCAAATTTCTTCAACGTCTCCTCACTGGAAAACCCCTTCACACCTGGGATAGCTGAGTGAGCATTCTCTGGACTGCCTGTGTGGTTGGTTTATCTATCCTTTGACAAAGAAACCAAGAGTGTTCACTGTATTCCAGCTGTGGTCTCACTAATACCTTGTATTGTTTTAACAAGACCTCCCCATTATTGTCCTCCATTCCCTTCCAAATAAAGGCCAGAATATTTCAATTACCTTCTGGATTACTTGCTGAACTTGTGTGCTAACATCTTGCAACTTATACACGAGATTCTCCAAGTCCCTCTGTGCTACAGCTTTCTTCTCTCTTTCTCCTTTTAAATAACATACTGCTCTTTTATTCTTCAAGCCGAAGTACATTTTCCCACCTGTAGGTTTTTGCTCATTCACTTAACTCTCTACATGCCTCTGTTGACTATTCATTCTCACCACTTGTTTCCCCATCCACCTCTGTGTCCTCAACACCATTGTACATTCACTTCCATCATTGAAGTCATTAAATACACATTGTAAATAGTGATAATCTCAACACTGATCCTTGTAGTTAAAGGTTACCTTCCTGTAAATATACCCTATTTTGTATTCATTCACAGGATGTGGATGTCACTGGCTATCCCAACACTTGCAGTCATAGAGCTGTACAGCTTGGAAACAAACCCTTTAGTCCCACTCGTCCATGCCGAGCAGATATCCCAACCTAATCTAGTCTCATTTGCCAGCACCCTGTCCATACCCCTCCAAACCCTTCCTATTCATATCCCCAACCAGATGCCTTTTAAATGCTGTAATTGTACCATCCTCCACCACTTCCTCTGGCAGCTCATTCCATACACACATCACCCTTTGCGTGAAAAAATTACCCCTTAAGTCCATTTAAATATTTCCCCTCTTACCTTAAACCTATGCCCATTAATTTTGGATTCCCCTATCTTGGGAATAGAAGCCTCTGTCTATTTCCCTTTTCCATGCCCCTCATGATTTTAGAAATCTTTTCTGAACCCTTTCAAGTTTTTAACTTTTTAAAACGTTTGCGAGGTTTCCCATTACCCTCCCAGGAAGTCTGTTCCAGACTGGGCATTTCCAGAGTAGAGGACACATTTTTTTTGGTGAGAGGAGAAGGAGCTCAAGCAAACACGAGGGACAACCTTTTTACCCCGAGAGTGGTTCGTGTGTGGAGTGACCTTCTAGAGGAAGTGTTGGATGTGGGTACAGTGACAAGGATGTGGAAGGATATGGGCCAAGTGCAGGTGGGTGGGACTAGTTCAGGTTGGGATTATGGTTGAAATGGACTGGTGAGACCGAAGGGTCTATTTCCGTGCTGTATGACACGATGATCCCCACCATCTCTGGGTAAAAATGTTTTTCTGCAAAATCCCTCTATACCTCATGCCTTTCATTTTAATATTTTGACCCCCTTGGTATCATTCCTGCAATTCATGGGAACAGTTGCTTCCTATCTCCCCTGTCCATTCCCCTCCATAATCTTACACACCCCTATCAGGTCCCCCCTCAACCATCCCTGCTCCAAAGAAAACAACCCCAGCGAATCCAGCCTCTTTCCATCACTGAAATGCTCCATCCCAGGGAACGTCCTGGTGAATCTCCTCTGCACCCCCTCCAATACAATCACATCCTTCCTGTAGTGTGGGGACCAGAACTGCACACAGTACTCCAGCTGTGGCCTCACCAAAGCACTAAACGGTTCCAACAATAAGCTCCCTGCTCTCATAATCCAGACCACGAATGATAAAGACAAGTTTCTCTTTTTAACCTGTCCTGCCACCTTCAGGGATGTGTAGACAAACCCTCCAAGATTTGTTCTCTTAACACGATGGTCAGTTTTTGAATTCCAACTGACATGCAGCTGGATGAGATATAGATAGACTGTGCCTTGTAGCTCGTCCAGCCAGGCTGCATTAGCTTTCAGATGCAGCCCATAAATTTGTTATCATAGAACCCCTACAGTGTGGAAGCAGGCCATTCAGCCCATTGAGTCCACACTGACCCTCCACAGAGCACCCCATCCAGACCAACCCTATCCCCATAACCTTCCCTCACCCATCCGTCCTGCCTGCACACCGTGGGCCATGTAGCACGGCCAATCCAACCTAACCGGCATACCTTTGGAGGGAACCGGAGCAGTCGGAGGAAACCCACGCAGACACAGTGCGAATTCGCAAACTCCACACAGACAGTCACCCGAGGGTGGAGGTGAACTGATGAAGCAAGGAAAACATCAGAGATGGAGAGTTTAGGGAGTTATAAGCAGAAAGTCATCCTCCTGTTCCTGTAAGTGACAATACGTGCTTGTCAATTATGTGTCGCTTTTTTTTAATACTTGCAGATGGCTGTGCTAAAAAATACACGTGTGGAAACACCACTGGATGTGATTTGAGGACAATTGGTCACGTCTGCATCTGTAAAGAAAATGAAAAACTTGGAAATACACAAGACTGCATAAGTAATGGATTGTTTTATATCTGTTTCTCAATGTTGGATTGTGCAGGGTTTCACAAATCTGAAGGAGAGAGGGGTCAACATTCAGGGGGAAAGGTGCCTTGCACAATTTCTAATAAAAGTCAGGATGGACAGAAGCTTGCAAATGGCTGTGTTCCCATGTATCTGCTACCCTCGTCCCTCTGGGTGTTGAGGGTCATGGGTTTGGAAGGTGCTATCTGCAGCGCTCGAGATTCTCCAAGTCCCTCTGTACAACAGCTTTCTGCTCACTTTCTCCATTTAAATAATATTCTGCTCTTTTATTCTTCAAGCCAAAGTACATTTTCCTACATGTAGGTTTTTGCTCATTCATTTTTAGATTACATTACATTACAGTGTGGGAACAAGCCTTCGGCCCAACAAGTCCACACCGCCCCGCCAAAGCGCAACCCACCCATACCCCTACATTTACCCTTTACCTAACACTATGGGCAATTTGGCATGGCCAATTCACCTGACTTGCACATCTTTGGACTGTGGGAGGAAACCGGAGCACCCGGAGGAAACCCACGCAGACACGGGGAGAACGTGCAAACTCCACACAGTCAGTCGCCTGAGGCGGGAATTGAACCCGGGTCTCTGGCAGTGTGAGGCAGCAGTGCTAACCACTGTGCCACCGTGCCGCCCACTGTCTACATCCCTGTCTATATCCCTGTCTATATCCCTGTCTATATCCCTGTCTATATCCCTGTCTATATCCCTGTCTATATCCCTGTCTATATCCCTGTCTACATCCCTGTCTATATCCCTGTCTATATCCCTGTCTACATCCCTGTCTATATCCCTGTCTATATCCCTGTCTACATCCCTGTCTATATCCCTGTCTACATCCCTGTCTATATCCCTGTCTATATCCCTGTCTATATCCCTGTCTATATCCCTGTCTACATCCCTGTCTATATCCCTGTCTATATCCCTGTCTATATCCCTGTCTATATCCCTGTCTATATCCCTGTCTACATCCCTGTCTACATCCCTGTCTATATCCCTGTCTATATCCCTGTCTACATCCCTGTCTATATCCCTGTCTACATCCCTGTCTACATCCCTGTCTATATCCCTGTCTATATCCCTGTCTATATCCCTGTCTATATCCCTGTCTACATCCCTGTCTACATCCCTGTCTACATCCCTGTCTACATCCCTGTCTATATCCCTGTCTATATCCCTGTCTACATCCCTGTCTACATCCCTGTCTACATCCCTGTCTATATCCCTGTCTATATCCCTGTCTATATCCCTGTCTACATCCCTGTCTACATCCCTGTCTATATCCCTGTCTATATCCCTGTCTATATCCCTGTCTATATCCCTGTCTATATCCCTGTCTACATCCCTGTCTACATCCCTGTCTACATCCCTGTCTATATCCCTGTCTATATCCCTGTCTATATCCCTGTCTATATCCCTGTCTACATCCCTGTCTATATCCCTGTCTATATCCCTGTCTACATCCCTGTCTACATCCCTGTCTACATCCCTGTCTACATCCCTGTCTACATCCCTGTCTATATCCCTGTCTACATCCCTGTCTACATCCCTGTCTACATCCCTGTCTACATCCCTGTCTACATCCCTGTCTACATCCCTGTCTACATCCCTGTCTATATCCCTGTCTATATCCCTGTCTACATCCCTGTCTATATCCCTGTCTATATCCCTGTCTATATCCCTGTCTATATCCCTGTCTACATCCCTGTCTACATCCCTGTCTACATCCCTGTCTACATCCCTGTCTACATCCCTGTCTACATCCCTGTCTATATCCCTGTCTACATCCCTGTCTACATCCCTGTCTATATCCCTGTCTATATCCCTGTCTATATCCCTGTCTATATCCCTGTCTATATCCCTGTCTACATCCCTGTCTACATCCCTGTCTACATCCCTGTCTATATCCCTGTCTATATCCCTGTCTATATCCCTGTCTACATCCCTGTCTATATCCCTGTCTATATCCCTGTCTATATCCCTGTCTACATCCCTGTCTACATCCCTGTCTATATCCCTGTATATATCCCTGTCTATATCCCTGTCTATATCCCTGTGTACATCCCTGTCTACATCCCTGTCTATATCCCTGTCTATATCCCTGTCTACATCCCTGTCTATATCCCTGTCTATATCCCTGTCTATATCCCTGTCTATATCCCTGTCTATATCCCTGTCTACATCCCTGTCTATATCACTGTCTATATCCCTGTCTATATCCCTGTCTATATCCCTGTCTATATCCCTGTCTATATCCCTGTCTATATCTTCACCACTTGTTTTCCTTCCTACTTTTCTGTCCTTGAGATTATTGTATATTCACTTCCATCATTTGAGTCATTAATATAAATTGTAAATACTTATAATCCCAGCACTGAACCTTGTGGCTAAAGGTTACATTCCTTAATATTTTTTAAAAGCATTCTTGGGATGTGGGTGTCACTGGCTAGGCCAATATTTGTTGGCCAGAGGGCAGTTAAAAGTCAATGACATTGTTATGGGCCTGGAGTCACATGTAACCCAGGCTAGGGCAGTTTCCATCCCAAAAGTACATTAATGAACTAGATGGACTTTTCCAACAATCAACAACAGATTTGTGGTCCCATTAGACTCTTAATTCCAGATTTCCATTGGATTCAAATTCCACCATCTGCCGTGGCAGGATTCCTACCCAGGTCCCCGGAACATTACCCAGGTCTCTGCATTAACAGTCCACTGATAGGTCACTGCCACCCCCTTTATCCCAACTCTGTCTTCTATTTTGTTAGCCAATCGTCAATCCATGCCACCTCCAACACCATGAGCTCTTGTCAAGTGGGCTCATGTGTCGTTCTCTATGTTATCCGGCCTCTGTCAACCTGTCGCAGCTACACTGACCCCTCTACGATACACTCGGAGGATCGCAATGCCATCTTCCCCTTCTCCAACATGTTGAGATTCCATCTGCCAATGGACCCTGCACCTTCAGAATGCCCGGGTGCCTTTTTAAAAGTGTCAGATACCTGGTGCATTATTCCAGGAATGGTGTATGGTAAGACAGAGGCTGGAGTGATGCCATGGGGGAGGAGTGGGAGTAGTATGGAGGTCAGTAATCAACGTGGGGCCTTTGGTAAGTCCCGGTGAGAAAACGTGCTCAGCCTCTCAGTGAAAACCCCTCCCACACCTCCTGGACTGAGCCAAAACAATGTAAGACTCATCCCGGAGTCACCATGAATTCCAAATTCTCCTGAAACATCTGGAGATCACTAGCACATGGTTTATGAATTATTGACTTCATCCCTACGCCCACCGCCTCTCCAATTTACATTCGTTGCTTCAGAGAAACCAATGGAATAAAACCCAGGTCATCACATGTTGATTTCTGTTTTGTTTTAGGCCTACCTTGCCCTTCAGATCAAGAGTGTGATCAGGTAGGCCAGTGGTGTATTTATAATCAATTCTACCGCCATTTGTTTCTTGTTTTATTCTGTCCTTGACGGTAGATGCCTTCCATTGGCATCACAACCACTTGACCTCAGGAAATTGTGCAAAACACAGAGAGGGCTGGCCCTGATATTGGAATGATGTTCTCCCGGGATTGGGAAAGCCCAGGATGGTCTCGGGATGGGGCAAGACCAGTTTAGCTCTGAGGAGGAGAGCAATATCTTCACTCAGAGGTTTGTGTACCTTTGGAATTTGGTACCACGTAATACGGTGGAGGACAGGCTACGGAGTGTGGTGAAGCAAGAAATAGGTAAATTTCAAGATGTCAAAGGTGTTATTGGGTAAAGGGAGAGCACAGGAGTATGGCATTGAGATGGAGAATTGACCCTAATCATACTTACTGGAGAGGCTCAATGACTTACACTTGCACCTATTTTCTACGTGTTTCTGTTTCTATTTATTTATCATGCCCATATAGAGCATTAGCTATTTGACTGTAGGACAATAACCTCTGAGTCTGTCCCTCTTCTTTGTGAATGATGCTTATGCAGAGATATTGTCAAACAATTGCTACTTCAAAACTCATACTGGTCCAAAGATGCGCAGGCCAGGTGGATTGGCCATGCTAAATTACCCATAGTGCTCAGTGTAGGTTAGATAGTTTAGCCATGGGGAATATGGGGTTACAGGGTTAGGGTAGGTTGCTCTTCAGGGGCATCAGTGCAAACTCAAAGGGCCAAATGGCCTCTATCTACTTTGTGAGGATTCTATGATTTCAATCATGCTCCGTTCTAAGATGCCTAGGTTAAAAAAAAGACTAACAATTGCCTCCCATTACATCCAAATTCAGTTTGTGTAACTGAATAAAGACCAGTCATAAAATCACAGACTCCCCACAGTGTGGAAGCAGTCCATTTGGCCCATTGAGTTTACACTAACCCTCCAAAGAACATCCTACCCATAACGACCCCATAATCCTGTCTAGCCTAATCGCTATGGACAATTTAGCACAGCCAATCCACCCTAACCTGCACATCTGTGGACTGTGGGAGGAAACCGGAGCACCCGGAGGAAACCCATACAGACACGGGGGAGAATGTGCAAACTCCACACAGACAGTCACCCGAGGGTGGAATCAAACCTGGGTCCCTGGCACTGTGAGGCAGCAGTGCTAACCACTGAGCCACCGTGCTTCCCTAAATCTGTAAGGGTGGCAGATTTCCTTCCCCAAAGGACATTAGTGAAGGAGTATTTTTTTCTTGGATTTGTATTAATCAGTAAGAGCTGTCATGGTCATCATTACGGAGACTAACTTTCAGTTTCAGATGTCTAATTAATTGAATTCTAATGCCAGATGCATCAGCCTGGGACTCTGTGTTGTTATGTTATTTCTAACACACTACCATCTCTTTAATTTGTCCATATACACCGCCCACAAATATAATGAGAGAAGCAAGTCAATTCACTTATGGGATGTGGGCATCACTGGCTGGGCCCAGCATTTATTGCCCATCCCTAGTTGCCCCTTGAGAAGGTGGGGGTGAGCTGCCTTCTTGAACCGCTGCAGTCCACCTGCTGTAGGTAGATCCACAATGCCCTTAGGGAGGGAACTCCAGGAGTTTGACCCAGTGACACTGAAGGAATGGCGATATATTTCATAACTTGCATGATCATCATTTTCATGGTGTTGACTAAGGGCTAACTATGGGCTATGACACTGGAGTAACTTCCCCTCTTCTTGTAAATAGTCGTGCAAGATGTTCTAAATCCACCTGAGAAGCCAGGTAAGAGCTTCCTATCCACATGTCAGCAGCTCCGATAATGTAGCACTCCCTCAGTGGTGCAGTGGCAGAGGGGTCTGGGTCATGGGGTCAGGGCTCTGGAGTGGGACTTGATTCTTCTCATTCAGAGGCGCGGTCTGGGTGTTCCAATCAATCGCTTACCCAGCCAGTTCACGAATCACTCCGGCTAAACCAGGTGGAAGCTGTGAGCATGACAATCTACCCAGAATATCGGGAGGGAAGCGAGGTTAGAGCAGGTCAGGGAACAGGACAGATACACTCAGGGGACCCACCTAAGAAGGGTTAGCAGGTAAAGTCAGGACGTAAGACACAAGATTCGTTGGGAATGTGTTGAGACAATTTCTTTTAGCACAGCTTTCTTTTAAACGCAGTTAAATTTACACACCAGACATTATAAAGGGATGATTTTAAAGTCATAATTCCTGTATATAGCTCCTGCGATTGTTCAGTTAGAAAGCTATGAATTGGAGTTTTAGATGGTCCTGGGTTTAATCTATGGGCTGTGTCTGTATAAGATACTTTGACCACGCCATGGCCATTGTGTGTTGACCTGTGGTCCTGTGAGCTGGACTTTTGTTCATCAGGCACCATTCCAGATCTTTTCCTCATTTAATCTAACCTTTGTGGAACTTTACTCAGGATGCCTCATCACAGACCGTCGAAGGGAGCCCCAAACTCTAGCAAAGAGATCTAGCTGCACTCCACCATTCTGACGAGCCACCCAACTCACACTTCCACCCCTTGGCGTGGGGTGTTCCCCTGATCAATGAACTTGGCATGTTCGCTTCTCTCAGAGCTGCACAATTAAACAGAACCGCCCCCCCCCCCCAAAATCCTTCCTCAAGCAACAACCTTCCCCCAAGTACGTGTCTCTCCCAAGCTCATGATGGGGGATGAGCGTTGTCGGAAGTCTTTTAGCCTTTGAGATACCTTGGAAAATCCCTTTCCCCTTCTGTGTCGGTCATGCACATTGAAGAAACAGGGGTAACCGTAGGCCATTCGGCACCCTCCAGCCTATCCCATCATTGCATATGGTCATAGCTGTCCTTCCCATCATTCTCTAGTTTCCCACTTGACCTTCCATCCTTTCTTCAGCTGCGAAGTGCTAAGTTGAATCCCTCTGTTAAATAAGCCAGACACCCAGAAAGGCTCACCTCAACCTTTTAATCTTAAAATGTCTGCGACGGAGAACACCCAAATTCGACTATTTAAAGAAAAAAATCAATTCATTTTTCTAATTCTAACAGTGAATGTTAAGCAAAAATAAAACTATTCACAAATCCAAACCCCCTTTTTCTCTTCACTACTTGCTATTCACTCCTCCAACTCTGTAAAAATATGCTCTTCCAATAAGACACTTATTAAAATTATACTAATCTCAGTCTTCTTCTGTGTTTGCACTCTTCTCACTGCTGATCTCCCTGGTTGTCTTCTTTCTTTTCATTGTGAGTAGGTTTCATGTGAAATGGTACCTTAGATTAGATCGCTTACAGTGTGGAAACAGGCCCTTCGGCCCAACAAGTCCACAGTGACCCTCCAAAGAGCAACCCACCTAGACCCATTCCCCTACATTTACCCCTTCACCTAATACTACGGGCAATTTAGTATGGCCAATCCACCCTAACCTGCACATCTTTGTACTGTGGGAGGAAACCAGAGCAAACCCACACGGATACGGGGAGAATGTGCAAACTCCACACAGACAGTTGCCCAAGGGGAGAATTGAACCCGGGTCTCTGGCGCTGTGAGGTAGCAGTGCTGACCACTGGGCTACCATGCCGCCCACTAATTTCTAACTTCTTTGATGGCAAGATGCTAGATTAGCAATTAGCTTTCCAGCAGTTTCTCTCTCTATGGCTCTCCCTCTAATTTTCAAAATACCTGGTTTATAAACCCCCCATGACACATTAGATTCTTATAATTTGACTGATTTTCAGATGTCGAAACAATAAAATTCAAATCCCATTGGCTTCTGGTATCCTGGGCATAGTTTAAACTAATTGGTTAAATTTGAATTGCTGTCACGACAGCAACCAAAGCTCAGGTATCCATTTCACAACCAAATGTTACATATTTTCAAATTCCCAGTACACTCTGGGACTGCCATTCAGTCATGTAGACAGGTGCTTGTAAGTTCAGAACAGCATTCTCTGTCTCTTAAAGGTATAATACATGCCTTCAATTTCATAGCATTTCCTTCTGAATCTAACCTATCTCAGCCTTGCAAATACTCAGAGGAATATCCCAAAGAGTTGTCTGTCCCAAGCTCACTGTGTGAAAGAAATTTTGATTCCATGTGGTCACGATAAAATTCTGATCTGTTGCTTTCGACAAAAACACAGAGTTCCTTACCTAAGCAACCGGGGTCAAGATTCACTGGGGAAAGTCAGGGAAAAGTTTTGAAGAAAGTCAGCAGGGCTGAGATTGTGTAATTATTGGGAAAGATTGAATGAGTTTCGTACTTTGCCTCAGGGAACGAGAAACCAAGCTGTCTCGTCCACAGTTGCTGAAGGTACCACAGAATTGTAGAGCGCTCTGAGGCAGAAAGAGGCCATTCGGCCCCTCACATTTGCTCTCCAACTGAGCGTAGCAACTACGTCTCATTGACAAAGGATGTCTTACTGAGCACCTCACATGAAACCATCTCTGGGCAGATTTGAATCACGCACTGCGTAAAAATGTTCATTTCTCAAGCCACATTTGCGCCCGCTGCAAATTCCATGAAACCCGTGCCCTCTTGTCCTTGATCCTTTGAGGAGAGTGTAAGGTTTCCTCTCGACTTCTGATGAATTTTAAACCTCATTTCGGGAAAACTAGAAAAGAAAGGAAGTTTCGCTGAAACTTTTCCGCATGTTTCTTAAACTGATGTTTAAATTGTTTCTCTTTATATTTTAGGATGATGACAATCAAAGTGAAGAAACAACCAATAATCCCTACTGTTCCATCCTAACATTCGCCTCTGGTATCAATATGAATTGTCAAAATCATAGCAACAGTAAGAGTCAAACTTCACTGCCGGTGAGTTCCCTCGCTACCTTCTTTTATTAAGATCTTATGTTCAGGTACTTTGTTTCACTGGCATTTGGAAAATCCATTCATTGCTCACAGGGTCACTTTGATTGCAACACACCAAAGTTCCTCAGACGACACTTTCCCAACCACCTTCAGCGTTCACTCACTCCACCGCCGATGCTCAGTAGCAGCAGAGTGTATCATTTTCAAGATGCATTGCAGAAATTCACCAAAGATCCTCAGGCAGCCTTTCTCCCTTCCCCACACCTGTCCTTTCTTTTCCCCCTCCCCCACTCCATCCCTTCCCTTCCACTCATCCCTTCTTTCTACCTCTCCCCTTTACCCATCCCTCCGTCCTCCCCCTCATTATCCCTTCACCCCCTCCCCTTTACCATGCCTTTTTTGTCCCCGTCTCTCCCTTTTACCCATCCCTTTCTCCTCCCCCTCCCACCTGCCCCTCCTTCATCCCTTGCTCTCCCCTTTACCCATCCCTCTCTCCTCCCCCTCCCACCTGCCCCTACCCTTAACCTCCCCCATCCCCTCCTTCCTCCTCTGTCCTCCTTCCTCCCTTGCTCCTTCCCCCTCCCGTGTCCCTGCTTCCTCTGTCTCCTACAAAGGGCAGAGTCTCTCCTTATTTCCCCTCTTCCTTGTGGTTCTGTCATTTCCTCTCCAGCTCCCCGTGGATTTCTCCCTGTTGAGGCACCAATGACTGTTGGAGAGATGACAGGGGCTTGTTGCCCAATCTTCCTCATGGGTGACTGAGACAGAACCAGCCTTCTTCTCAAAGGAGCAGCCTTGGTCACTGGAGACTCCCCACCCAGTGTGCTCCAACCCTTGAATGCCGTAAGCATAGACCCTCTTACCCATGGCTTGCCAAAGGGCAGAAACTAACCCCACCCAAATCCCCCTGGGCTCCAAGTTGTCCTGGTGTCTCATTCCTTAAGGCTATGATCTGCCCCTGATTTTTTTTAAAATTCATTCACAAGATGAGAGCAGCACTGACTAGGCCAGCATTTATTGCCCATCCCTAATTGCCCATTGGGCAGTTAAGAGTCAACCACATTACTGTGGGTCTGGAGTCACATGTAGGCCAGACCAGGTAAGGATGGCAGTTTCCTTCCCTAAATGTCATTAGTGACCTAGATAGGGATTTCTAACAATTGACGATGGATTCATGGTCAATATTAGATTCCCAATTCCAGATACTTATTGAATTCCAAATCCACCATCTGCCATGACGGGATTTGAACCTGGGGCATTACTTGGGTCTCTGGATTAACAATGCAGTGATAATGCCACTAGGCAGTTCCCAAGTCTGTCAGGAGCTCCTTCTCACTCCGCAGGACATCGCAGAGTTTGTTAGCAACATGAGCCACAGGGAGTCCAAATGGTTCGACATGAACAGCAATCAGAGACTCAAGACCGTGACGCGACTCCTCAGCTCGCTCGAGAGCACTGTCATGTTGACCGCGATACAGTTGAACACCACTGACTACAACCTGACAACAAATAACATGGGTAAGCTTCTCGCTTGTGGTGAGTAAGTGGAGGAGCATAGATGAGAAGGTCCTGGAATGAATTCCTTCTCAGCCCACTGACAGTATATAGGAAACCAAGCTATTGCCTTTCACGGCTCCTGGTGAGAGGAACGGGTCTTCACTCATTCTTTAGGACCCTCAAGCAATAAAGTCTATGAGCAACTCCTCATCTGGGTATAAATAGCACAGTGTGGGCGGAACTAGTCAGAGTCAAGTTCAATTCAGATTGATTAGGGTTAGATTTGATTGATTGTGGGCAATTGAGATTTTGAGATTTGAGGTTTGTAAAGGAATAGCTATTTAGAGGCTGGGAAACCATGGATTAACTGGTATCAAAGTGTGTACCATTGAAATGCAAGACAAAGTGTTCGACAAAGACTCAGTCTGGAGATCTTTTCTCAACATAAACTTCTCCTCTTTTGGAATACTGCATTCAAAAATGGTCGCCTTCCTATTGGATCTCAATGGTCTATAACTGAGGGCCTATCGTTGTTCCTTTATCGTCTACAACGGGGGACTGGATGCTTATTTGGGCAGAAATAATGTGCGGGGTTAAGGGGAAAAGTCAAGAGATTGGCGTTAGGGGATAGAACCAGTGAGAGCAGGATGGAACAAACGGCCTCATTCTACACTGTGACAATTCTGTCATTCTGCCAACAAAGCTCTGGGACCAGAGCCACCGGCAGCAGCCGGTTCCGTGGTTTGGCATCGTTCGCATGTTTCCACTCTGACTAATCTCGAGGTTACCGCGAGTTTAATTAAAAGCAAAGACTGAGTGGGTGGGGGTAGGATTTAAAGTGGCAGTGGCAACTGGCTCACTGTCAATGCTGTTTATTATGGACCGGGCCTGATCCCCTCATGGAAGTAACCCAGACCCTACCTTTGCTGGTTGTTTTAAGTAGGTGTAGAGTGGATATTTCAGGAGTGATGCAGCTGGCCCAACCACTTAGTTTTAAACAAAACGGAATTTATTTACACGGTACCGAATGAAACACAAGCAAAGGAAAACAGAAGTTAGAATAACGCAATCTAACTTAACAAAGAGCTGCTCCGATTTCCCTTAAACACATCCCTTGGCAAAAACAAATGTAAATTCAAACACAGGTTCTTACAGGACAGAGGGGTGGCAGAGAGAATCAGCCAGGGATCACTTGCTGAATGGAACTGCTTTTCACTCCAGCAGCTGTTCCTCCAGGTCTCCAGTGAAAACTAAACCAAGCTAGAAATAAACTGTTCTGGGAGAACTGGTCACCCCCTTTCCATTATACAAGTGACTTAAAAGCACTTCTCCCTGATTGTTGTCTGTTAGCCAATACTAACATAGCCAGTTCTGACATATCGGTCCCTCTGCCTTTACAACCCCTCTCGAAAATAAACAAGGACAACATAGCCTTTTTAAAGGAGCAGTATCATCACACATTGCCCCTTTGGGGTGCAGGTCCAGACTCTGTATTGGCCACGGACAAACCCACCCATTGGCCCTACGAGTGCTGCCAATCACCCTTCCTGAATTTGAGGAGATGGGAGCCAGGCAGGACAGAGAAGTACTCTCACACTCTCTCTGTCCAACCCCCCCTCCCCCCACCCTCAGCATGCCTCATCCTGTCAACCTCAAATCAGTCCCACGTTCCGGGCTAAGCCAGTGGGTGGAAAAGGAGAAGGATAAACACTGTCATCTGTTATCGGATTTCAGATGTCCAAATTCAGATTCTTCAGACCATTGACGGAGCCATGACCTTATCAGATGATGGGAATGAGATGGAGTTTCACTGGAAAAAATACAGTCACGGTAAGATCTTTCCTCTCCTCGAAAAATAAACTCAGAAGTTATAACTCTTGAAGTTCCACAGCACATTCCAATGTCTGATAATCTCAGTATTTGTTCCTCTCTGCAGTGATACAGGGGACACTTTTACTAACTGAAAGTGGTTTGAATCTTTTAGTGATCTTTTAAATATATATGTGGATTTGTAACTACTTCAGAACCTATATCTATGATTATCTGAAGAATCTTAATGAAAACCTGCTGTTATGGTTGTAGCAGATTGATTAAATAATTCAAGAGAGATTAGTGTGAAATATTCTTACCTGTGTCCAGTGTGTAAAGAACTGCAGCTGACTTTGAAAAAGAAATGACATTACTTATGCATTATGCAGCTTCAGCTATAGAGTTGCTATAGTCCTAATATTTTACTGTCGGCCATGTTCTGCTGTATTAGCCATGGGCTGCCATCGGCCATTTTGCACGGCTCAATCATGGGGGCAGCCCTAACACATCCCTCCCTTTCTCTACAAACCCCTTCAGTCTCACCAATCTCTAAGGTGTCTGTGTATTTGAAACCATAAGCTTTCAGAGTGACCTTCGGCTGACCAAGGAGCAGCACTTTGAATGTTTGTGGTTTCAAATAAACCTGTTGGACTACAATCTGTCGTCACGTGGCTTCTGAACGTGACTCTCAAACACCGAGGAAACGTGAAGGTCTTTCAATGGTTTTGTTAATTTATGAAAAGCTAGCCAGGCCTGCATTCACTGCTTCACCATAGCTGCCCTCCAGACCGTAGGGGCAGAAACTTTGAGAGTAGATGTCAGTTTTGTGAAGAACTCCCTTGCTGAGGGTTAGCCCTTGTTTTTTGGGCTCATTTCGCAAGTGGGACTTAGAACCCCACGGTGGGCGGCACGGTGGCACAGTGGTTAGCACTGCTGCCTCACAGCGCCAGAGACCTGGGTTCAATTCCCGCCTCAGGCGACTGACTGTGTGGAGTTTGCACATTCTCCCCGTGTCTGCGTGGGTTTCCTCCGGGTGCTCCGGTTTCCTCCCACAGTCCAAAGATGTGCAGGTCAGGTGAATTGGCCATGTTAAATTGTCCGTAGTGTTAGGTAAGGGGTAGATGTAGATGTAGGGGTATGGGTGGGTTACGCTTCGGCGGGGCGGTGTGGACTTGTTGGGCCGAAGGGCCTGTTTTCACACTGGAAGTAATCTAATCTAATCTAAACCCACAACCCTTTGGAATCAGGTAGGGGAGAATGCTGTGAACTGAGCCAAGAAGACACTTCATAAAGAAACACTGCAACTTGTAAGAAGGTCTGAGACAGCACATACCTACCGCCCCCAACCCCACCCAGTAAAACAATGGCAAGTTGTATGCCGACAGTAACACCATGAACCTCTTCCCCTGACAGAATTTGCAGCTGTTTCCTTCATCACTTGCAGCAAAATGGAAATACTCATGGGAGACAGCGGTTTGGAAATGAACAGTAAAAAGTACGGGACTGAATATTTGCAGCTGTACTCGAAGGTGCTAATCGCCACGGTTACCAGCTCCAAGCAAACCCAACAAAACACCACTTTCACCATCAAGAACAAAAAGGTTGGTAAAATTCGGGGAGCCTTCACTTCCATTGCAATGATAATGCCGGAGAAATTTAACAAGTTAGGCAGTTTCTGTGCAGAGACACAGGGGGAGGGTGAGTGTTTCAAATCCAGTGTGACTGTTCATCAGAACCCAGTTAACTAACTCAGTTAAAGCACACTCTCATGTAATATCCATAAGGTACGGAGGCAAGAGGAGGCCATTTGGCCCATCCATAATGCTGCAGGACAAATTAGATCCCAGGATGAAATATCACAGAATCTCTCCAGTGTGGAAACAGACCATTTGGCCCAACATGTCCACACCAACCTACATCCATTCCCCCACCCTATTTACTCCTGACTAATGCACCTAACGCACACATCCCTAAACACTATGGGCAATTTAGCATGGACAATTCACCTAACCTGCACATCTTTGGACAGTGGGAGGAAACCCACACAGACACGGGGCGAATGTGCAAACTCCACACAGACAGTCACCCGAGGATGGAATCGAAATCATGTCCCCAGCGCTGTGAGTGCTAACCATTGAGCCACCACCGAAATCTGGCAGGATATATATTAAACAAGGCGTTTGGAATACTGTGTGCAGTTCTGGTCTCCCTGCTACAGGAAGGACGTTGTGAAACTTGGAACGGTTCAGAGAAGCATGTTGCTTGGAGTAGAGAGTTTGCGCTACAGGGAGAGGCTGAACAGGCTGGGGCTGTTTTCCCTGGAGCATCAGAGGCTGAGGGGTGACCTTATAGAGGCGCATAAAACCAGGGAGAAAGTGTTTACTGCAAATGCTGGAGGTCAGAGTTGAAAAGTGTGGTGCTGGAAAAAAAAACACAGCCGGTCAGGCAGCATCTGAGGAGCAGGAGAATCGACGTTTTGGGCATAAGCCCTTTATCATTCCTGACGAAGGGCTTTGCCTGTAACATCGATTCTCCTGCTCCTGTGATGCTGCCTGACCTGCTGTGCTTTTCCAGCACCACACTTTTCGATTTTATAAAATCATGAGGGGAATTGGCAAGATAAATAGACAAGGTCTATTCCCCAGGGTGGGAGAGTCCAAAACTAAAGGGCATAGGTTTAAGGTAAGAGGGGAAATATTTAAATAGGACTTAATGGGCAACGTTTTCACGCAGAGGGTGGTGCGCATATGGAATGAGCTGCCAGAGGAAGTGGTGGAGGCTGGTACAATTACAGTATTTCAAAGGCATCTGGCTGGGTATATGAGTAGGAAGGGTTTGGAGGGATATGGACAGGGCGCTGGCAAATGAGACTAGATTAGGTTGGGATATCTGGTCGGCATGGACGAGTGGGACCGAGGGGGTCTGTTTCCGTGCTGTACAGCTCTATGAGTCTATGACTCTAAGACAGTCATCCAACAGAACGCAAGGCTGCAGGTTTTCGTAATTGCAAGATACATGTTCATCACAGAAAATTTTAAAACAACAAACCAAACTACTTAAACATAGTTTGAAAAATTTTAACCACAAAGTCCCCGATGCATCACTTTAGAGTGATTCAAATCCAGGGGTATAATGCTTCTGCATTAAATCATTATGTTTGACTCAACAGCAACTCCCCAGTTCTGATCTGTGAGATGCAAAGAGTTTATTTTAGTATGGAAGGGGAAGATGTGCCAGCGCAGGCTTGGAGGGTTGAATGGTCTGTTCCTGTGCTGTACTGTTCTTAATAACAACTCCTACAAGGCCCAAGGGGAATCATTAAATTAATCTCCTGGTAGAGTTTGTTGCATATGAGTTCTCTTGGTAACAGGCAATTCCATTCATAAGCAAGAACTCAACACCTGAGCCCTTTGTAAAGCAGATCCAGGGTGGCTGTACAGAACTGTCTGTCCCAGACTGGGACCAGCCTACCTATACGCAAGTAGTGACACTATTTTTGTGTTTGACAATAAACAATGTTTCTTTTCAATTGGGCAACTTGAGTTATTACAGCGAGTTTTCTCACATTAGTCCATATTGAGAGCTTAGACTTTCTTAGCTTCATAAAGGGCTGCAAAATTTGAATGATCATTCCTCAACTGGAAGTATCACAAGCTGCTTTCAGATGAAGGGATCTGGGTTTTGCCTGAACTATCCTGTTCTAAAAGTGGGAGAAAAACTATATTTCATTCAGATCACAGTCGTGTTACCTCTAAAACTGCCCTGAAAGCTTTCAAGCTATAGATTTTGTCGAGCCAAAGTCAAGGATGGCTAATGCCTTGCAATGCACCTTTCACCTGCCCTAAACCCCACTGCAGGGGGGGAGCACAGTCACTTACTCTTGGACATGTAAAGGGTTAGATTAACCTTCCAAAAAGACTCTCTGAAAACTTTTTTCACCGAAACACTTCAAGAAAGTGGCAAAATTACTTTAGTATTCCAACACCAAATAGGGTGTTTGTATATAATGAAATAGTATACAATTATCAAACAGCCCCATAAATGGGAAGTCAGTTATCATATACAGCAAGAGACCAACACAGGATTTATCAGAGAGTGTTACAGTGAGGGGTGTGTGTTATATCAGAGAGTGTTACAGTGAGGGGTGTGGGGTATATCAGAGAGTGTTACAGTGAGGGGTGTGTGTTATATCAGAGAGTGTTACAGTGAGAGGTGTGGGGTATATCAGAGAGTGTTACAGTGAGGGGTGTGGGGTATATCAGAGAGTGTTACAGTGAGGGGTGTGGGGTATATCAGAGAGTGTTACAGTGAGGGGTGTGGGGTATATCAGAGAGTGTTACAGTGAGGGGTGTGGGGTATATCAGAGAGTGTTACAGTGAGGGGTGTGGGGTATATCAGAGAGTGTTACAGTGAGGGGTGTGGGGATATCAGAGAGTGTTACAGTGAGGGGTGTGGGTTATATCACAGAGTGTTACAGTGAGGGGTGTGTGTTATATCAGAGAGTGTTACAGTGAGGGGTGTGGGGCATATCAGAGAGTGTCACAGTGAGGGGTGTGGGGTATATCAGAGAGTGTTACAGTGAGGGGTGTGGGTTATATCAGAGAGTGTTACAGTGAGGGGTGTGGGGTATATCAGAGAGTGTTACAGTGAGGGGTGCGGGGTATATCAGAGAGTGTTACAGTGAGAGGTGTGGGGTATATCAGAGAGTGTTACTGTGAGAGGTATGGGGTATATCAGAGTTTGTTGCAGTGAGGGGTGTGGGGTATATCAGAGAATGTTACAGTGAGGGGTGTGGGGTTTATCAGTGAGTTTTACTGTGAGGGGTATGGGGTATATCAGAGTTTGTTGCAGTGAGGGGTGTGGGTATGTCAGAGAATGTTACAGTGAGGGGTGTGGGGTTTATCAGTGAGTTTTACTGTGAGGGTTGTGGGGTATATCAGAGACTGTTCCAATAAGGCACCTGAGGTACATGAGAGAGTTAGAGTTCGAGGTGTGTGATTTAACAGAGAAGGGTGTGTGGTGTAATTCAGTTTGTGTTCTATATGTTCTATTCTGTCCCGTTCTGTGGTCGTGTTATCTGAACGCTGTCTGTTCACAGGTCGATGATGTCGATGATGTCGATGATGTCGATGATTACACTGTCTGTGTGTACTGGAACACCCACATCAATGCCTGGTCCACCAGTGGCTGTTTCAAATTGTCATCGACTCTGTCGCACACTGTCTGTCGCTGCACCCACTTCAGCAGTTTTGCCGTGCTGGTCGCTCTCTACAAGGTGGAGGTAGGGGTTTGTGCAAATTCTGAAGATGAGTATAAACCAGATCAGGGGTTAGTAGCTGACAATAGCAGCTCTCTTCACCACTTCCATCCCAGGCTATTTTTAATGTTGTGGCCAAAAGCAGATATATTGAACAGAACTGACATCTGGGTAATTGGATTGGAATGTGGAGCGAGAATCGATTCCAAACGACTCAGTTGCTCAGGAGGTGTGGGCTTAAAATTGCTTTTTTGGATGTTCCCTGTATTCCAATAGTAACTGGATTCGCTATCAGATTCTCACCTGAAGAGGGAGATGCTGTTAACAAACCAAGTTCAGTGCATAATGGAGGATTCAGCAGGTCTGGCAGCATCTGTAGAGAGAGAAATAGAATTAATGTTTTGATCCTTTTGAAGAACAGTTTTGAAAAAGAGTCATATTGGACTTGAAACGCTAACTCTGTATCTCCCTCCAGAAATGGTGCCAGAGCTGATGAGTTTCTCCAGCACACGCTATGTTTGTTGCAGATTTCCAGCCCCTGCAGTTTTTTTGCTTTTATTTGAGATGTTGTTAATGTTGGGTGTTACGAACCAGGCCAGAACCCCCTCAAAACATTTCAGGGATGTACCTGGACCCTGACTGGGCTGGTTGTTTTAAGCAGGTGTAGAGTGGATATTCCAGGGGTGATGCAGCTGCTCCAACCACTCAGTCTTAAACAAATCAGAGTTTATTTACAAGATTACCAAATGCAACACAAACAAAGAAAAACAGAATATGGAATAACGGAACCTATCTGAAAACCCAACTTAATGATGCTGTTCCAAATGCTTGCAACAATCCCCATAGGTCTAACATATGAGGAACGGCTGTGGATCTTGGGATTGTATTCATTGGAGTTTAGAAGATTAAGGGGAGACTTAATAGAGACGTACAAGATAATACATGGCTTGGAAAGGGTGGATGCTAGGAAATTGTTTCCGTTAGGTGAGGAGACTAGGACTCGTGGATACAGCCTTAGAATTAGAAGGGGTAAATTCAGGACAGAAATGCGGAGACATTTCTTCAGCCAGAGAGTGGTGGGCCTGTGGAATTCATTGCCACAGAGTGCAGTGGAGGGGACGCTAAATGTCTTCAAGGCAGAGATTGATAGATTCTTGTTGTCTCGGGGAATTAAGGGCTACGGGGAGAATACAGGTAAGTGACGTTGAAGTGCCCAGCAGCCATGATCGAATGGCAGAGTGGACTCGATGGGCCGAATGGCCTTACTTCCGCTCCTATGTCTTATGGTCTTAAACATCCCTTGGTTAAAAAAATGGAAAAATCCAACACAGAGTCTTACAGGGGAGATGTCAGAGAGAGGGAGGATCAGCATGGAGTTGTTTCTTGGAGACCAGCAGTTTCACAACTGACTGCCTGCTAAATCCACCATCTTTGTTAAAACATCGAGCTCAGAGTCAGTCTGTCTAACGACCGGTCACTCTTTCCCTCTGTAGGGTCCTGCTCTAACCACCATCACCTACCTCGGGATCATTACCTCACTGGTGTGCCTCGCCATCGCTATCGTCACCTTCACGATGTGCCGAGCGATCCACAGCACGCGCACCACCATCCACACCCACCTGTGCCTGTGTCTGTTTGTGGCTCAACTGCTCTTCCTCATTGGGATCTCAGCAACTACCAACAAGGTAAGGGAAGGAGTACAGTGCACTGTGAGTGACAGAGGTGTCAGAAACCCAGAGCAGACCACAGAGACCGCTCTGTCATCATGCCTGGCCTTGAGCATTCCCTCCAGCTCCCTCCATCTCCTTGCTCCCACCGTAAGACCAGAAATCAGTCTGCCCCAGTCTTAAACATAGCCAACCTTCTGGGGTAGTGTCTTCCAAAGTTCCCTGACAGTCAGGCCATTTCTCCTCACCTCCACTAGCTGGAGACCATTCAGCCCATCGAGCCATTCAATGAGATCTTGGCCGACGTGATAATCCTCAACGTCACTTTTATTCCTAGAACCCTCGACCCCCCGACTGATTAAAGGTTTCTCTGTCTCAGCCTTGAATGTACTTAACTCCCCAGCTCTCTGTGGCAAAGGAAGCCACAGATTCACTCCCCTCTGAGGGAGGGAATTCCTCCTCATCCCGCTCTGAAACGTGTGACCCTTATTTTGCACTCTGATCCCAGACTGTCCCACAAGGAGAAACAACCTCTCCGCCCTCACCCTACAAGTCCCCGAAGAATATTTTGTTTGACAGTTAAGTTGTCACTCATTCTTCTAAACCTCAATAAGTAAGTGCCTAACCTAATTGGGAGAGTGGTGCTGGAAAAGCACAGCAGTTCAGGCAGCATCCGAGGAGCAGGAAAATCACACAGGAGCCCTTCACACAGGAGTGGAAACGTTGACTCTATTTCTCTCTGTTTGCAGACCTGCTGAGTTTCTCCAACATTTTCCATTTTTATTTAAGGTCACTCTCAAGTTTGCATCATTATCACCTGCTACCTCAGCAATCTAAACTTTGAGCCGTGGAATCATACAGGACAGAAACAGACCCTTCAGTCCAACTCGTCCATGCTGACCAGATATCCTAAATTAATCTAGTCCCATTTGCCAGCACCTGGCCCATATCCCTCTAAACCCTTTATATTCATATACTCATCCAGATGCCTTTTAAATGCTGTATTCTGGATTAGTGCTGCTGGAAGAGCACAGCAGTTCAGGCAGCATCCAAGGAGCTTCGAAATCGACGTTTCGGGCAAAAGCCCTTCATCAGGAATAAAGGCAGTGAGCCTGAAGCATGGAGAGATAAGCTAGAGGAGGGTGGGGGTGGGGAGAAAGTAGCATAGAGTACAATGGGTGAGTGGGGGAGGGGATTAAGGTGATAGGTCAAGGAGGAGAGGGTGGAGTGGATAGGTGGAAAAGGAGATAGGCAGGTAGGACAAGTCCGGACAAGTCAAGGGGACAGTTACTAAGCTGGAAGTTTAGAACTAGGGTGATGTGGGGGAAGGGGAAATGAGGAAACTGTTGAAGTCCACATTGATGCCCTGGGGTTGAAGTGTTCCGAGGCGGAAGATGAGGCGTTCTTCCTCCAGGTGGCTGGTGGTGAGGGAGCGGCGGTGAAGGAGGCCCAGGACCTCCATGTCCTCGGCAGAGTGGGAGGGGGAGTTGAAATGTTGGGCCACGGGGCGGTGTGGTTGATTGGTGCGGGTGTCCCGGAGATGTTCCCTAAAGCGCTCTGCTAGGAGGCGTCAGTCTCCCCAATGTAGAGGAGACCGCATCGGGAGCAACGGATACAATAAATGATATTGGTGGATGTGCAAGTAAAACTTTGATGGATGTGGAAGGCTCCTTTAGGGCTTTGGATAGAGGTAAGGGAGGAGGTGTGGGCACAGGTTTTACAGTTCCTGCGGTGGCAGGGGAAAGTGCCAGGATTGGAGGGTGGGTTGTTTGGGGGCTTGGACCTGACCAGGTAGTCGCGGAGGGAACGGTCTTTGCAGAAGACAGAAAGTTAAATGCTGTAATTGTACCAGCCTCCACCACTTCATCTGGCAGCTCATTCCATGCACGCACCACCCTCTGTGTGAAAAAGTTACCCCCCGGTCCTTTTTAAATCTTTCCCCTCTCACTTTAAACCTATGTCCTCCAGTTTTGGACTCCCCTGTCCTGGGGAAAAAATTCTTGGCTACTCACCTACCCACGCCCCTCACGATTTTTATAAACTTATATAAGGTCACCCTTCAGTGTCTGATGCTTCAGGGAAAACAGCCCCAGCCTGTTCAGCCTCTCCCTGTAGCTCAAATCCTTCAACCCTGGCAACATCCTTGTAAATCTTTTCTCAAGTCTTTACAAGTTTCACAACATCCTTCCGATAGCAGGGAGAGCAAAATTCAACAGGTATTCCAAACCTGGCCTCACCAGTGTCCTGTACAGCCGCAATATGACCTCCTAACTCCCATACTCAATACTCTGACCAATAAAGGAAAGCATACCAAACACCTTCTTCACTATCCTATCTACCTGCGACCCCACTTTCAAGGAGCTATGAACCTGCACTCCGAGATCTCGTTGTTCGGCAACACTCCCCAGGACCTTACCATTAAGTAAGTCCTGCCCTGATTGGTCTTTCCAAAATGCA
Organism: Chiloscyllium punctatum; assembly: GCF_047496795.1. Taxonomy (NCBI): domain Eukaryota; kingdom Metazoa; phylum Chordata; class Chondrichthyes; order Orectolobiformes; family Hemiscylliidae; genus Chiloscyllium; species Chiloscyllium punctatum. Next base: position 45,386,970 of record NC_092784.1, read on the forward strand.
ATACCCATGTTTATCTAAACTACATTCTACCTGCCATTTGTTGGCCCATTGGCCCATCTGATCAAGGTCTCATTGCACTCTGAGGTAACTTTCTTCGCTGTCCATTACACCTCCAATTTAATCAGGTAGCGGTCCCCAGAACAGAATGCAAATGTGGTCAAATGATTGGGCGCTGTCCAATTGTCCTTTGTTCTTTCATGGGGTGTGGGCATCAGTGGCCAGATCAATATTTGTCTCTGATTGCCCTTGGACAGTGTAGGGAATGTTGGGTAGGCCAAGCTAGGTAAGGATGACAAATTGCCCTTCACCAAAGGGGTTGAGGGAAATCTCCACTTGACTCAGATTGCCAAAGACACTGCCCTCTGCTGGAAAGTGCCTTGAGGAGCCAACATATTCTCCCCCACTATCGCCACCTGTTGTGAAAAAAAAGGAGGAAAAAATTCTCCTTGTCGCCTTCTTAAAAATGAGACCTCTTACTCTTAAACGGTGACTCGAGTCTCTCTTCCAAGGACAAACATCCTCTCAGCAACCACCCTGTCCAGTCCCCCTCAGGATCTTATGAGCTTCAATAAGCTCACACCTCATCAGATTTCAGGTGGTTCAGGGGTTAGCACTGCTGCCTCACAGCGCCAGGGTCCTGATTTCGATTTCACCATCAGGTGACTACCTGTGTGGGGTTGGCATACTCTCTCTGTGTCTGTGTGGGTGGGCTCTGGTTTCCTCCCACAGTTCAAAGTTGTGCAGGTTAGGTGGGTTGGCCATGCTAAATTACCCATAGCGTGCAGGCTAGGTGCATTAGCCATGGAGAATGCAGGGTTATAATGATAGGATGGGGGGGGTTGGTGGAGGCTGTGTCTGAGTAGGATGCTCTGTGGAGGGTTGTTATGGACTGCAGGGGTTGAATGACCTGCTTCCACACTGTGGTGATTCTAAACTCCACTGTACCTGTTCAAGCTCTGGCAGCTCATTCCATCCACGCACCACCCTCTGTATGAAAAAGTTGCCCCTTAGATCTCTTTTATATCTTTCTCCTCTCACCCTAAACCTATGCCCTCTAGTTCTGGACTCCCCGACTCCAGGGAAAAGACTTTGCCTATTCATCCTATCCATGCCCCTCATAATTTTGTAAACCTCTATAAGGTCACCCCTCAGCCTCCGACGCTCCAGGGAAAACAGCCCCAGCCTGTTCAGCCTCTCCCTATAGCTCAAACCCTCCAACCCTGGCAACATCCTTGCAAATCTTTTCTGAACCCTTTCAAAGTTTCACAATATCCTTTATGCGTGTGAAGAGTTACTCTTTGGAGGAGAGGATCAGTGTAAGAACGGCACTGAGCTTAAATGTTGTAATTGTACCAGCCTCCACCACTTCCTCTGGCAGCTCATTCCATACACGTACCACCCTCTGTGTGGAAAAGTTGCCCCTTAGGTCCCTTTTATATCTTTCCCCTCTCACCCTAATCCTATGCCCTCTAGTTTTGGACTCCCATACCCTGAGAAAAAGATATTGAGTATTCACCCTATCTATGCTCCTCATGATTTTATAAACCTCTATCAGGTCACCACTTAGTCTCTGACACTCCATGGGTGGGACGGTGGCTCACAGCACCAGGGTCCCAGGTTCGATTCCAGCCTCAGGTGACTGTCTGTGTGGAGTTTGCACGTTCTCCCCGTGTCTGTGTGGGTTTCCTCCGGGTGCTCCGGTTTCCTCCCACAGTCCAAAGATGTGCAGGCTAGGTGAATTGGCCTTGATAAATTGCCCATAGTGTTCAGGTTAGTCAGGGGTAAATGTAGAGTAATAGGGTAGGGGAATGGGGCTGGCTGGGTTCTTCTTCAGAGAGTTGGTGTGGACTTATTGGGCCAAAATGGCCTGTTTCCACACTGTGGGGATTCGATGAAAACAGCCTCTCCCTATAACTCCAACCTTGGCAACATTCTTGTCAATCTTTTCTGAACCCTTTCAAATTTCACAACAACTTTCCTATACCAGGGAAACCAGAAGTGAATCTCCCCAAGTGGCCTAACCTATGTCCTCAAGTGACATAGGTTGGAAATTGTTGAGTCCTTGTGCGTGGTCTAACAAGCTCTAGAGAAAAGTTTCCACTCCCCAATCCCCTCTACATCCTCTACACACAGTCACCCAGGGGACATCTTCTATCAATCTTCTCCCGGATCGTTTCCTCAGTGTGTTCCCTGGTACATGACTCAGACTCTCCCTGAATCGGAGCAGGAAGCAGTATAGGATGTTCATTGGTCAGATCCAGCTGAATGTCAGGCTAGCCCACCCTCTAGAAGGGGTAAAATCAGCACAGGAGGAGGCCATTCAGGCCATCAAATCTATTCTGCCATTCTCAATCATGGCTGATTATCCACCTCAACATTGTATCCCCACAGTTACCGCTGTATCCCATGGTGCATTGAAGGTCCTTCCAGTGGGAACTGGATTGTTACACGGGAACATGGGAACAGGAGTAGGCCATTCAGCCCCTCGGGCCTGTTCTACCATCCAATGGGGTCATGACTGATCTGCGGCCTAGATTCATACAATGTGCTTTTGGCCCCTATCCCTCACTACCTTTGTTTAACAAAACAATCATTTATCTCAGGTTTAAAAATTAGCAACTGCATCCACTGAAAGAGATTACCAAAGTTCTCCCATCCTATGTGCGTCGAAGTGCTTCCTAACATCTCTCCTGAACGGTCTGGTCCTAACTCTCAGGCTATGCCCCTAGTTTGAGAATCCCCAGCCAGTGGAAATTGTTTATCTTTACCTCCCCTATCTCTTCCTGTTAATATCTTGAAGACTTCAATCAGATTGCCCTCTAACCATCTAAATTCTAGAGGAAACAGGCCTCATATGTATAATGTCTCGTCATAACCCCTGAATTCCAGGTATCATTCTTGTAAATCTGCATTGTACTCCCTCCAAGACCAGTCTGAGGTGCGGTGCCAAGGTCTGCTCACTGCACCAATTCACAGTTACCCAATCCTTCTTCATGGTGACCCCTGACCCCACCACCACAGTCCTCAGTCAGAGACAAGTTAGCGTGGACTTCTTATCTCACCTTTGAGCATGTGGCTCTCAGCCAGGCACGTTTCCCTGCTTTGCCACCAGGTGCCGCACAGTGCTCGGAATGTTCCGGCAGTAGTACCCACAGCCATGAGAGTGGTGAGTCATGGAGGTGAAGCATTTATTGGGTTTGAGATCTTCACACCCCCTCCTGGGGAGTCGGCCCCCCCCTTTCAAAATGGCGTCACCCTCGAATATGGTCACCGAGGTTACCAGACTCCATCTTGAGGCCTCCAACTCTAAAGGACTCAAAATGGAGCCCCAAGCCTCTTGTCCATTGGGTAAAGCAACTGCTTGAATGATTCTGTTTGTCCCCAGGCTGTGTGCGCGGCCATTGCTGGAATCCTTCATTACCTCTTCCTGGCGTGTTTTCTGTGGATGCTTCTGGAAGGCGTCCAGCTTTACCTGATGGTGGTCAAGGTCTTCTGGGTCCAGAGTCTCCGAGGGAAATACACTCAGCCAATCGCCTATGGCATCCCGGCTCTGATCGTCATTATCTCAGCAGCAACTAACCCAAGAGGGTACGGTACCAGAGAATAGTAAGTCAACATCTTTTTCTCCTTTCCTGACCTAGACCTTGGCTACACGTGTCCACGCCCGCACAGTCGGAATTTCAAGTGGAAATGTGATTGCCAAATGCACGCCACTTTCCAGAGAGTTAATAGACATTTCTTTAATAATCATGAAAGGTTTTGATTGTGAGATCATGGTGATCAGGTTTGCCCACAAGTACTGCAAACTTGTACACCTCGTTTACCTTTCCACCCTCCGCCACCCCCCCCCAAACACACTCTTCTGAGCTGATCTAAAAATAACTGGCAACAAACCTTTAGGTTTTACAAAGACAAAGGGCAGTTTCTTGCAGAACACCTACTCAAAGTTATTCCAGTTTACTCCCACAGTCCAAAGGTTAGGTGTATTAGCCGTGCTAAATTGCCCATTGTGTTCAGGGATGTGCAGGTTAGGGTGAATTGGCCATGCTAAATTGCCCATTGTGTTCAGGGATGTGCAGGTTAGGGTGGATTGGCCATGTTAAATTGTCCTATAGTGTTTACAGATGTGCAGGTCTGCGTCTGGGTGGGATGGTCTGCAGAGGGTCACTGCAGACTCAATGGGCCGAATAGCCTGCTCCCTCACTGTTGGAATCTATGACCCAGTCCTCAGGGAATTGCTAACTCCTGCAGAAGGGGAAAACATGCCACGCTCAAACTGAGACATACATTGCTCACCTCGTGTCGTAGGCCTCAAAGTGGTGTAAGGCCTCTATTTCCAAATCTAACCTTTCTGTTTTTAAACTGGTTCCCCCTCTCTGGGTTAGTTCTGGAAGGGGATGGTAAGGTACAGTGGGGAAGGGAGCAGGGATGTTAGAGTCAACAGGCCGTTCTGATGTCTTTCCTTAACTAACAGGCATTTGTCTCGCTTCCCACCCCTACCCCCACCCACAACCCCCGCAGCTGTTGGCTGTCGATGGAAAAAGGGTTTCGATGGAGCTTTGTGGGTCCCCTGTGCGCAATCTGTTTGGTAAGTTACTCTGTGGGATCTGTCTCTGGTCAGTGACTGTGTGTGGGATCAGTCTGGTCAGTGACTGTGTGTGGGATCTCTATCTGGTCAGTGACTGTGTGTAGAATCAGTCTGGTCAGTGACTGTGTGTGGGATCTCTCTCTGGTCAGTGACTGTGTGTGGGATCAGTCTGGTCAGTGACTGTGTGTGGGATCTCTATCTGATCAGTGACTGTGTGTAGAATCTGTCTGGTCAGTGACTGTGTGTGGGATCAGTCTCTGGTCAGTGACTGTGTGTGGGATCTGTCTGGTCAGTGACTGTGTGTGGGATCTCTCTCTGGTCAGTGACTGTGTGTGGGATCAGTCTCTGGTCAGTGATTGTGTGTGGGATCAGTCTCTGGTCAGTGACGGTGTGTGGGATCTCTCTCTGGTCAGTGCCTGTGTGTGGGATCAGTCTCTGGTCAGTGACTGTGTGTGGGATCAGTCTCTGGTCAGTGACTGTGTGTGGGATCTCTCTCTGGTCAGTAACTGTGTGTGGGATCAGTCTGGTCAGTTACTGTGTGTGGGATCTCTCTCTGGTCAGTGACTGTGTGTGGGATCTCTCTCTGGTCAGTAACTGTGTGTGGGATCAGTCTGGTCAGTTACTGTGTGTGGGATCTCTCTCTGGTCAGTGACTGTGTGTGGGATCTATCTGGTCAGTGACTGTGTGTGGGATCAGTCTCTGGTCAGTGACTGTGTGTGGGATATCTCTCTGGTCAGTGACTGTGTGTGGGATCAGTCTGGTCAGTGACTGTGTGTGGGATCTGTCTCTGGTCAGTGACTGTGTGTGGGATCAGTCTCTGGTCAGTGACTGTGTGTGGGATATCTCTCTGGTCAGTGACTGTGTGTGGGATCTATCTGGTCAGTGACTGTGTGTGGGATCTCTCTCTGGTCAGTGACTGTGTGTGGGATCTCTCTCTGGTCAGTGACTGTGTGTGGGATCAGTCTGGTCAGTGACTGTGTGTGGGATCTCTCTCTGGTCAGTGACTGTGTGTGGGATCAGTCTGGTCAGTGACTGTGTGTGGGATCTCTATCTGATCAGTGACTGTGTGTAGAATCTGTCTGGTCAGTGACTGTGCGTGGGATCTCTCTCTGGTCAGTGACTGTGTGTGGGATCAGTCTCTGGTCAGTGACTGTGTGTGGGATCAGTCTCTGGTCAGTGACGGTGTGTGGGATCTCTCTCTGGTCAGTGCCTGTGTGTGGGATCAGTCTCTGGTCAGTGACTGTGTGTGGGATCAGTCTCTGGTCAGTAACTGTGTGTGGGATCAGTCTGGTAAGTTACTGTGTGTGGGATCTGTCTCTGGTCAGTGACTGTGTGGGATCTATCTGGTCAGTGACTGTGTGTGGGATCTATCTGGTCAGTGACTGTGTGTGGGATCAGTCTCTGGTCAGTGACTGTGTGTGGGATCAGTCTGGTCAGTGACTGTGTGTGGGATCAGTCTCTGGTCAGTGACTGTGTGGGATCAGCCTCTGGTCAGTGACTGTGTGTGGGATCAGTCTGGTCAGTGACTGTGTGTGGGATCTGTCTGGTCAGTGACTGTGTGTGGGATCTGTCTCTGGTCAGTGACTGTGTGTGGGATCTGTCTCTGGTCAGTGACTATGTGTGGGATCTCTCTCTGGTCAGTGACTGTGTGTGGGATCTCTCTCTGGTCAGTGACTGTGTGTGGGATCAGTCTCTGGTCAGTGACTGTGTGTGGGATATCTCTCTGGTCAGTACTATGTGTGGGATCAGTCTGGTCAGTGACTGTGTGTGGGATCAGTCTGGTCAGTGACTGTGTGTGGGATCAGTCTGGTCAGTGACTGTGTGTGGGATCAGTCTCTGGTCAGTGACTGTGTGGGATCAGCCTCTGGTCAGTGACTGTGTGTGGGATCTATCTGGTCAGTGACTGTGTGGGGGATCTCTCTCTGGTCAGTGACTGTGTGTGGGATCAGTCTCTGGTCAGTGACTGTGTGTGGGATCTCTCTCTGGTCAGTGACTGTGTGTGGGATCAGTCTCTGGTCAGTGACTGTGTGTGGGATCTCTCTCTGGTCAGTGACTGTGTGTGGGATCAGTCTCTGGTCAGTGACTGTGTGTGGGATATCTCTCTGGTCAGTGACTGTGTGTGGGATCAGTCTGGTCAGTGACTGTGTGTGGGATCTGTCTCTGGTCAGTGACTGTGTGTGGGATCTGTCTCTGGTCAGTGACTGTGTGTGGGATCAGTCTCTGGTCAGTGACTGAGTGTGGGATATCTCTCTGGTCAGTGACTGTGTGTGGGATCAGTCTGGTCAGTGACTGTGTGTGGGATCTCTCTCTGGTCAGTGACTGTGTGTGGGATCTATCTGGTCAGTGACTGTGTGTGGGATCTCTCTCTGGTCAGTGACTGTGTGGGGGATCTCTCTCTGGTCAGTGACTGTGTGTGGGATCAGTCTCTGGTCAAGGACTGTGTGTGGGATCAGTCTCTGGTCAGTGACTGTGTGTGGGATCTGTCTCTGGTCAGTGACTGTGTGGGATCAGTCTCTGGTCAGTGACTGTGTGTGGGATCAGTCTCTGGTCAGTGACTGAGTGTGGGATATCTCTCTGGTCAGTGACTGTGTGTGGGATCAGTCTGGTCAGTGACTGTGTGTGGGATCTCTCTCTGATCAGTGACTGTGTGTGGGATCTCTCTCTAGTCAGTGACTGTGTGTGGGATCAGTCTGGTCAGTGACTGTGTGTGGGATCAGTCTGGTCAGTGACTGTGTGTGGGATCAGTCTGGTCAGTGACTGTGTGTGGGATCAGTCTGGTCAGTGACTGTGTGTGGGATCTGTCTCTAGTCAGTGACTGTGTGTGGGATCAGTCTGGTCAGTGACTGTGTGTGGGATCTCTCTCTGGTCAGTGACTGTGTGTGGGATCTCTCTCTGGTCAGTGACTGTGTGTGAGATCTGTCTCTGGTCAGTGACTGTGTGTGGGATCTGTCTCTGGTCAGTGACTGTGTGTGGGATCAGTCTCTGGTCAGTGACTGTGTGTGGGATCAGTCTCTGGTCAGTGACTGTGTGTGGGATCAGTCTCTGGTCAGTGACTGTGTGTGGGATCAGTCTCTGGTCAGTGACTGTGTGTGGGATCTGTCTCTAGTCAGTGACTGTGTGTGGGATCTGTCTGGTCAGTGACTGTGTGTGGGATCTCTCTCTGGTCAGTGACTGTGTGTGGGATCTCTCTCTGGTCAGTGACTCTGTGGGATCTCTCTGTGCTCTCTCTCTGGTCAGTGAGTGTGCGAGATCTGTCTGATACGTGACTTGAATCAGCACCTGAGAGAGGCACATCTCTGGGAAACCAGATCACCAGTTAGCCTGCAGCAACAAACAACTGCATTTATGTAGCATCTTTCAAAGATAGGCAAAATGCTCCGGGGTGTGTCGCAAGAGCGCGATCATATATGCCTTCTGAAGCGACGTGAGAATGTTAACCGTAGGTGACCAAGCAGATCATGGTGACCAAGGTAGGTTTTGAAGAAGGTGATGGGGAAGCTGATAGATGAAGGAAAAAGTGGAGGATTGTAGATATTATAACTTGCTAGGTCAGCAGGAATGAAGTTAATTAGAATTAAATTAGAATGAGAAGGAACATCGCATGAAATCTGGTCATAAGACCTTAATAGACATGAAAAAAATTAGACCATTTGGCCCATCGAATCCACTCCATCATTCGATCATGGCTGATTGGTTTCTCAGCTCATTCCCCCTGTCACCCTTGATCCCCTAACGATTAGAAAGGTCGCGGCTTTTTAATGTTTCGCTGAGTATGTGTTTACATCAAACTCAGCATCAATGGATGGAGCCATCACAGTAATTCCAGGAATCTCCAAGTCCTGTTTACAGCAGCAGGATGGAATCGGAGGTGATTTTGTGGACTGTTTCTCAGGTGAATTCGTGGTTGTTATGGAATTGTAAATATTGATTCGACGATATAAAAGTGGTGAGCAAACAAAAGCCGAGATCAACGTTCCAGAGAAAAGTTTTGTTCCAGGAAGCTATCAGCGTGTCTTCCTGAGTTAATTAATCAAACTGGGAGATAATCCGTTTGCAATGCTAGCCAATAGTGAAACCAGCCATCTGCTGGGGGAGCGTCATGGATTGAATAAAGGGCTTCAATGTAAGGGAAATGGGAAAAAAAGGGAGTTTGCAGCTGGGCACTGTTAAATACTCAGGAACAGGAGTCCTCTGATCGATGGCAGGATGACCAGACTGGGGAATTGAGCATCGGCTCTGGTCTAGTCCTCAGACAAGCCCGTGTCAGTGTGGACAGCAGCGGTTCAAGAAGGCAGCTAACCACCACCTTCTCAAGGGGCAGCTAGAGACGGGTAATAAATACTGGACCCACATCCTCCCGGCAGATAAATAAAAGGGGATTGGGATTGTAAACATTGTCTGGGTAAGATTTTGGCAGCACTTTCAGCCTTCATTGCTTTAAATCAAGCGCATTTGATAAATCTTATTGTTAGAACGGCCTGGAGTCAGTAATATCGAGTAAACCTATTGGACCAGGGAGAGTGAATAAAAGAGGGTGGCATGGTGGATCCCAGCCTTGGGTGACTGTGTGGAGTTTGCATGTTCTCTCTGTGCCCCTGGGCGGGTTTCCTCCGGGTGCTCTGGTTTCTTCCCACAGTCCAAAGTTGTGCAAGTCAGGTGGATTGACTCTGGGAAATGCAGCCTTATGGGGGGGGGATGCTCTTTGGATAGTCAGTCAAGGGGCCAAATGGCCTCAATCTGCACAGGGGACAAGCCTGCAGAATCCAGAACTAAAAACCACAAATGCTGGCGATCACAGAGGGTCAGGCAGCATCTGCGGAGAGAGAGCAAGTGAAGAGTTTGAGTCCAGATGACTTGACTACACTTCCCATCTTTGTTACGGGGGGGATGTTATTAAACTGGAAAGGGTGCAGAAGGAATTTACAAGGATGTTGCATTTTGGGGAGAGTTTAGACAAGCCGGGATGTTTTTCTTTAGAGTGTAGCAGACTGAGGGAGGATCTCATAGAGGTGTATGAGATCATGGGAGTCATGGACAGGGTGAATGCACTCAGTCTTTTTCCCAGGGTTGGGGAATCGAGAACGAGAGGGCATCAGAATTCCATACGTTGGGTGAAGGTATCTTTCCCAGTTTCTCCTTCCAGATTATCCACTTTACCTCTCCCGCCCATCGCTCCTGACCAACACATAAACACACACACACTCTCTTATACAGACACAGTCACAGACACACACACTCATATACTTATAAACACTCACGCTCTCACACACACACACACTCTCTTATACACACACACACAAACACATGCGCACATACATATACACACAAACATAAACATTCATGCTCACACACACATACACCCTCTCTCACTCACACACAGACATTCTCTCTCTCTCTCTCTCACACACATGCATACTGTCTCAGTCTCTCACACACACAAACACTCTGTTACACACACAGACACACTCACTCTTTCTCACACACACACAGACACAGATCCAACACACAGTCACTGACCAGGGAGAGGTCCCACACAGAGATACTGACCAGAGACACTCTCTCTCACACACACAGACACACTCTCTCTCACACACACACTCTCACACACACAAACACTCTCAATCTCTCTCTCACACACAAACACTCCCACTTGTTCTTGCACACAAACACACTCATTCTCTCACTCTCAAACACTCACACTGTCACACACACAGACTATCTCACAGACAAGAGATTCTATCACACACATATACACAGACACTCTCTCTCACACACACACATATACGGTCTCACGCACAGTCTTTCTTACACACATGTACACACACTCTCTGTCTCTCTCTCTCACACACACAGAGTCACTCACTCTCTCTCTCTCTCTCCCTAAGACACACAGAGCTGCACTTTGCCTATAGATTGAGTCCAGAGTGACTGCCTCAGCTCAGAGTCGCAGTGCTGCAGTAGCTCTTTCAGCCTGCAGAGGGGGATGTCTCTGTGCCAGTGGCAGCAGGCTGGTATTGCAGCACCAAGAAACCCCTCCCTGCTAGGCCAGCGGGGGGCATACTTTGCCAGATTGGAGAGGTTTCAGAAGAGATGGCACCGGGAATGAAGGGTCTGAGTTATATGGAGAGGCTGGTACTTTTTACACTGGAGCATAGGAGGGTGAGGGCTGACCTTAGAGAGGTTTATACAACCATGAGGGGTGTAGATAAGGTGAATGCAGGTATATTTTCTCTACTGTGGGTGACTTCAAGATGAGGGGGAATATTTCTAAGGTGAGAGGAAAAAGATTTTAAAAAGACATATGAGGGCCAACTAGTGTGCACAGAGTGGTTCTTGGGTGGAATGAGCTCTCACAGGATGTGGTGGATGCAGGTCCAGTTACAGCATTTAAAAGACATTTGGATAATTTCATGAATAATTGTGTATCCAATTTGCCAGCTTCCCCCAAAAGAAAATTAGATCCACCATTGGCTCGATGGTAGGAAGCAGAGGGTAACAGTGGAAGGATGCATGTTGGACTGGAGGCCTGTGACTAGTGGAGTGCCTCAGGGGTTGGTGCTTGTCCCAATACTGGGGCTTTATCTATATCAATGTTTGTTATCGATACCAATGATTTGGATGAGAATGGACAAGGCATGATTAGTAAGTTTGCAGGTGACACTAAAATAGGCAGCATCGTGGACAGTGAGGAAGGTTCTCAGAAATTGCAGCAGGACCTTGATTAGCTGGGCAAGTGGGCAGCGAAATGGCAAATGGAGTTTCATATAAATAAGCGTGAGGTCTTGCATTTTGGAAAGTCAAATCCAGGTAGGTGTTTCATGGTGAATGTAGGGCCTTAAGGAGTGGAGTGGAACAGAGGGACCTTGGAGTTCAGGTGTATGCTTCCCTCAAAGTAGAGTCCCAGGTAGACAGGGCAGTGAAGGAGGCTTTTGGCACACTGGCCTTCATCAGTCAGGGCATTGAGTATAGAAGTTGGGAAGGTATATTACAGTTATACAGGACGTTAGTGAGGCTGCACTTGGACTATTGTGTTCAGTCTTGGTCACCTTGTTGTAGGAAGGATGTTATTAAACTGGGATGAGTGCAGAAGAAATTTACAAGGATGTTGCCTGGACACAGGAGTCTGAGTTCTACAAAGAGGTTAGACAAGCTAGGACGTTTTTCTTTAGAGTGTAGGAGACTGAAGGGGGATCTTACAGACGTGTGTAAGATCATGAGAGGCATGGATAGGGTGAATGCACTCAGTCTTTTCCCCAGGGTTGGGGAATCGAGGACTAGAGGGCATCAGTTTAAGGTTAGAGGGGAAAGAATAAAAGGAAACCTGAGGAGTAACTTTTTTACACAGAGGGTGGTACGCACATGGAATGAGCTGCCAGTGGAAGTGGTTGAGGCGGGTACATCAACAACATTTAAAAGGCAGTTGGACAAATACAGGGATAGGAAAGGATTAGAAGGATATGGGCCAAGTGCAGGGAAATGGGGTTAGGATGGATGGATGGATGGACATTTTGGTCGGCATGGACCAGTTTGGGTCAAAGGACCTGTCTCTGTGCAGTGGGACTTTATGACTCTCTGAATATCTACAGTAATTTGCTCCGTACAGAATTCAGGATGGGTCATCCAGAGTTCAGCACATAATACCCAAGGCACGGCCTTCAACAGTGAGTCAAAGGCGTTTGTACAAGAGATTGGGCTTGGAGGAACATGGGCGATACAGGAGATAGGGAAGGGGTTTGCAAACAATGTCAAGAAGTTTAAAACTGTCAGCATGACTGGGACAAGTGGTCAATGTTGGGCACTGACAACAGGGAGATTGCTGTGCGTTAACATTGTCTGAGTCTGACCACGAGGTAAGGGTCCGGACGGTGAGAGCAAGTCAGGACAGAGAGACCGAGGCGAAGGTTTTGGTGGTGGGGTGGTTTGGTTAGGGACAGGGCTGGATTGCTCAGGATTAGTCTGGTGAAGATGCAGTGAACAGAGGTGTGCAAGATTGGAAAGGACCAACAGTTACAGTGTTGTTAAACCTCCAGGATCACATTGGTCAGTAAGGGGCAATCAACCATCCACCTACGCCCCTCCCTATAACAATCTGAGCACTTTGTCCAAAAGGATTCTTTATTTGGTGCGTTTAATCAAAAACATTACATTGCGAAACATTTTGACTTGGAGGTTACAGAAAGAGCAAGACAGTTCCTCACTCTCTCAGGTACCTTCACCAACTTGTCATCTTCAAACGTATGTTCCGAGCCCAAAGGAAAAATCACTTTTCAAGCTGAAACTAACAGGAAACACAATTGATCTTCCAGACAGCATGCCCTGTTCTGAGATACCTCGACAGAGTTGATCCAATATCGGAATCTCACTCTTTCCCCAAATTTTGGATCTACCCTTTCTCTTTGAAGCATTTGGGGTCTCCCTCTGACCCAGCGCCCCCTGGGTGGCATGAGGTTGCTCAGTGTCATTGCTATGGGGGCGGGGGGGGGCGGTCCCTGGGAACTGGACGAGGCCATTCAGTCCCCTTCCTGCCTGTTCTATCGCTCGGTGACATGGTAATCATTACTCCATCCAGCCAGCTTCGGCCCCACACAGAGGGAGGTGGTAGTGTCACTGGGCTCGTGAATCCGGAGCCCCAGGTTCACGTTCTGAGGGAGTGGGTTTAAATCACAGCAGGGCAGATGGTCAGATTTAAACAGAGTGAGGGAGGGGAGAAAGAACCTGGAATAAAATGCTAAGTGTTGACCATTGTAAAGACTCCTCTGGTTCAGTCACGTCCTGCAGGGAGCTGTCTTTAACAAACTGCCTTTTGGGTAATAGGGGATGGCCAATAAAGATTCAGCAAGGCCCCACATCCTATGAGTGGATTAGAAAGAGGAGTGTCCAGTCAGAAACCCTTGGACTCTCGAAATGATGAATTAAGTGGGCTTCATTTTGTTGGTGGGTGAAGGAATCTTTCCCACTTTCCTTCCAAAAATGTCCATTTTACCTCTCCTGCCCATCGCTCCTATACACTCAGTCTCTCTCTCACAAACACAAACACAGACTCTCACAGACACAGAGCCTCTCCCTTTCACACATACACACAGACACTCTCTCTCTCACACACATGTACACACTCTCTCTATCTCTCTCTCTCTCACACACACACATGTACACACTCTCTCTGTCTCTCTCTCTCTCTCTCACACACACATGTACACACTCTCTCTGTCTCTCTCTCTCTCACACACACAGAGTCACTCACTCTCTCTCTCTCTCTCTCCCTAAGACACACGGAGCTGCACTCTGCCTATAGATTGAGTCCAGAGTGACTGCCTCAGCTCAGAGTAGCAATGCTGCAGTAGCTCTTTCGGCCTGTAGAGGGGGATGTCTCTGTGCCAGTGGCAGCAGGCTGGTATTGCAGCACCAAGAAACCCCTCCCTGCTAGGCCAGCGGGGGGCGTACTTTGCCAGATTGGAGAGGTTTCAGAAGAGATGGCATCGGGAATGAAGGGTCTGAGTTATATGGAGAGGCTGGTACTTTTTACACTGGAGCATAGGAGGGTGAGGGCTGACCTTAGAGAGGTTTATACAACCATGAGGGGTGTAGATAAGGTGAATGCAGGTATATTTTCTCTACTGTGGGGGATTTCAAGATGAGGGGGAATATTTCTAAGGTGAGAGGAAAAAGATTTTAAAAAGACATATGAGGGCCAACCAGTGTGCACAGAGTGGTTCGTGGGTGGAATGAGCTCCCACAGGATGTGGTGGATGCAGGTCCAGTTACAACATTTAAAAGACATTTGGATAATTTCATGAATAATTGTGTATCCAATTTGCCAGCTTCCCCCAAAAGAAAATTAGATCCGCCATTGGCTCGATGGTAGGAAGCAGAGGGTAACAGTGGAAGGATGCATGTTGGACTGGAGGCCTGTGACTAGTGGAGTGCCTCATGGGTTGGTGCTTGTCCCAATACTGGGGCTTTATCTATATCAATGTTTGCTATCGATATCAATGATTCGGATGAGAATGGACAAGGCATGATTAGTAAGTTTGCAGGTGACACTAAAATAGGCAGCATTGTGGACAGTGTGGAAGGTTCTCAGAAATTGCAGCAGGACCTTGATCAGCTGGGCAAGTGGGCAGCGAAATGGCAAATGGAGTTTCATATAAATAAGCGTGAGGTCTTGCATTTTGGAAAGTCAAATCCAGGTCGGAGTTTCATGGTGAATGGTCGGGCCTTAAGGAGTGTAGTGGAACAGAGGGGCCTTGGAGTTCAGGTGTATGCTTCCCTGAAAGTAGAGTCCCAGGTAGACAGGGCAGTGAAGGAGGCTTTTGGCACACTGGCCTTCATCAGTCAGGGCATTGAGTATAGAAGTTGGGAAGGTATATTACAGTTATACAGGACGTTAGTGAGGCTGCACTTGGACTATTGTGTTCAGTGTTGGTCACCTTGTTGTAGGAAGGATGTTATAATACTGGGATGAGTGCAGAAGAAATTTACAAGGATGTTGCCAGGACTTGGGTGCCTGAGTTATAGGGAGAGGTTGGACAAGCTAGGACGTTTTTATTTGGAGAGTAGGAGACTGATGGGGACCTTACACAGGTGTATGAGATCATGGGAGGCATGGATAGGGTGAATGCACTCAGTCTTTTTGCCAGGGTTCAGGAATCGAGGACTAGAGGGCAGGTTAGAGGACGAGAGTTTAAGGTTAGAGGGGAAAGAATAAAAGAGAACCTGAGGAGTAACTATTTTAAACCGAGGGTGACACGCATATGGAATGAGATGCCAGTGGAAGTGGTTGAGGCGGGTACATTAACAACATTTAAAAGGCATTCGGAAAATACATGGATAGGAAAGGATTAGAAGGTTATGGGCCAAGTGCAGGGAAATGGGCTTAGCGGTGATGGCCATTTTGGTCAGTGTGGGCCAGTATGGACCAAAGGGCCAGTCCCTCTCCCTGTGCTGGAGGACTCTATGACTCCAATAAGGAATATTTAAAGGGATATGGGCCAAGCACAAGCAGTTGGGAATGGTTTAGTTTGGGATTATTTGCGGCCCGGACCTTTTGGACTAATAGGTCGGTTTCCTTCCTGTATAACTCTGTGACTATTCCCTTGGAGTAAATCGCTGTGTTTGAGCTAATATTGCTCTGTTTTCAAATAAGGTGCTGTTTTTGGGAGTTATGATGGTCAAATTAGTTGTTGTTACAGTACTTTACCACTAAGCCTGCTTTGAAAGTACTTCATTGGCAGTGAAATTATGTCAGATGTCCTGAGATTGTGCAGCATCTTTCACAATGTCACATAAGATTACACTCTTAAGTCATTGAAGAGAGATTTGGCAATTCAGAGAGAAGTCCCTCTCTCTGGTGGCTCAGCAATTAGCACTGCTGCCTCACAGCGCCAGGGACCTGGGTTCGATTCCAGCCTCAGGCAAATTGTCTGTGTAGAGTTTGCATATTCTCTGCGTGGGTTTCCTCCGGATGCTCTGGTTTCCTCCCACAGTCCAAAAATGTTCAGGTTAGGTGAATCGGCCATGGAAAATTGCCCAGATAGTGTTCAGGGATGTGTAGGTTCGGTGCATGGGAAAGGTAGGGGAATGAGACTGGGTAGGACACTCTTTGGAGACTCAGTGTGGAATTGTTGGGCCAAATGGCCACACTGTCCGGATTCTCTGATTCTCTCTCTCTCTCTCTCTCACACGTGCACATATCCACAAAGAGTGGCAACAGCCTCCTGGCGTTATTGCTGGGCTGTTAACCCACAGACCCAGGGAATATTCTGGGGACCTCGGTTCAAATCCTGCCACAGCAGATGTTGGAATTTAAATCCAATAACAATCTGGAATTAAGAGTCTAATGATGACCATGAATCCATTGTCAAAAAAACCCCCATCTAGTTCACATTAGGGAAGGAAACTGCCATCCTTTCCTGGTCTGGCCTACGTGACTCCAGACCCACTGTGATGTGGTTGACTAGTAACTGCCTTCTGGGTAATAAATACTGGCCTAGTCAGTGGCAACTTAATCCTGTGAATGAATTACAAAAAACACCAACACCAACCTGCACACAAACCTATCCATTAACACACAAATACCGACTCTCACGCACACTGATAAATTTAGAATCGTTCTAATATTAACTCTTCCTCATTTTCAGAGTAATCTTGTTTTCCTCATTCTGACGATATGGAGGCTGGCCCAGAAATTTCACACCATCAACCCAGACCTCTCGAACTTACAAAAGCTGAGGTAAGAGGGTTCACGCTGCGACGCAAGTCCGCTAATTTAAACAGCACGCCAGGCTGATGTCTGCAAGTCTTGACGTTTACCCTGAGCCACTTCGATTGGTACCATATTCAAATGGAGTGAATTCCGATGTGAATCAAGGAACATTGCGGTGTGATGGTAGCGTCATTATCTCAGAGCCAGGGGAGGCCCAAGTCCAAGGCACATTTGTGTCAAATCCTGGGGGTTTCACTGAAATGTCAGTTGGGTAGCAGGATGTGACTGTCCAGGGAATTGTTCCCGTATGCAGCAAAGTCAATCTTGTGTGCAACAGATAAAGGTCCAACTCAGTCCACCTTCAGTTCAGATTCTCGACCAGTCTGGGCCCAGGGATGTTTCTTGCATTGTTACAGGACGGTGCGCTGAAAACCTCTATGTCTTCATCACACATTCAATAAAGAAACAATTACCAACATCAAACCATTGGTTTGAACATGTCCCAAGTCTGAGAATGGAAGCACCATCTAACGTGCAGTAATGATTATGGGACAGTGCACCTCTCAACCCTCTGTATTGCACAGGACAGAATAAAGTTCAGGAGTGATCCATCATGTCACTGTTAAAAGGAGGCAGTTATTTACCTGATTATTGAGTCAGTTAATTAGTTAGTTAGCTATTGAAGTGACACAAATTTACTTGTTTTAATCTCAATAAACAGAGTCAGGAGGGAAATACTTAACAAAGTCAGAGGGTCTCTTCGCAGAGCACCCAAATCCTTCAGACCCAAACTGCAATAGATTGTTCCTCATCCAACTCCCCACCCAAACACACACACTGTACCCCATTCACTCACCCCCACCCTCACACACACATTGTACCTCGTTCACTCATCCCCACCCTCACACACACACTGTACCCCATTCACTCACCCCCACCCTCACACACACATTGTACCTCGTTCACTCACCCCCACCCTCAGACACACACTGTACCCCATCCACCTGCCCACCCTCACACACACACACTGTACCCCATACACTAACCTCCACCCTCACACACACTGTACCCCATCCAACCCTCCACCCTCACACACACACTGTACCCCATCCAAATCCCCCACCCTCACACTCGCACTGTACCCCATCCAACTCCCCACCCTCACACACACTGTACCCCATTCACTCACCCCACCCCCAAAAACACTGTACCCCATCCAACCTACCCAATCCCTCACACACACACACACTTTACCACATTCAAATTCCCACACTCACACACACATTGTACCCCATCCAACACCCCACACTCACACACACACTGTACCCGATCCAACTCACCACCCTCACACACAAACTGTACCCCATCCAAACCTCCACCCTCACATACACACTGTACCCCATCCAACCCCCGACCTTCACACATACACACACACTGTACCCCATCCAACCCCCCCAACCTCACACACACTGTACCCCATTCAACCCCCCACCCTAACACACAGACTGTACCGCATCCAACTCCCCACCCTCACACACACAGTATCCCATCCAACTCCCCACCCTCACACACACTCTGTACCCCATCCAACCCCCCCAACCTCACACACACTGTACCCCATCCAACCCCCCACCCTAACACACAGACTGTACCGCATCCAACTCCCCACCCTCACACACACAGTATCCCATCCAACTCCGCACCCTCACACACACAATGTACCCCATCGAACACCCCACCCTCACGCACACACTGTACCCCATCCAACTCCCCACCTTCACACACAGTGTATCCCATCCAACTCCCCACCCTCACACACACACTGTACCCCATTCACTCACCCCACCCCCTCAAACACTGTAGGCCATCAAACCCACCCAATCCCACGCACACACGGAACCCCATCCAAATCCCTCCCACACATACACACTATACCCCATCCAGCCCCCCACCCCTCACACACACACTGTACCCCATCCAACTCCCCACCCTCACACACACACTGTACCCCATCCAACTCCCCACCCTCACACACACACTGTACCCCATCCAACTCCCCACCCTCACACACACACACACACACTGTGCCCCATCCAAACCCCCACCCTCACACACACTGTACCCCATCCAACTGCCCACCCTCACACACACAGACTGTATCCTATCCAACCCTCCACCCTCGCACACACACTGTGCCCCATCCAACCCCCCACCCTCACAACTCTGTACCCCATCCAAACCCCCACCCTCGCACACACACTGTGCCCCATCCAACCCCCCACCCTCACAACTCTGTACCCCATCCAAACCCCCACCCTCACACTCACACTGTGCCCCATCCAAACCCTCCACCCTCACACACACACTGTACCCCATCCAACCCCCCACCCTCACACACACACACTGTACCGCATCCAACTGCCCACCCTCACACTCACACACACTGTACCCCATCCAACTCCCCACCCCCCCACACACTGTACCACATCCAAACCCCCACCCTCACACACACTATGTACCCCATCCCACTCCCCACCCTCACATGCACACACACAATGTAACCCATCCAACCCCCCACCCTCACAAACACACACACTGTGCCCCATTCAAACCCCCACCCTCACACACACACTGTACCCCATCCAACTCCCCACCCTCACGCACACACACTATACCCCATCCAAACCCCCCACCCTCACTCTCACATTGTACCCCATCCAACCCCCACCCGCACGTACACACACACTAGACTCCATCCTACCCCCACCCTCACACACATGCACACCTGACCCCATCCAACTCCCCACCCTCAACACACACACTGTACCCCATCCAACTCCCCACTCTCACACACACACACTCTACCCCATCCAAACTCACACCCTAGCACACACACTGTACCCCATCCAAACCGCCCACACATACACACACACACACACACACAGGACCCCATCCAACTCCCCATCCTCACTATACCCCATCCAAACCCCCACCCTCACACACATACACTGTACCCCATCCATCTCCCCACCCTCACACACACACTGTCCCCCACCCAATACCCCATCCTCACTCACACACTGTACCCCATCCAACTCCCCACCCTCACACACACACTGTACCCCATCCAACTCCCCACCCTCACACACACACTGTACCCCATTCACTCACCCCCACCCTCACACACACACTGTACCCCATCCAACTCCCCACCCTCACACACACACTGTACCCCATTCACTCACCCCCACCCTCACACACACACTGTACTCCATCCAAACTCCCCACCTTCACACACACATTCTTCCCCACCCATACCACCCACCTTCACACACACACACTGTACCCCAAACAATCCCCCACCCCTCACACACACAATGTACCCCATCGAACCCTCCACCCTCACACACACACTGTACCCTATCCAAACCCCGACCCTCACACACATACTGTACCCCATCCAACCCCCCACTATCTCTCACTCACACACACACACACACACACACACACACTCTCACACAGACATCATTCACTTCTCTCCCTCTGTTTCTCTACCTTCTTCAGAATGTTCATTGTCACAGCCTTCGCTCAACTGGTCCTGCTGGGCTGTACCTGGATCATCGGAGTCTTCCATTTCCAGGCACGGACTGCGGCCCTGGCTTACATCTTCACCATCGTTAACAGTTTCCAGGGAACATTCATCTTCCTGCTGCACTGTGTGAAAAGCAAACAGGTAACAGGCTTAGATACACAGCTGAACTGGGTATGTGTATGGGGGTGGGTGGGTGGGTGGGGGTGTGGGTGTGGGTGTGTTTGCTTTTGTGTGTGGGTGTGTGTGTGTGTGGGTGGGGGTGGGTGTGTGTGGGTCTGTGTAGGGGTGGGTGTGGGTGTGTGTGTGTGGGGGGGGTGTGGGTGTGTGGGGGGGGTGGGTGTGTGGGGGGGTGGGGGTGTGTGTGGGGGGGTGGGGGTGTGTGGGTGTGTGTGTGTAGGTGTGTGTGGGGGGGGTGTGTGTGAGTGTGTGTGTGGGGGTGGGTGTCTGTAGGGGTGTGTGTGGGTATGGGTGGGTGTGTGTGGGTGTGTGTGTGTAGGTGTGTGTGTGGAGGGATGTGTGTGGGGGGGGTGTGTGTGAGTGTGGGGGTGTGTGTGTGAGTGTAGATGTGGGTGTGTGTGAGTGGGTGTGTGTGGGGGAGGGTGTGTGGGTGTGTAAACGGAGGAGGTGAATGCCTTTTGCTTCTCCTAACACTGTGTGCTGTTTATTTCTCCTGCACCTTCCCTGTTGTGTCTGACAGGTGCGAGATGAGTACTGTAAATGGATTTCAAGTTTCTTCACTATGTTGAAGATCACAAAGTATGCCCCATTTTCAGAATCCTCACACCCCACCAACATGACCCAGGTATGAGCTCAACAGTCTGACCGTTACACTCAGACGGGTTTATGTCCAAGGGGTTGGGGTGGGGAGGTGGCTGTGTGTGGGGGGCGGGGGGGGTCTGTGTATGTGTGCATATGTGTGTTTGTGTGTGTATGTATGCGTATGTGTGTGTGTCTATGCGTGCGTGCATGTGTATGTGTGTCTGTGTACGTATGTCTGTGTATGTCTGTGTATGTGTGTGGGTGTCTGTGGTGTGTGTGTCTGCGTACGTGTGTATGTTTGTGTATGTGTGTGTGTATGTGTCTGTTATGTGTGCGTATGTTTGTGGGTGTCTGTGGTGTGTGTGTGTGTGTGTGAAGGTGTGTCTGTGCATGACTACGTCTTTCTGTATATGTGTGCCTTTGTGTGTGTGTTTTAGTGTGTGTGTGTCTGTGTGTCTTTGCATGTGAGAACGTGTCTGTGTGTGTGGGCGTCTAAGTGTGCATGCGTGTGTGAGCAAGATGGAGGGAGGTTAATGTGTACTGCTGCTCCTAACATCTTGAGCTGTTTATTTATTCTGCATCTGTGTGTCTTTGTGTGTGTGTGTGTGTCTTTATGTGTGTGCGTGTGAATGTATATGTGTGTGTGAGGGTGAGAGTGTGTGTGTGTAACAATGCTGCTAGTTTCTGAGTTGCAGGGTTAGTGAAGTGAGAGTGAAGAATTGTGTGACGGTGTGGTTCTGGGTGTGTGTGATTGTGTAGATGGCGCCTGTCCTGGTGGAGGTGATCAGGGGGCCTGTTTGAGTGTGGGGGGCGGGTGGGGGTGAGGGTGTAAATGTCGGGGGGGATGGTGGTGACCTCCTGTATCTGCTCCCTTTGTCCTCCTGGTGGTTGGAGCCTGTGGGTTTGCGAGGTGCTGCTGTCACAGGAGCCTCACTGAGTTGCCGCGGTTGACAGCTGCCACGCTTCTCCAGAGGCAGGACGTTTTGCAATTTGTCCTCCAGCCGACCTTACAACTTGCCCTTTTACCTTATCCAATCTGTACAGGAAGCCACCAAATCCGAGTCAAGCCTGTGAAAAGATCCAGGCGAAGAGTTGGAGAGTTTGCTGCCACACGATAGCGCCGCAATGGATGACCCAATGCTGACCTCAACAGCCATGTTGCTTTTTGTCCTTGGTGGGTTTCCTTTAGCAATCAGGCCCTGTGTGTTGGGGTTGGGGGGTGGGGGGTGGGTGGGGATGTTACATTAAACTGCAGCTTGCTTCTGTCAGACTGACCTTTCCAAGCCCGGCCTGTAGGGCCTAAAGATTTAACGCAGAAAGCAGGAGCTGGAGGAAGCCGTTCGGCCCATTGAGCCTGCCCCAACATTCAGTATGATCATGGCTGATCATCCAACTCAGGCCCCTGTTCTTGCTTTCACCCCCATGCTCTTTGATCCCCTTTAGCCCTGAGGAATATGTCTATCCCCATCTTGGAAACATCCTGACCTCGACCACGTCCTGTGGCAGTGAATCCCACAGGCTCCCCACTCTCTGGGTGAAGACATTTCTCCCCATCGCAGATCCTCAGACAGTGACACCTGCTTCTTGACTCACCAGGAGCATCCTTCCTGTGTTTACCCTGTCTGGTCCCTGTCTAGTTGGAATGTTATTTATGTTGTTACGAGGGTGCCCCCTTCCTTATTTTGAGCTCCAGACCCCACCAATCCCGTCTCTGGGGTGACATGTTGAGTTCTGTTCATCTGTCCCTGAAGATTTGCCATTGCTCAGTTCCCCCAGCATTCTCTGCTCAATGTCTGCTTGTCCTTGGGACTGTGTCACTGGACTCCCTGGATCCAGGTGGAAGTGGAGTTCCCGAGTCCGGTTGACCAGTTCCTGCTGAAGTAACGGAGATCGGGTCACTGGCGATGAACTGTCTCTGGGTGGTTGCTGATGACCCTTTGTATAGTACCAACTAGCCCCAACAACAACACTTGAGCTGTCTTTGTAAAGCACCACAGACATAACAGGTCATCCCAGCCCGTCTTAGCAGGAACGTTATGGAGCCCAGTCTGTAGGTGAACCAGATGACGAGGGGAGGAAGCCCAGCAGTGACCAGAGTTTGGGGTCACGGGTGTAGGTGTGTGCTGTAAAGAGGGAAAGTGAGGTTTGGGAGAGATGTAGGCAGGACATCTCCATATTCTGCTCTCGTCAACACTTCAAGGCCAAGCCACCAACGAGAAAGGATTGATTCAGGGGAACTCAATGCCAGGGTTACAGGAAATTAGATTCGGAAAGGCTTTACAGTTCAGGTAGAGGCCACTTGGCCCATCGCAGCCAAGGCATTCTATCCCATCTCACTGCCCAGCCTTTGGTCTGGGGCCCTGCACACACTCACAAACTCACACACACACACACTCACAAACTCACACTCTCTCACACACCCACACACACACACGCACCCACACACATACACACCCACACACACACACACACACACACACACACCCACACACACACACCCACACACACACACCCACACACACACACGCACCCACACACATACACACCCACACACACACACACCCACACACACACACACCCACACACACACACCCACACACACACACCCACACACACACACCCCACACACACACACACCCACACACACACACACCCACACCCACACACAGACACACCCACACCCACACCCACACCCACACCCACACATGCACCCACACACCCACACTCTCACACACCCACACACCCGCGCACACTCACAAAAACACACACACACGCACATGCACCCACACACACACACTCACAAACACCCGCACACCCTCACACCCTCACACCCTCATGCACACATGCACACATGCACACATGCACACACCGACATACACACACACCCATGCACACACTCGCATACACACACACACTCACTAACTCACTCACAAACTCACACTTTCACACACATACCTTCGCACTCACTCACATACACACACACTCACATACACACACACATTAACTCACTCATGCACACACACACCCACACACACTAACTCACTCACACTCTCACACACATACACACAACACACACTAACTCACTCACACACACCCACCCTCACACACACTCATACACACACTCACATACACACACATAACCACACACGCATACACACTCACACACTAACTCACTCACGCACACTCACACACACACATCCACACATCACTCTCATACATGCACACACACACTTACACTCTCATGTACACGCACACACCTACACACATTCACTCACACTCATACACACACCTACACACACTCACACTTACACACACACTCACTCTCACACATGCACATTCACACACATACATATACACACTCACACTCTCACACATATACATATGTACATGCTTACTCACAGTCTCACACATACCCACACACTCACACTCTCAAACACACGCACCCACACGTGTGCACACACTCACACATACATGCACACACCTACACACACTTTCTAATGAACACGCTCTCACACATGCACATACTTACATGCTCACTCACATTTTCACACATACACTCATTCAGGCACACACTCACTCACACTCTCATGCATACACTCAGACTCACACATACTCATTCACACTCTAAGACATGCACACACTCACACACCCTCTCACACATACACACACTCACTCTTTCACACATACACTCTAAAACATACACTCATGCTGTCTAATAAACATGCACACAGACATGCTTACAGCCACACTCTCACACACACTCACACAAACCACACACACTCTCACATAAACACACGCACACTCACATAAACATGCAGAGACACACACAAGCACACAGAGAGACACCCACACAAACGCACACACACTCTCACATAAACACACACCCACACACACACTCACATAAACACACACAGACACACTGGATTAGTGGTGCTGGAGGAGCACTGCAGTTCAGGCAGCATCCAAAGAGCTTTGAAATCGACGTTTCGGGCAAAAGCCCTTCATCAGGAATAACCCCAAAATGTCGATTTCAAAGCTCCCTGGATGCTGCCTGATCTGCTGTGCTGTTCCAGCACCACTAATCCAGAATCTGGTTTCCAGCATCTGCAGTCATTGTTTTTACACACAGACACACACTCACACAAACACACACACTCTTACATAAACACACACAGACACACACCCACACAAACACACACACACTCTCACATAAGCACACACAGACACACACCCACACAAACACACAAACACACACTCACATAAACACACACAGATACACACTCACACAAACACACACACACTCTCACATAAACACACACAGACACACACTCACACAAACACACACACACTCTTACATAAACACACACAGACACACACACACATATTTGCACAAACACAGACACATAGACACACACACACATGCGCAGGCACATACATCGTACTCACACACACACAGACAGGCAGAAACACTCAAATATATACTCCCACACATACACATACTGTTTGGCTGGGAAGCAGTGTCAAGCCATGGACACTGGGGTGATGGGGAATGGCATCTGGTGTCTTCAGATACAGATACAGGGTTTAGCGTGAGCTCACATTATGGGCTGACACTATGGTGTTGTACAAGAGTGTATTGGACTGGTCTGGACATTACATATCAGGGCTTCAGCAGCTGATGACCTGGGATACAGGTGATATTGGGCCATGTCTCATCAATACCACATTTAACAAATCTATCATTGTCTCCAATGAAATGACCAAGTTACAGAAGAGCTTAGAAAGGAGATTCAGTATATATTCTGTTACCCCTAGAGAATCCACTATAAGCTGCCACTTTTGAGCTGATCTATGCTGTGCACTGCAAGCCCTGAATCATCACATTGTGAGGCTGTGCTCTTGATAAAAAATATTCGACAGTCTAGGTACAACAGTGTTGTGTTTTTAATTCAGAGGATTATGAAACTGGGACTGAGGGAATACATCATCATCTGGTTACACTTCCATTCATTATTTCTACCCCTTTCAGCTATCCTCAGATAAATCTACATTTTACTGGTGTAGGGTTATACTGGTGTATACTGGATTAGTGGTGCTGGAAGAGCACAGCAGTTCAGGCAGCATCCAACGAGCAGCGAAATCAACGTTTCGGGCAAAAGCCCTTCAGTATGCTGCCTGAACTGCTGTGCTCTTCCAGCACCACTAATCCAGTATTTGATTTTCAGCATCTGCAGTCATTGTTTTTACCTTTTTATACTGGTGTATACTTAACTGAGCAGATAGACATTCATGTACTCACACAACTACTCACGCAGTGACTGAACTGAATGGACAGGAGCAGACACACAATGAGCATACATATACACGCACACACACTCGTGTGCACACACACCTGCAGATATATACACGCATGCACATACTAATCCACATACATATACTCTTTTGTGTGCCCACACACTTATAAACACACTGATACGTCCGTGCACGTGCACACTCTTGTGTACAGACTTGCGTGTACACACATGCACATTTGCACACACGCTCACACACATGCACATTTGCTCACACACACACACACACACACACTCACACACTTGCACACGCACACATTCCCACATGCTCACACCCAGATCCACAAGACTGTCAGACATTTAGCCAAACTCAGCAGCCCATGAACGGACCACTGGAGTTCTGCTGGCTGGGTGATTTGTTTTAGATGCAGAGTGACACCGACAGTGTGGGTTCGATTCCTGCGCTGCCTGAGGTTACGGTAAAGCGCCCAACTTCTCAACCTCTGCCCTTGCTTGAGGCGTGGTGCCCCCCAGGTTAAACCCACCACCAGCTTATCTCTCTGAGAGAACACCTTATGTTCTGGTAGGACCTAACTATTAGACACATACACACACGTGCGCACACATGTACACACATACAATGTCACATCTACAGGCCTCTCGCACACACATAGCCAGACATACAGTATTCACTGATAAACCGGTGTGCACAGTGCAGGCCGGCCTTCCTGTTGCAGCACTGATGGAGTGCTGCTCTGTTGGAGACTCTGTGTAAAGTCACAGGGAGGCCCTCTGTATTCCATCCAGAGGCCGACCAGCTCCCTATCCTTCAATCAAATAACACCGACCTACCCAGGATCCCCTGGCCAAGGTTTATCGCTCACTAAAACATCGCGAGAGCAGAGGATGCGTCCTTTAACCCACTGTCATTTGTGGGATCTTGCTTTGCGCCAGTTAGCTGCCGTGTTGGGACTGGGTGTCAGCTGTGGACAGCTCCGGCCCCACCCTGAGGCCAAATGTGGAAGGGCTAGTGTTCTTCGTTCTCTGAGGGGGAAAAGGCGAGACTATTTTCCGACGTTCACATAATTTTGTGGCACCCCTCACCCAAAGCTGGATCAAGAGTCGGTCAAACGACTCAAGCGGAAACGATTTGAGGGTGTTTTGTCCCTTACACTTGTGCCATTCCAAGTTGTTGAGTTTACAATGGCGGTCAAGAGCTTCAGCATGACTTGCGGTGGTGCCAGTGACTATATAAATGCAAGACCTTCCTTTACCTTTCATCTGCGCATCGTTAGTCACTGCAGTTCTCCATTTTTGTCCCACAATCCCACCTCGATTACATCGGCAGCAGAAACTAATGGTGGATTTGCACCAACGTTGGCGTGGCTGGTGCCCGCTAGACCGGGCATGCTCATGGTGCCAATGGAAATGAACTGAAGACGAAGATTTTGAATGATGAGTCTGTCACTGTCTCCTTTAACAGCTGGCTCCACCATGAGATAGAACATAGAACTGTACAGCATAGGAACAGGCCCTTTGGCCCACAATGTTGTGCTGAGCACGACGCCAAATTAAACTAATCCCTTCTGCCTGTCCTTGGTCCATATCCCTCCGTTCCTTGTATATTCATGTGCTTATCGAAAAACCCTTAAATACCCCTATCATATCTGTCACCACCACCAGCCTTCTACCACTCCCTGTGTTAAAAGGCTGCCCCTCACATCTCCTTTGAACTTGCCCCCTCTCACCTTAAACACATGCTCCTGATATTAGACATTTCAACTCTGGGAGAAAGATTCTGACTGTCAACCCTATCTATGCCTCTCATAATTTTATAGACCTCTATCAGGTTTCCCATCAGCCTCTGCTGCTCCAGAGAAAACAACCTGAGCTTTTCTAGCCTCTCCTTATCGCTCATACCCTCCAATCCAGACAGCATCCTGGTAAACCTCTTCTGCACCCTCTCCAAAGCCTCCACATCCTTCCTGTAATGTGGCGAGCAGAATTGAACACAATACTCTAAGTGTGGCCCAACCAAAGCCTTACAAAGCTACAACATGACATCCGGCACTCAATGCCCCCACCAATAAAGGCAAGCATGCCATACACCTTCTTTACCACACCAGATTGTCCCTCTGTATGGGAAAGGTTATCGGTCACTCTGGCTTAGAAAGAAGTGGCCGTTTGTAGTTTGTGGCCTAGTGGTAATTTCGTTGGACTGTTAATCCATTGAACTGCATGATATTTTGGGAACCTGGGTTCAAATCCCATCACGGGTAGATGATGGAATTTTAATTCAGTAATAAGTGCCTAATAATAACCATTAATCCATTGCTAATTGTTGGAAAAACCCATCTCGTTCACTCCTGTCCTTCAGGGAAGGAAACTGTCGTCCTTACCTGGTCTGGCCTACATAGGACTCCAGACCCACAGCAACATGCTGACTCTTAACTGCCCTCGGGGATGGGCAATAACTCCTGGCCTAGACAGTGATGCCCTCATCCCGTGAATGAATACAAATATGATTGTGAGGAAGACTGGTTCCCGTGTGGTCATTGTTGAGGGGCACCTGGATCTGGTCAATTTCTACCTGTTCATTCCATACGGCAACAGTGGGATGTAGAGTGGGCCATTCAGCCTCTCAAGTCTGCTCCACCATTCAACATGATCATCACTTTGATGCCTTTTCCCCTCAATATTCCAATGGGATGGCTTAGTGGTTAGCACTGCTGCCTCACAGCGCCAGGGACCCAGGTTTGATCCCTGCCTTGGGTGACTGTCTGTGTAGAGTTTTCACATTCTCCCCGTGTCAGTGTGGGTTTCCTCTGGGTGCTCCGGTTTCCTCCCACAGTCCAAAGATGTACAGGTAAGTGGATTGGCTATGCTTGTCCATAGTGTTCAGGGATGTATGGGTTAGCTGTCTTAGTCAGGGGTAAATGTAGAGTAGGGGGGATGAGTCTGGGTTACACTTTGAAGGGTTGGTGTGGGTGTGTTGGGCTGAAGGGCCTGTTTCCACACTGTAGTGATTCTGTCAGGATTCTATGCTAACCCTTTACCTCATTGGTAATCTGAAACCTCTGCTTTAATCATACTGAGCTCCCACAGATTCACAACACTCTGAGAAAAAATACCTTTTCCTCATCTTGGTCCCAAATAATATTCCCCTTTTTTTAAAAATTGAACCCCCTCCCCGATTTTAGACTCTCCAATCTCTAACCTGCATCTACCTGCCTATCCCTTTAAGTATGTTGTATATTTCAATGAGATCACCCCTCATTCTTATTCGAGAGAATAAAGGCCCAAGTTCCCTTCAAAGGCCAGTCCTGTTGTCATGGGAACAGGTCCAATGAACCTCCCGTCTGTGGCAACAACATCTCTCCTGATGCTGGGGACTAAAACAGCACGTGCGGACGAACCATGCCTCTATATAAATGAAACAATGCTTGGCCACTCCAGTACATAAACCCTCCTTCCTGATAGTTTGCTGACCCTGCGTGACCCTGCTGACCTTCCATGACCTATGAATGAGGATGCCCAGATGGTGGGGCTGGGAGCAATCTGAGTTTACTGCTCTTGAATTTCCTTCTCAACTCCCCAGCGGCTGCTTTCAGGAGCTTAGCCTCCCTCCAACCAACGTCATTGGTAGCAACGGGAACCACTTCCTTGAGCTGTTCCACACATTCCCCCTCCCCTCCACTCGAGGGATGCCCATCTCATGACATCCTTGATCCCGGCATCAGGGAGGGAACCATCCTGAAGTCACATCCCTGACCACAGTAACACCTGTCTAACCCCTTGACTATGGAATTCCCTCTCATTTTCCCTCTCACCATCACTCCTCCTTCTATTATCCTGTCTAGCTGTCCACAGTACTAAGAGCGTGGGTCTGACTGCTCTCCTCGAGTACAGGAGGTGAGAGGTCATGTTGCGGCTGTACAGGACATTGGTTAGGCCACTGTTGGAATATTGCGGGCAATTCTGGTCTCCTTCCTATCGGAAGGATGTTGTGAAACTTGAAAGGGTTTAGAAAAGACTTACCAGGATGTTGCCAGGGTTGGAGGATCTGAACTACAGGAAGAGGCTGAACAGACTGAGGTTGTTTTCCCTGGAGCTTCGGAGGCTGAGGGGTGACCTTATAGAGGTTTACAAAATTATGAGGAGCATGGATAGGGTAAATAGACAAAGTATTCTCCCTGGGATCGGGGAGTCCAGAACTAGAGGGCATAGCTTTAGGGTGAGAGGGGAAAGATATAAAAGAGACCTAAGAGACAATATTTTTACACAGAGGGTGGTGTGTGTATGGAATGAGCTGCCAGAGGAAGTGGTGGAGGCTGGTATAGTTACAGCATTTAAAAGGCATCTGGATGGGTATATGAATAGGAAGGGTTTGGAGGGATATGGGCCAGGTGCTGGCAGGTGGGACTAGATTGGGTTGGGATATCTGGTCGGCGTGGACCGAAGGGTCTGTTTCCATGCTGTACATCTCTATGTCACTCTGACTCTCTAACATTCTCCCTGTGTCTCTGTGGGTTTCCTCCGGGTGCTCCAGTTTCTTCCCATAGTCCAACGATGTGCAGGTTCGGTGAATTGGCCATGCTAAATTGCCCATCGTGTTCAGGGATGTGTAGGTTAGGTGCATTAGTCAGGAGTAAATGTAGAGCAATAGGGTAGGGGAATGGTTGGGATACTCTTCAGGGGGTCAGTGTGGACCTGTTGGGCCGAAGAGCCTGTTTCCACAATGTAGGGATTCTATGATTCACCCACAGGACATGGGCATTACTGGTTGGCTGGCATTTATTGCCCCTCCCTAGTTGCCCTTGAGTGGCTTGCTGAGCCATTTCAGTGAGCAGTTGGAAGTCAACCATGTTGCTGTGGATCTGGAATCACATGGAGGTCAGACCAGGCGTGGTTGGAAGATTTCCCTCCCTCAAGGACATTAGTGAACCAGCTGAGTTTTTTTCCTCAATTGGCAACGGTCGTCAGGTGGATTTTTAATTCTCTGGTTTGTGTATTGATTCAATTGAAATTCTCCCATCTGCCGTGATGGGGTTCGAACCCAGGCCCCCAGGACGTGAGCTGAGATTCTGGATTAGTGCCAGGCCATCGCCTCTCTAAAATGGTTGACCAAATAGCAAGCAGGGTTGACTCAGGGCACTCCCAGACTAACCTGCCTGGTTGTCTCAGACTGCCTGACATTCACCAGCCCCCTCTTTGCCTCACCCTCCCAATTCAGTGTGAAAGTGTTTGTCAGGCCATTCTTTGCCTCATGGGTGCATAGTACTGACACTAATTGCCTCTCAAGTTCCCAAACACAGAGCTCGAGCTCAAGTAACTAGTCGCTCACAGCTAATGCATTTTATCTCAGTAGGTCTACAAGTCCCACGCTACAGGATGTAAACTCCACTTTGCTAAGCTGACCTGCCATAGCGTAAGATCTATTTATTACCATTAGAATAGGAATAATACCTTCCCAGTCAGCCTCTTCCGAGCTCCCAGTGCACACAGCTGACCTCTCACTGGGGGTCTGTTGCCTTTCCCATCACTTACTCTCCCAGAAGCTGATGGGAGGACAGATAGGAGGACCTCCCTTTGATTGGATCTATTGTAGTCACATGTACCTAAGCACAGTGAAAAGTTTCGTCTTGCCAGCAGTACAGGCGGATCATCACAAACAAGGACATACAGATCATAGGGTGCTTAGACCGAGTGAGGTACGCAAGGTTACTGTTGAAGAGGAGGTGTACAAAACAAGATCAACATTATCTGAAGTTTGAGACTCCATTCAGCAGACTAATAACGGCAGGGAAGAAGCTGTTCGTGAACCTCCTGGTACATGTGTTCAACGTTTGTATCTTCTGCCTGATGGTCAGGGGTTGTAGGACAGCATTCCTGGGTTGGGAAGGGTCTTTGATGATGTTGGCAGCTTTTCCACAGCTACAAGGTGTGTCGATGGAGTCCTGCCCCCACTGTGTGGAGTTTGCACATTCTCCCTGCGTCTGTGTGGGTTTCCTCCTACGATCTAAAAGTGTGCAGGTCAGGTGAATTGGCCAAGCCAGATTGCCCATTGTGTTAGTCAGAGGGAAATGGGTCTGGATGGGTTACTCTTCGGAGGGTTGGTATGGACTTGTTGGGCCGAAGGGCCTGTTTCCAGCCACTCCTTACCAGACTCTTGTATTCACCAAACTCTCAGGATCACACTCGGCAGCAGACGCACCATTTAAGGACCTGTTCAATTTTTCTCATTCTGCTCAAGTGCCTGGGTCATGAATTATTCTGTTCTGGAATCCGTTCTCAAGTCGGTTGTTGGCAAGTCCGAACCTGATGCAGAACATTATAAAGGAGCTGTTTGCAAATACTGAAAATGTTCACACATGGGATCTTTAAAATTATCCCCCTTTATGAGATCACGTTCATAGGCAGGAGCGTTTGTAAGTTGCAAATTGGACACACTTGGAGCAGTTCCCATTCCAAATCTCTGCTCAAGAGTGTGAACCTTCCAGACTGATTTATGTCATGGTGTGCAGTACATGTTTAGACCACTTTGAGTCACAGAGACATCAAGCTGTACAACCAGAACAGACCTTTCAGCCCAACTCATCCGTGCTGACCAGATATCCTAAATTAATCCAGTCCTACTTGCCAGTATTTGTCCCATATGCCTCTAACCCCTTCCTATTCATATACCCATCCAGATGCCTTTTAAATGTTGTAATTGTACCAGCCTCCACCACTTCCTCTGGCAGCTCATTCCATACACACGCCACCCTCTGTGTGAAAAAAAATATTCATTAGATCAGTTTTAAATCTTTCCCTTCTGACCTTAAACCTATGGAAACCTTCCCCATCCTAGGAAAATGATCTTGGCTATTTACCCTATCTATGCCCCTCATGATTTTATAAACATCCATGTGGTCACCCCTCAGTCTCTGATGCTCCAGGGAAAACAGCCCCAGCCTGTTCAGCCTCTCCCTATAGCTCAAATCCTCCAACCCTGGCAACATCCTTGTCAATCTTTACTGAATCCTTTCAAGTTTCGCAACATCTTTCCGATAGGAAGGAGACCAGAATTACACGCAACATTCCAACAGTGGCCTAACCAATGTCCTGTACAGCCGCAACATGACCTCCCAACTCCTGTACTCAATACTCTGACCAATAAAGGAAAGCATACCAAACGCCTTCTTCACTATCCTGTCTACCTGTGACTCCACTTTCAAGGAGCTATGAACCTGCACTCCAAGGTCTCTTTGTTCAGCAACACTCCCTCGGACCTTACCATTCAGTGTATAAGTCCTGCCCTGATTTGCCTTTCCAAAATGCAGCACCTACATTAAACTCCATCTGCTGCTCTTCGGCCTGTTGTACTCTGACGTAACCTTCCTCATTTATCTTCGCCATTTAAAGAGCCCATACAAAACAGGCAAACCCTTGGATGGAACGAGCAAGTGAGCCACAGCTCCGAAATAAATGTGCAAGAGGTACAGGTTGTGGGCGTTTGTGAAAATTTTTTGATTTGCTCTGTGCTTGAATTTGGGGGGGGTCTCACCCTGGAAGGAACTACACATCTTCAAACCAATTCCATCGGGGATAAACTCAGATTGTACAAATAAAGATGGCGGTTTCCCCTTCGGCTGTGCCATGGGCTCTCCCTCTTCGTCATTCCTTCATGGGAGATAGGCTTTGTTGACAAAGCCAGAATGTGCCACCCATCCCTAATTGCCCTGAAGCTGAATGGCTTGCTAGGCCATTTCAGAGGGTAGTTATAAGAGGTAACCAAATGGGTCTGGAGTCACATGGAGACCAGACCAGGTAAGGATGGCAGATTCCCTTCCCAAGGGACACTGGTGAACCAGAGGGGTTATTTAATTTAATAGTTGCCATGGCCACCATTATTGCGAGACTAGCCTCCAGGTTTATGAACTGAATTTGAATCTTACGAAGAGCAGTGGAAGGATTTGAACTCAGCCCGTTATACTGTTAACTTGAGCGTTGGGCCTGGGACTGCAGAGTCATTGCCGTCAGATCAAGATTACCCCAGGGGCTTGATCTTCCAAAGTACATTCCTGCACTCGTTTCCCTGGCAACGGTGTCACTGACCAGCTCTATTACCGGCTCCTGGTCTCAAAGGTCTAAAGGAACTTGTTTCTAACACTCTCCAGTCTCAAAGTGAAACCCCTTTTGGGTTTGGTTTTGACAACTTTATTTTTGTCTTCGCTGTCCCAACTCATGGGCTTCTGAAATGACGAATGCAAAGAAAACGAAGATTTGCATTGTGTCAGCTGCGTTCCACATCTTTCAGAACCACCTCCAAAAGTCTTGCTGTGAATTCATTGAGTTAAAACATTCCTTGTCGTGATTCATCACAGACATTCTGTGTTCCTCCAATTCTGGCCTCACTTTTGTTTGCCACTTAAGCTGCATCTTCGATCCTGCTGCTAGACCTCACACCCCTCCTTTAAGACACGGCGGCTCAGTGGTTAGCACTGCTGCCTCACAGCGCCAGAGTCCCAGGTTCGATTCCAGCCTCGGGCAACTGTCTGTGTGGAGATTGCACGTTCTCCCCGTGTCTGTGTGGGTTTCCTCCCGGTGCTCCGGTTTCCTCCCACAGTCCAAAGATGCGCAGGTCAGGATGAATTGGCCATGCTAAATTGCCCGTAGTGTTAGGTGCATTGGTTAGGGGGAATGGATCTGGGTGGGTTACTCTTCAGAGGGTCGGTGTGGACTTGTTGGGCTGAAGGGCCTGTTTCCACACTGTCGGGAATCTAATCCAATCCAGAAAAGACACTCCCCGAGAGCCTTTGTGGTGAGCAAGCTCTAGAACATGAGCCCCTGTGTCAAAAGTCTCACTTGATCAAATATGGCGCCCTTTGAAGGATTTGTACCATGTCATGAGCAGTGTCCGAAGGTGTTGTTGGGACATGGGTAACACCGTCAGCATTGGCATCGGAGACAGCCTCCAGCAGGAAGATGGGCAATAGGGCTTGTCATTTTTATGACACTTTTCGAGATCACAGTAGCTAACTTTACTGAGCGTTGCTGCTGGCTGGATTTCTGATCTCGTTCCCACTGCTACAAAAGGTCTGCATACTGTTTACAGGAAGCATTGGTAGTTACTGCTATTGGTATATGCTGCTATTGCTGCACAGCAAGATCCCAAGACATTCCAGCTGCTTGGTTCCTTTTAAATTCTGAAGCAACGTTGGTGAAATCATAAAGGATGACCCCGTGGGATTGTTCATGGCACTAACCGCGAGTAGTCTGCACATGCCCCCGACAGCGTTGCCAGCCCCACAGGACAAGATATTACTCTGCTGCGCTGAGAACGCTCGCTCATGTTTTTACTCAAAACCACAAAGACAGGAGCCGAAAATAGCAGGCGTGTCGTTTGGCATCTGAAGTTAGCATTGAAGCAAAAGGCATAGTTGTTGCAGAATGAGCTGTATCATTTCTGGAAGGGGCATTTGCTTTGATGTACATCTGTTTCAGTGGAAAACACAGTGTTACCAGCTCCGGGCCTGGGGAGGGGGGCACAGACGGAAGGTACAATTACTGTTTCCTGTTCTTGTCCCATCCCTCTCCTGGTCACTGCAATCGTACATTCAAACAGGTTGGTAATGCAGCTCGTTATATAGTTCCCAAACCATGCCAGGTTCAGTATCAAGCATGAGTCAGCCAGGTTCCTGTTGGCAACAAAGAATACCAGGTCTGTTTCCAAAACTTAAACTTGCAAAGATGAACAGTTTGGATTACGCAAATATGTATCGTTCTTAACAAATTAACAAAAACACACACACACTCACACTGACACTAACACACACACATACACACACACAAACATACGCACACACACATAGACACATACACACACAAGCGCACATACATACGCGCACACACACATACATACACACACACATATGGACGTACACACACACACTCACACACACACACATACATGCATACACACACATATGCACGAAAATGCACACACATACACATGCATACCCGCACACACATACACCCGCACACACAATACGTACATTCACACACATTTACATATATACCTGCACACCCACATACACATTCACACACGCTCGTATACACACACACATACATACACATGTACATATACACACACATGCACACACACACATACACACACACACATACACTCATACGCACCCATACACAGTCATACGCATATATACACGCACATACACATACAACATGCTCACACTCATGCTCACACACACATACACACAGACAGACACATGTACATTCGCACACGCACATACTCACACATGCACATGCACACGCACACGCACACGCACGCACACAAACACACACAGTCACTCACACACACTGTCACTCACACTGTCATTCATACACACTGTCACTCACACACACACACACACACACTATCACTCACACACTCACTCACACACACTGTCACTCACACACACACTGTCACTCATACACACACACACTCACACACACACTGTCACTCATACACACACACACTCACACACACTGTCACTCACACACGCACTGTCACACACACACACACACACACACTATCACTCACACACACACTCACACACACTGTCACTCACACACACTCACACACATACTGTCACTCACACACAAACTCACACACACATACTCACCCATAGGGGAGAAGGGAGGGGTCATGTGGTCCACTTTGTCTATACTGACTGTAAGACACCCAGCTGCCCTTACTAACCCCATCTTCCTACATATGGCCCATAGCCCTGTTACACACAGCACTTACAGCACAGATCCAATACTCTTTGAAGGTGTTGACGCTCTCTGCATCCACAAACAGCTCAGGCAATGAGTTCCAGGCATCCACCACCCCCTGTGTAAAACCATTTTCCCTCCTGTTTCATTTAATCCTAATGCCACTCAACGTGAATCCATCCCCCTGGGTGTTTGAACTCTCTGCTGAGGGAAACAGGTTCCTCCTGTCTACTCTACCTCCACCCTTCACAGTTTGCTACACCTCAATCCTGTTACCCTTTTGCCTTCTCTGTCCACTTCATAAAGTATTGTAATCTTCATCAGATATACAGTATTGACAGCTCAGGTAAATGGGGCTTGTGTACAGTTAGTGAACACCAGAGAACCCCAATAATAGAAGGAAGAGAATTTGGACTCATCATGGACTTTATTTCCCTATTACTACCTTGGAGCGAGGGAGAGGGAAACAGGATTAATTCCATGGTGTACGGGTTAAGGTTGCTGAAGACTGAGGGAGCAGACTACTTTGTCACGAGTAGTAAACATCTTTATAAAAGCAGAAAATGCTGGAGAAACTCAGCAAGTCCTGGCAGTGTCTGTGAAACGATTTGTAAAACAGACCTCCAAGACATCGCTTGGCTGGTGGTGAGATCCTCTATATATGCCCAGTCAGTCTACACCACAGCACGCTTCCCTCGAAGTGGCTGTGTTGGGGGGAAGGAGTGGGGGGTGGGGGGCAGTACAGACTGTCTCATATCTCCTGCGGAATGTGCCTTTGGAAAGGAAGTCTGGAGAGAGATGTAATGGCTTTTAATCGAGGTTCATCCTGAGCAGCTCCGTGACACTGGACTCTGTTCCCCGGGATGCACATTAAGACAAACATTGGCTGCGCCTGGAGGACCATCGACTCAGCGAGTGACACTCTTTGGTCTGCCTGAAACGTGTTGGTCTTCCGGAGCACGGAGTTGACCCTGACCGAGTGTGGCAGACTGGCACATTCAGAGGGCCAGGGCGACGTGCTGAGGGACGCACTCAAGTTTGGGGCAGCTGCTGCCAGTGGGGAACGACCACCATCTGAGGTCTTCCTGCTGAAGGTAAACAAGGGTCCATTCAGTTACTGGACCTTCCTAGTGCCACAGATACAAGTAAATATAGTCTGGTTCAAGTAATGCCTTTGGTTCGTTGGATAGAGTCAAACTCCAATGTTTGTTTATTTCTTCAATATGCTAATACACAGAGCTGAACTGTGTTTATCACTGTGTATATAGTCTTTAATGAATAAAATATATTTTGAATTTTAAAAAAATTCTGGGTGGATCAGCAGGTCCAATTGATGTGCAGGTCAGGTGGATTGGCCATGCTAAATCGCCCGTAGTGTTAGGTAAGGGGTAAATGTAGGGGTATGGGTGGGTTGCGCTTCGGCGGGGCGGTGTGGACTTGTTGGGCCGAAGGGCCTGTTTCCACACTGTAAGTAATCTAATCTAATCCACCACAGTTGGTGCCGGTGCCAACCTGTTTCATTGTAATTACATTCCTTACCTATGGTGGCGCAATTGAGCCTTGATTTTTGTCCCTCCCAATTTTCACTTGATCCCAGAAAGGTCTGCTTTCACAATTACTGTCAGCTTTAAACAGAAGTGATCATCCCCTGGACACGATGGAGTAATTTCCCATGGACAATCCACCCCAACCTGCACACCTTTGGACTGTGGGAGGAAACCGGAGCACCCGGAGGAAACCCACACAGACGCGGGGAGAATGTGCAAACTCCACACAGTCAGTCGCCCGAGTCGGGAATCGAACCCAGGTCCCTGAGCAGTGCTGACCAATCTGCTCGATTTGAAGTGCTCATTTTCTCTGTTCGCGCAATGGGAGCCTCCCTGGCAAGTCTGGTGGCTCAGTGGCTCGTACTGCTGCCTCACAGCACTGGGGACCCAGGTTCGATTCCGGCCTCAGGTGACTGCGACTGTGTGGGTTTCCGACCACAATCCAGAGATGTGCCAGTCGGATGTATTGGCCATTGTATTCAGGGATGCGTGGGTTAGCTAGGGGAATGGGTTACTCTTTAGAGTGTCATTGTGGACTTGTTGGGCCAAATTACCTGTTTTCATACTGTCAGGATTCTGCTGTTCTAAGACAAAGCCATCATTAATTGCTGGTTCTGATTTAATACTGAGGGGACATGGTCTTGCACCACTGCAGTCCATCTGAGGCTGAGCTCAACTCAAGTGTGAGTGAAATCGCTCAGGACATGTCGCAGCTCTGCGCAATCACACATCGAGTCGTTTGTCCCTGTTCCTGCTGTGTGGCCAGATTCTTTTCTGTCATGTATTAAAACGCGTGATGGATCCGCCAACGATGCTCTGAGACAGTTGGGGGTGGAAAAGCCTCACTTTTCCCTCCATACCCAGCTGTCACAGCACAGCGGCTACTTCATGGGCTGCATTTACTGCGGGGGGGTCCATCACACAACTGCTCTGTTGCTGTCACTTTCACCAGATCCAGGTCAATCATCACTCGATACCGTCAGAAGCAAATCTTTGCTGGGATCTTCCTCTGCCTGGCAGCAGAACAACAGCTCCGCGTTCAGACTCCCCGACTCCAGGGTGTGTCCACCTCCATCTGCTTTCCTGGTTCCTTCTTTTTAATTTTTACTTTTGCACTTTTTACATTGCCATTTTTTTTTTCGCTTTAGCAGCCTCTTTCAGCGTCTTCAGCAGGGTGAGGGGAGGCCTGGTCTCCACAGCATGTATGGCAGTGGTAACAACGTGGGAGAACGGTCCCGGCAGTTTCACAGGGGAGAGTAGGCCCAGAGCGGAGGGGAGAGTAGGCCCAGTGCAGAGGAGAGAGTAGGCCCAGTGCAGAGGGGAGAGTGGGCCCAGTGCGGAGGGGAGAGTAGGCCCAGTGCAGAGGAGAGAGTAGGCCCAGTGCGGAGGGGAGAGTAGGCCCAGTGCAGAGGAGAGAGTAGGCCTAGTGCGGAGGGGAGAGTAGGCCCAGTGCAGAGGAGAGAGTAGGCCCAGTGCGGAGGGGAGAGTAGGCCCAGTGCAGAGGAGAGAGTAGGCCTAGTGCGGAGGGGAGAGTAGGCCCAGTGCAGAGGAGAGAGTAGGCCCAGTGCCGAGGGGAGAGTAGGCCCAGTGCCGAGGGGAGAGTAGGCCCAGAGCGGAGGGGAGAGTAGGCCCAGTGCAGAGGGGAGAGTAGGCCTAGTGCGGAGGGGAGAGTAGGCCCAGTGCCGAGGGGAGAGTAGGCCCAGAGCGGAGGGGAGAGTAGGCCCAGAGCGGAGGGGAGAGTAGGCCCAGTGCAGAGGGGAGAGTGGGCCCAGTGCAGAGGGGAGAGTAGGCCCAGTGTGGAGGGGAGAGTAGGCCCAGAGCAGAGGGGAGAGTAGGCCCAGTGCAGAGGGGAGAGTAGGCCCAGTGCAGAGGGGAGAGTAGGCCCAGTGCAGAGGGAACAGTAGGCCCAGAGCGGAGGGGAGAGTGGGCCCAGTGCAGAGGGGAGAGTATGCCCAGTATGGAGGGGAGAGTGGGCCCAGTATGGAGGGGAGAGTGGGCCCAGTGCAGTGGGGAGAGTGGGCCCAGTGTGGAGGGGAGTGTGGGCCCAGTGCAGAGGGGAGAGTGGGCCCAGTGTGGAGGGTAGTGTGGGCCCAGTGCAGAGGGGAGAGTGGGCCCAGTGCAGAGGGGAGAGTGGGCCAAGTGCAGAGGGGAGGGTGGGCCCAGTGTGGAGGGGAGAGTAGGCCCAGTGCAGAGGAGAGAGTAGGCCCAGTGCAGAGGGGAGAGTGGGCCCAGTGCGGAGGGGAGAGTAGGCCCAGTGCAGAGGAGAGAGTAGGCCCAGTGCGGAGGGGAGAGTAGGCCCAGTGCAGAGGAGAGAGTAGGCCTAGTGCGGAGGGGAGAGTAGGCCCAGTGCAGAGGAGAGAGTAGGCCCAGTGCCGAGGGGAGAGTAGGCCCAGTGCAGAGGAGAGAGTAGGCCTAGTGCGGAGGGGAGAGTAGGCCCAGTGCAGAGGAGAGAGTAGGCCTAGTGCGGAGGGGAGAGTAGGCCCAGTGCCGAGGGGAGAGTAGGCCCAGAGCGGAGGGGAGAGTAGGCCCAGAGCGGAGGGGAGAGTAGGCCCAGTGCAGAGGGGAGAGTAGGCCCAGTGCAGAGGGGAGAGTAGGCCTAGTGCGGAGGGGAGGGTAGGCCCAGAGCAGAGGGGAGAGTAGGCCCAGTGCAGAGGGGAGAGTGGGCCCAGTGCAGAGGGGAGAGTAGGCCCAGTGTGGAGGGGAGAGTAGGCCCAGAGCAGAGGGGAGAGTAGGCCCAGTGCAGAGGGGAGAGTAGGCCCAGTGCAGAGGGGAGAGTAGGCCCAGTGCAGAGGGAACAGTAGGCCCAGAGCGGAGGGGAGAGTGGGCCCAGTGCAGAGGGGAGAGTAGGCCCAGTATGGAGGGGAGAGTGGGCCCAGTATGGAGGGGAGAGTGGGCCCAGTGCAGAGGGGAGAGTGGGCCCAGTGTGGAGGGGAGTGTGGGCCCAGTGCAGAGGGGAGAGTGGGCCCAGTGTGGAGGGTAGTGTGGGCCTAGTGCAGAGGGGAGAGTGGGCCCAGTGCAGAGGGGAGAGTGGGCCAAGTGCAGAGGGGAGGGTGGGCCCAGTGTAGAGGGGAGAGTAGGCCCAGTGCAGAGGAGAGAGTAGGCCCAGTGCAGAGGGGAGAGTGGGCCCAGTGCGGAGGGGAGAGTAGGCCCAGTGCAGAGGAGAGAGTAGGCCCAGTGCGGAGGGGAGAGTAGGCCCAGTGCAGAGGAGAGAGTAGGCCTAGTGCGGAGGGGAGAGTAGGCCCAGTGCAGAGGAGAGAGTAGGCCCAGTGCGGAGGGGAGAGTAGGCCCAGTGCAGAGGAGAGAGTAGGCCTAGTGCGGAGGGGAGAGTAGGCCCAGTGCAGTGGAGAGAGTAGGCCTAGTGCGGAGGGGAGAGTAGGCCCAGTGCCGAGGGGAGAGTAGGCCCAGAGCGGAGGGGAGAGTAGGCCCAGAGCGGAGGGGAGAGTAGGCCCAGTGCAGAGGGGAGAGTAGGCCTAGTGCGGAGGGGAGAGTAGGCCCAGTGCCGAGGGGAGAGTAGGCCCAGAGCGGAGGGGAGAGTAGGCCCAGTGCAGAGGGGAGAGTAGGCCTAGTGCGGAGGGGAGAGTAGGCCCAGTGCCGAGGGGAGAGTAGGCCCAGAGCGGAGGGGAGAGTAGGCCCAGAGCGGAGGGGAGAGTAGGCCCAGTGCAGAGGGGAGAGTGGGCCCAGTGCAGAGGGGAGAGTAGGCCCAGTGTGGAGGGGAGAGTAGGCCCAGAGCAGAGGGGAGAGTAGGCCCGGTGCAGAGGGGAGAGTAGGCCCAGTGCAGAGGGGAGAGTAGGCCCAGTGCAGAGGGAACAGTAGGCCCAGAGCGGAGGGGAGAGTGGGCCCAGTGCAGAGGGGAGAGTAGGCCCAGTATGGAGGGGAGAGTGGGCCCAGTATGGAGGGGAGAGTGGGCCCAGTGCAGTGGGGAGAGTGGGCCCAGTGTGGAGGGGAGTGTGGGCCCAGTGCAGAGGGGAGAGTGGGCCCAGTGCAGAGGGGAGAGTGGGCCAAGTGCAGAGGGGAGGGTGGACCCAGTGTGGAGGGGAGAGAAGGCCCAGTGCAGTGGGGAGACTGGGTCCAATGCAGAGGGGTGAGTGGGCCCAGTGCAGAGGGGAGACTGGGTCCAATGCAGAGGGGAGAGTGGGCCCAGTGCAGAGGGGAGAGTGGGCCCAGTGCAGAGGGGAGAGTGGGCCCAGTGCAGAGGGGATAGTGAGCCAGGTGTGGAGGGGAGAGTAGCCCAGTGCAGAGAGGAGAGTGGGTCCTGTGCAGAGGGGAGAGTGGGCCCAGAGTGGAAGGGAGAATGGGCCCAGTGCAGAGGGGAGAGTGGGCCCAGTGCGGAGGGGAGAGTGGGCCCAGTGTGGAGGGGAGAGTGGGCCCAGTGCGGAGGGGAGAGTGAGCCCAGTGTGGAGGGGAGAATGGACCCAGTGCGGAGGGGAGAGTAGGCCCAGTGTGGAGGGGAGAGTAGGCCCAGTGTGGAGGGGAGAGTGGGCCCAGTGCAGAGGGGAGAGTATGCCAAGTGCCGAGGGGAGAGTGGGCCCAGTGCAGAGGGGAGAGTATGCCAAGTGCCGAGGGGAGAGTGGGCCCAGTGCAGAGGGGAGAGTATGCCAAGTGCCGAGGGGAGAGTGGGCCCAGTGTGGAGGGGAGAGTGGGCCCAGTGTAGAGGGGAGAGTGGGCCCAGTGCAGAGGGGAGAGCGGGCCCAGAGTGGAGGGGAGAGTGGACCTAGTGCGGAGAGGAGAGTGGGTCCAGTGTGGAGGGGAGAGTAGGCCCAGTGTGGAGGGGAGAGTAGGCCCAGTGTGGAGGGGAGAGTGTGCCCAGTGCGGAGGGGAGAGTGGGCCCAGTGTGGAG
This sequence comes from Chiloscyllium punctatum, assembly GCF_047496795.1. Classification (NCBI taxonomy): domain Eukaryota; kingdom Metazoa; phylum Chordata; class Chondrichthyes; order Orectolobiformes; family Hemiscylliidae; genus Chiloscyllium; species Chiloscyllium punctatum. Next base: position 45,430,544 of record NC_092784.1, read on the forward strand.
GGGAGAGTGAGCCCAGTGTGTAGTGGAGAGTGGGCCTAGTGTGTAGGGGAGTGTGGGCCTAGTGTGTAGGGGAGTGTGGGCCCAGTGCGGAGGAGAGAGTGGGCCCCAGTGCGGAGAGGAGAGTGGGCCCAGTGTGGAGGGGAGAGTGGGCCCAGTGCAAAGGGGAGAGTGGGCCCAGTGCGGAGAGGAGAGTGGGCCCAGTGCAGAGGGGAGAGTGGGCCCAGTGCAGAGGGGAGAGTGGGCCCAGTGTGGAGGGGAGAGTGGGCCCAGTGCGGAGAGGAGAGTGGGCCCAGTGCAGAGGGGAGAGTGGGCCCAGTGCAGAGGGGAGAGTGGGCTCAGTGCAGAGGGGAGAGTGGGCCCAGTATGGAGGGGAGAGTGGGCCCAGTGCAGAGGGGAGTGTAGGCCCAGTGCAGAGGGGAGTGTAGGCCCAGTGCAGAGTGGAGAGTAGGCCCAGTGCAGAGGGGAGAGTGGGCCCAGTGCAGAGGGGAGATTAGGCCCAGTGCAGAGGGGAGAGTGGGACCAGTGCAGAGGGGAGATTAGGCTCAGTGCAGAGGGGATAGTGGGCCCAGTGCAGAGGGGAGAGTGGGCACAGTGCGGAGGGGAGAGTGGGCCCAGTGCAGAGGGGAGATTAGGCGCAGTGCAGAGGGGAGAGTGGGCCCAGTGCAGAAGGGATAGTGGGCCCAGTGCAGAGGGGATAGTGGGCCCAGTGCAGAGGGGAGAGTGGGCACAGTGCAGAGGGGAGAGTGGGCACAGTGCAGAGGGGAGAGTGGGCCCAGTGCAGAGGGGAGATTAGGCCCAGTGCAGAGGGGACAGTGGGCCCAGTGCAGAAGGGATAGTGGGCCCAGTGCAGAAGGGATAGTGGGCCCAGTGCAGAGGGGAGAGTGGGCACAGTGCGGAGGGGAGAGTGGGCCCAGTGCAGAGGGGAGATTAGGCCCAGTGCAGAGGGGAGAGTGGGCCCAGTGCAGAGGGAACAGTAGGCCCAGTGCAGAGGGGACAGTGGGCCCAGTGCAGAAGGGATAGTGGGCCCAGTGCAGAAGGGATAGTGGGCCCAGTGCAGAGGGGAGAGTGGGCACAGTGCAGAGGGGAGAGTGGGCCCAGTGCAGAGGGGAGAGTGGGCACAGTGCAGAGGGGAGAGTGGGCCCAGTGCAGAGGGGAGAGTGGGCACAGTGCAGAGGGGAGAGTGGGCCCAGTGCAGAGGGGAGAGTGGGCCCAGTGCAGAGGGGACAGTGGGCCCAGTGCAGAAGGGATAGTGGGCCCAGTGCAGAAGGGATAGTGGGCCCAGTGCAGAGGGGACAGTGGGCCCAGTGCAGAAGGGATAGTGGGCCCAGTGCAGAAGGGATAGTGGGCCCAGTGCAGAGGGGAGAGTGGGCACAGTGCAGAGGGGAGAGTGGGCCCAGTGCAGAGGGGAGAGTGGGCACAGTGCAGAGGGGAGAGTGGGCCCAGTGCAGAGGGGAGAGTGGGCACAGTGCAGAGGGGAGAGTGGGCACAGTGTGGAGGAGGAGAGTAGACCCAGTGTGGAGGGGAGAGTAGGCCCAGAGCAGAGGGGAGAGTAGGCCCAGTGCAGAGGGGAGAGTAGGCCCAGTGCAGAGGGCAGAGTAGGCCCAGTGTGGAGGGGAGAGTAGGCCCAGAGCAGAGGGGAGAGTAGGCCCAGTGCAGAGGGGAGAGTAGGCCCAGTGCAGAGGGAACAGTAGGCCCAGAGCGGAGGGGAGAGTGGGCCCAGTGCAGAGGGGAGAGTAGGCCCAGTATGGAGGGGAGAGTGGGCCCAGTATGGAGGGGAGAGTGGGCCCAGTGCAGTGGGGAGAGTGGGCCCAGTGTGGAGGGGAGTGTGGGCCCAGTGCAGAGGGGAGAGTAGGCCCAGTGCAGAGGGGAGAATGGTCCCAGTGTGAAGGAGGAGAGTAGGCCCAGAGCGGAGGGGAGATTGGGCCCAGTGTGGAGGGGAAAGTGAGCACAGTGTGGAGGGGAGAGTGGGCCTAGTGTGTAGTGGAGAGTGGGCCTAGTGTGTAGGGGAGTGTGGGCCCAGTGCGGAGGAGAGAGTGGGCCCAGTGCGGAGGAGAGAGTGGGCCCAGTGTGGAGGGGAGAGTGGGCCCCAGTGCGGAGAGGAGAGTGGGCCCAGTGCGGAGGGGAGAGTGGGCCCAGTGCAAAGGGGAGAGTGGGCCCAGTGCGGAGAGGAGAGTGGGCCCAGTGCAGAGGGGAGAGTGGGCCCAGTGCAGAGGGGAGAGTGGGCCCAGTGTGGAGGGGAGAGTGGGCCCAGTGCGGAGAGGAGAGTGGGCCCAGTGCAGAGGGGAGAGTGGGCCCAGTGCAGAGGGGAGAGTGGGCCCAGTGCAGAGGGGAGAGAGGGCCCAGTGCAGAGGGGAGTGTAGGCCCAGTGCAGAGGGGAGTGTAGGCCCAGTGCAGAGGGGAGAGTAGGCCCAGTGCAGAGGGGAGAGTGGGCCCAGTGCAGAGGGGAGATTAGGCCCAGTGCAGAGGGGAGAGTGGGACCAGTGCAGAGGGGAGATTAGGCTCAGTGCAGAGGGGATAGTGGGCCCAGTGCAGAGGGGTTAGTGGGCCCAGTGCAGAGGGGAGAGTAGGCCCAGTGCAGAGGGGAGAGTAGGCCCAGTGTGGAGGGGAGAGTAGGCCCAGTGCAGAGGGGAGAGTAGGCCCAGTGCAGAGGGGAGAGTAGGCCCAGTGTGGAGGGGAGAGTAGGCCCAGAGCAGAGGGGAGAGTAGGCCCAGAGCAGAGGGGAGAGTAGGCCCAATGCAGAGGGGAGAGTAGGCCCAGTGCAGAGGGAACAGTAGGCCCAGAGCGGAGGGGAGAGTGGGCCCAGTGCAGAGGGGAGAGTAGGCCCAGTATGGAGGGGAGAGTGGGCCCAGTATGGAGGGGAGAGTGGGCCCAGTATGGAGGGGAGAGTGGGCCCAGTGCAGTGGGGAGAGTGGGCCTAGTGTGGAGGGGTGTGTGGGCCCAGTGCAGAGGGGAGAGTGGGCCCAGTGTGGAGGGTAGTGTGGGCCCAGTGCAGAGGGGAGAGTGGGCCCAGTGCAGAGGGGAGAGTGGGCCAAGTGCAGAGGGGAGAGTGGGCCCAGTGTGGAGGGGAGAGAAGGCCCAGTGCAGTGGGGAGACTGGGTCCAATGCAGAGGGGTGAGTGGGCCCAGTGCAGACGGGAGACTGGGCCCAGTGCAGAGGGGAGAGTGGGCCAAGTGCAGAGGGGAGAGTGGGCCCAGTGTGGAGGGGAGAGAAGGCCCAGTGCAGTGGGGAGACTGGGTCCAATGCAGAGGGGAGAGTGGGCCCAGTGCAGAGGGGAGAGTGGGCCCAGTGCAGAGGGGATAGTGAGCCAGGTGTGGAGGGGAGAGTAGCCCAGTGCAGAGAGGAGAGTGGGTCCTGTGCAGAGGGGAGAGTGGGCCCAGAGTGGAAGGGAGAATGGGCCCAGTGCAGAGGGGAGAGTGGGCCCAGTGCGGAGGGGAGAGTGGGCCCAGTGCAGAGGGGAGAGTGGGCCAAGTGCAGAGGGGAGAGTGGGCCCAGTGTGGAGGAGAGAGAAGGCCCAGTGCAGTGGGGAGACTGGGTCCAATGCAGAGGGGTGAGTGGGCCCAGTGCAGAGGGGAGACTGGGCCCAGAGCAGAGGGGAGAGTGGGCCAAGTGCAGAGGGGAGAGTGGGCCCAGTGTGGAGGGGAGAGAAGGCCCAGTGCAGTGGGGAGACTGGGTCCAATGCAGAGGGGAGAGTGGGCCCAGTGCAGAGGGGAGAGTGGGCCCAGTGCAGAGGGGAGAGTGGGCCCAGTGCAGAGGGGATAGTGAGCCAGGTGTGGAGGGGAGAGTAGCCCAGTGCAGAGAGGAGAGTGGGTCCTGTGCAGAGGGGAGAGTGGGCCCAGAGTGGAAGGGAGAATGGGCCCAGTGCAGAGGGGAGAGTGGGCCCAGTGCGGAGGGGAGAGTGGGCCCAGTGTGGAGGGGAGAGTGGGCCCAGTGCGGAGGGGAGAGTAGGCCCAGTGTGGAGGGGAGAGTAGGCCCAGTGTGGAGGGGAGAGTGGGCCCAGTGCAGAGGGGAGAGTATGCCAAGTGCCGAGGGGAGAGTGGGCCCAGTGCAGAGGGGAGAGTATGCCAAGTGCCGAGGGGAGAGTGGGCCCAGTGTGGAGGGGAGAGTGGGCCCAGTGTAGAGGGGAGAGTGTGCCCAGTGCAGAGGGGAGAGCGGGCCCAGAGTGGAGGGGAGAGTGGACCTAGTGCGGAGAGGAGAGTGGGTCCAGTGTGGAGGGGAGAGTAGGCCCAGTGTGGAGGGGAGAGTAGGCCCAGTGTGGAGGGGAGAGTAGGCCCAGTGCAGAGGGGAGAATGGTCCCAGTGTGAAGGAGGAGAGTAGGCCCTGTGCGGAGGGGAGATTGGGCCCAGTGTGGAGGGGAAAGTGAGCCCAGTGTGGAGGGGAAAGTGGGCTCAGTGTGGAGGGGACAGTGGACCCAGAGTGGAGGGGAGTGTGGGCCCAGTGCGGAGGAGAGAGTGGGCCCAGTGCGGAGGGGAGAGTGGGCTCAGTGTGGAGGGGAGTGTGGACCCAGATCGGAGGGGAGAGTGGGCCCAGTGTGGAGGGGAGAGTGGGCCCAGTGCAAAGGGAGGAGTGGGCCGCAGTGTAAACGGAGGAGAGTGGGCCCAGTGCGAAGGAGGAAAGTGGGTTCAGTGTGAAGGAGGAGAGTGGGCCCTTTGTGGAGGGGGAAGTGGGCCCAGTGTGGAGAGGAGAGTGGGCCCAATGCGGAGAGGAGAGTGGGCCCACTGTGTAGGGGAGAGTGGGCCCAGTGCGGAGAGGAGAGTGGGCCCAGTGTGGAGGGGAGAGTGGGCCCAGTGCAGAGGGGAGAGTGGGCCCAGTGCAGAGGGGAGAGTGGGCCCAGTGCAGAGGGGAGAGTGGGCCCAGTGTGGAGGGGAGAGTGGGCCCAGTGCAGAGGGGAGTGTAGGCCCAGTGCAGAGGGGAGAGTAGGCCCAGTGCAGAGGGGAGAGTGGGCCCAGTGTGGAGGGGAGATTAGGCCCAGTGCAGAGGGGAGAGTGGGCCCAGTGCAGAGGGGAGAGTGGGCCCAGTGCAGAGGGGAGAGTGGGCCCAGTGCAGAGGGGATAGTGAGCCAGGTGTGGAGGGGAGAGTAGCCCAGTGCAGAGAGGAGAGTGGGTCCTGTGCAGAGGGGAGAGTGGGCCCAGAGTGGAAGGGAGAATGGGCCCAGTGCAGAGGGGAGAGTGGGCCCAGTGCGGAGGGGAGAGTGGGCCCAGTGCAGAGGGGAGAGTGGGCCAAGTGCAGAGGGGAGAGTGGGCCCAGTGTGGAGGAGAGAGAAGGCCCAGTGCAGTGGGGAGACTGGGTCCAATGCAGAGGGGTGAGTGGGCCCAGTGCAGAGGGGAGACTGGGCCCAGAGCAGAGGGGAGAGTGGGCCAAGTGCAGAGGGGAGAGTGGGCCCAGTGTGGAGGGGAGAGAAGGCCCAGTGCAGTGGGGAGACTGGGTCCAATGCAGAGGGGAGAGTGGGCCCAGTGCAGAGGGGAGAGTGGGCCCAGTGCAGAGGGGAGAGTGGGCCCAGTGCAGAGGGGATAGTGAGCCAGGTGTGGAGGGGAGAGTAGCCCAGTGCAGAGAGGAGAGTGGGTCCTGTGCAGAGGGGAGAGTGGGCCCAGAGTGGAAGGGAGAATGGGCCCAGTGCAGAGGGGAGAGTGGGCCCAGTGCGGAGGGGAGAGTGGGCCCAGTGTGGAGGGGAGAGTGGGCCCAGTGCGGAGGGGAGAGTAGGCCCAGTGTGGAGGGGAGAGTAGGCCCAGTGTGGAGGGGAGAGTGGGCCCAGTGCAGAGGGGAGAGTATGCCAAGTGCCGAGGGGAGAGTGGGCCCAGTGCAGAGGGGAGAGTATGCCAAGTGCCGAGGGGAGAGTGGGCCCAGTGTGGAGGGGAGAGTGGGCCCAGTGTAGAGGGGAGAGTGTGCCCAGTGCAGAGGGGAGAGCGGGCCCAGAGTGGAGGGGAGAGTGGACCTAGTGCGGAGAGGAGAGTGGGTCCAGTGTGGAGGGGAGAGTAGGCCCAGTGTGGAGGGGAGAGTAGGCCCAGTGTGGAGGGGAGAGTAGGCCCAGTGCAGAGGGGAGAATGGTCCCAGTGTGAAGGAGGAGAGTAGGCCCAGTGCGGAGGGGAGATTGGGCCCAGTGTGGAGGGGAAAGTGAGCCCAGTGTGGAGGGGAAAGTGGGCTCAGTGTGGAGGGGACAGTGGACCCAGAGTGGAGGGGAGTGTGGGCCCAGTGCGGAGGAGAGAGTGGGCCCAGTGCGGAGGGGAGAGTGGGCTCAGTGTGGAGGGGAGTGTGGACCCAGTGCGGAGGGGAGAGTGGGCCCAGTATGGAGGGGAGAGTGGGCCCAGTGCAAAGGGAGGAGTGGGCCCCAGTGTAAACGGAGGAGAGTGGGCCCAGTGCGAAGGAGGAAAGTGGGTTCAGTGTGAAGGAGGAGAGTGGGCCCTTTGTGGAGGGGGAAGTGGGCCCAGTGTGGAGAGGAGAGTGGGCCCAGTGCGGAGAGGAGAGTGGGCCCACTGTGTAGGGGAGAGTGGGCCCAGTGCGGAGAGGAGAGTGGGCCCAGTGTGGAGGGGAGAGTGGGCCCAGTGCAGAGGGGAGAGTGGGCCCAGTGCAGAGGGGAGAGTGGGCCCAGTGCAGAGGGGAGAGTGGGCCCAGTGTGGAGGGGAGAGTGGGCCCAGTGCAGAGGGGAGTGTAGGCCCAGTGCAGAGGGGAGAGTAGGCCCAGTGTGGAGGGGAGAGTGGGCCCAGTGTGGAGGGGAGATTAGGCCCAGTGCAGAGGGGAGAGTGGGACCAGTGCAGAGGGGAGATTAGGCTCAGTGCAGAGGGGATAGTGGGCCCAGTGCAGAGGGGTTAGTGGGCCCAGTGCAGAGGGGAGAGTGGGCCCAGTGCAGAGGGGAGAGTGGGCCCAGTGCAGAGGGGAGATTAGGCCCAGTGCAGAGGGGAGAGTGGGCCCAGTGCAGAAGGGATATTGGGCCCAGTGCAGAGGGGATAGTGGGCCCAGTGCAGAGGGGAGAGTGGGCACAGTGCAGAGGGGAGAGTGGGCCCAGTGCAGAGGGGAGATTAGGCCCAGTGCAGAGGGGAAAGTGGGCCCAGTGCAGAAGGGATAGTGGGCCCAGTGCAGAAGGGATAGTGGGCCCAGTGCAGAGGGGAGAGTGGGCCCAGTGAGGAGGAGGAGAGTAGACCCAGTGTGGAGGGGAGAGTGGGCCCAGTGCAGAGGGGAGAGTGGGCCCAGTGTGGAGGGGAGAGTGGGCCCAGTGCGGAGAGGAGAGTGGGCCCAGTGCAGAGGGGAGAGTGGGCCCAGTGCAGAGGGGAGAGTGGGCCCAGTGCAGAGGGGAGAGTGGGCCCAGTGTGGAGGGGAGAGTGGGCCCAGTGCAGAGGGGAGTGTAGGCCCAGTGCAGAGGGGAGAGTAGGCCCAGTGCAGAGGGGAGAGTGGGCCCAGTGTGGAGGGGAGATTAGGCCCAGTGCAGAGGGGAGAGTGGGACCAGTGCAGAGGGGAGATTAGGCTCAGTGCAGAGGGGATAGTGGGCCCAGTGCAGAGGGGTTAGTGGGCCCAGTGCAGAGGGGAGAGTGGGCACAGTGCAGAGGGGAGAGTGGGCCCAGTGCAGAGGGGAGATTAGGCCCAGTGCAGAGGGGACAGTGGGCCCAGTGCAGAAGGGATATTGGGCCCAGTGCAGAGGGGAGAGTGGGCCCAGTGCAGAGGGGAGAGTGGGCCCAGTGCAGAGGGGAGATTAGGCCCAGTGCAGAGGGGAGAGTGGGACCAGTGCAGAAGGGATAGTGGGCCCAGTGCAGAGGGGATAGTGGGCCCAGTGCAGAGGGGAGAGTGGGCACAGTGCAGAGGGGAGAGTGGGCCCAGTGCAGAGGGGAGATTAGGCCCAGTGCAGAGGGGACAGTGGGCCCAGTGCAGAAGGGATAGTGGGCCCAGTGCAGAGGGGAGAGTGGGCACAGTGCAGAGGGGAGAGTGGGCCCAGTGCAGAGGGGAGAGTGGGCACAGTGTGGAGGAGGAGAGTAGACCCAGTGCAGAGGGGAGAGTAGGCCCAGTGCAGAGGGGAGAGTAGGCCCAGTGCAGAGGGAACAGTAGGCCCAGAGCGGAGGGGAGAGTGGGCCCAGTGCAGAGGGGAGAGTAGGCCCAGTATGGAGGGGAGAGTGGGCCCAGTATGGAGGGGAGAGTGGGCCCAGTGCAGTGGGGAGAGTGGGCCCAGTGTGGAGGGGAGTGTGGGCCCAGTGCAGAGGGGAGAGTAGGCCCAGTGCAGAGGGGAGAATGGTCCCAGTGTGAAGGAGGAGAGTAGGCCCAGAGCGGAGGGGAGATTGGGCCCAGTGTGGAGGGGAAAGTGAGCACAGTGTGGAGGGGAGAGTGGGCCTAGTGTGTAGTGGAGAGTGGGCCTAGTGTGTAGGGGAGTGTGGGCCCAGTGCGGAGGAGAGAGTGGGCCCAGTGCGGAGGAGAGAGTGGGCCCAGTGTGGAGGGGAGAGTGGGCCCCAGTGCGGAGAGGAGAGTGGGCCCAGTGCGGAGGGGAGAGTGGGCCCAGTGCAAAGGGGAGAGTGGGCCCAGTGCGGAGAGGAGAGTGGGCCCAGTGCAGAGGGGAGAGTGGGCCCAGTGCAGAGGGGAGAGTGGGCCCAGTGTGGAGGGGAGAGTGGGCCCAGTGCGGAGAGGAGAGTGGGCCCAGTGCAGAGGGGAGAGTGGGCCCAGTGCAGAGGGGAGAGTGGGCCCAGTGCAGAGGGGAGAGAGGGCCCAGTGCAGAGGGGAGTGTAGGCCCAGTGCAGAGGGGAGTGTAGGCCCAGTGCAGAGGGGAGAGTAGGCCCAGTGCAGAGGGGAGAGTGGGCCCAGTGCAGAGGGGAGATTAGGCCCAGTGCAGAGGGGAGAGTAGGCCCAGTGCAGAGGGGAGAGTGGGACCAGTGCAGAGGGGAGATTAGGCTCAGTGCAGAGGGGATAGTGGGCCCAGTGCAGAGGGGAGAGTGGGCACAGTGCAGAGGGGAGAGTGGGCCCAGTGCAGAGGGGAGAGTGGGCCCAGTGCAGAGGGGAGTGTAGGCCCAGTGCAGAGGGGAGTGTAGGCCCAGTGCAGAGGGGAGAGTAGGCCCAGTGCAGAGGGAACAGTAGGCCCAGAGCGGAGGGGGGAGTGGGCCCAGTGCAGAGGGGAGAGTAGGCCCAGTATGGAGGGGAGAGTGGGCCCAGTATGGAGGGGAGAGTGGGCCCAGTGCAGTGGGGAGAGTGGGCCCAGTGTGGAGGGGAGTGTGGGCCCAGTGCAGAGGGGAGAGTAGGCCCAGTGCAGAGGGGAGAATGGTCCCAGTGTGAAGGAGGAGAGTAGGCCCAGAGCGGAGGGGAGATTGGGCCCAGTGTGGAGGGGAAAGTGAGCACAGTGTGGAGGGGAGAGTGGGCCTAGTGTGTAGTGGAGAGTGGGCCTAGTGTTTAGGGGAGTGTGGGCCCAGTGCGGAGGAGAGAGTGGGCCCAGTGCGGAGGAGAGAGTGGGCCCAGTGTGGAGGGGAGAGTGGGCCCCAGTGCGGAGAGGAGAGTGGGCCCAGTGCGGAGGGGAGAGTGGGCCCAGTGCAAAGGGGAGAGTGGGCCCAGTGCGGAGAGGAGAGTGGGCCCAGTGCAGAGGGGAGAGTGGGCCCAGTGCAGAGGGGAGAGTGGGCCCAGTGTGGAGGGGAGAGTGGGCCCAGTGCGGAGAGGAGAGTGGGCCCAGTGCAGAGGGGAGAGTGGGCCCAGTGCAGAGGGGAGAGTGGGCCCAGTGCAGAGGGGAGAGAGGGCCCAGTGCAGAGGGGAGTGTAGGCCCAGTGCAGAGGGGAGTGTAGGCCCAGTGCAGAGGGGAGAGTAGGCCCAGTGCAGAGGGGAGAGTGGGCCCAGTGCAGAGGGGAGATTAGGCCCAGTGCAGAGGGGAGAGTAGGCCCAGTGCAGAGGGGAGAGTGGGACCAGTGCAGAGGGGAGATTAGGCTCAGTGCAGAGGGGATAGTGGGCCCAGTGTGCAGTGGAGAGTGGGCCCAGTGTGGAGAGGAGAGTGGGCCCAGTGTGGAGGGGAGAGTGGGCCCAGTGCGGAGGGGAGAGTGGGCCCAGTGTGGAGAGGAGAGTGGGCCCAGTGCGGAGGTGTAGAGTGGGCCTAGTGTGGAGGTGTAGTGTGCCCAGTGCGGAGGTGTAGAGTGGGCCCAGTTCGGAGGGGAGAGTGGGCCTAGTGCGGAGGGGAGAGTGGGCCCAGTGTGGAGAGGAGAGTGGGCCCAGTGTGGAGAGGAGAGTGGGCCCAGTGTGGAGGGGAGAGTAGGCCCAGTGCAGAGGGGAGAGTAGGCCCAGTGCAGAGGGGAGAGTAGGTCCAGTGCAGAGGGGAGAGTAGGCCCAGTGCGGAGGGGAGAGTAGGCCCAGAGCAGAGGGGAGAGTAGGCCCAGTGCAGAGGGGAGAGTAGGCCCAGTGCAGAGGGAACAGTAGGCCCAGAGCGGAGGGGGGAGTGGGCCCAGTGCAGAGGGGAGAGTAGGCCCAGTGTGGAGGGGAGTGTGGGCCCAGTGCAGAGGGGAGAGTGGGCCCAGTGCAGAGGGGAGAGTGGGCCAAGTGCAGAGGGGAGAGTGGGCCCAGTGTGGAGGGGAGAGAAGGCCCAGTGCAGTGGGGAGACTGGGTCCAATGCAGAGGGGTGAGTGGGCCCAGTGCATAGGGGAGACTGGGTCCAATGCAGAGGGGAGAGTGGGCCCAGTGCAGAGGGGAGAGTGGGCCCAGTGCAGAGGGGAGAGTGGGCCCAGTGCAGAGGGGATAGTGAGCCAGGTGTGGAGGGGAGAGTAGCCCAGTGCAGAGAGGAGAGTGGGTCCTGTGCAGAGGGGAGAGTGGGCCCATAGTGGAAGGGAGAATGGGCCCAGTGCAGAGGGGAGAGTGGGTCCTGTGCAGAGGGGAGAGTGGGCCCATAGTGGAAGGGAGAGTGGGCCCAGTGCGGAGGGGAGAGTAGGCCCAGTGTGGAGGGGAGAGTGGGCCCAGTGCGGAGGGGAGAGTGGGCCCAGTGTGGAGAGGAGAGTGGGCCCAGTGTGCAGGGGAGAGTGGGCCCAGTGCGGAGGGGAGAGTGGGCTTAGTGCGGAGGGGAGAGTGGGCCCAGTGTGGAGAGGAGAGTGGGCCCAGAGCAGAGGGGAGAGTAGGCCCAGTGTGGAGAGGAGAGTGGGCCCAGTGCGGAGGGGAGAGTGGGCCCAGTGTGGAGAGGAGAGTGGGCCCAGTGCAGAGGGGAGAGTAGGCCCAGTGCAGAGGGGAGAGTAGGTCCATTGTGGATGGGAGATTAGGCCCAGTGTATAGGGGAGATTGGGCCCAGTGCAGAGGGGAGAGTGGGCCCAGTGCAGAGGGGAGATGGGCCCAGTGCAGAGGGGAGAGTGGGCCCAGTGCAGAGGGGAGTGTAGGCCCAGTGCAGAGGGGAGAGTGGGCCCAGTGTGTAGGGGAGAGTGGGCCTAGTGTGTGGGGGAGAGTGGGCCCAGTGCGGAGAGGAGAGTGGGCCCAGTGCAGAGGGGAGAGTGGGCCCAGTGTGGAGGAGGAGAATACGTCCATTGTGGAGGGGAAAGTAGGCCCAGTGCGGAGGGGCGAGTGGGCCCAGTGCAGAGGGGAGATTAGGCCCAGTGCAGAGGGGAGAGTGGGCCCAGTGCAGAGGGGAGAGTGGGCCCAGTGTGTAGGGGAGAGTGGGCCCAGTGCGGAGAGGAGAGGAGAGTGGGTCCAGTGCAGAGGGGAGAGTGGGCTCAGTGTGGAGGAGGAGAATAGGTCCATTGTGGAGGGGGAGTAGGCCCAGTGCGGAGGGGAGAGTGGGCTCAGTGCAGAGGGGAGAGTGGGCCCAGTGCAGAGGGGAGAGTGGGCCCAGTGCAGAGGGGAGAGTTGGTCCAGTGCGGAGGGGAGTGTAGGCCCAGTGCAGAGGAGGAGAGTGGGCCCAGTGCAGAGGGGAGTGGGCCCATTGTAGAGGGGAGAGTGGGCCCAGTGCGGAGGAGAGTGTGGGCCCACCTATTCAATATGCCAGCACACACATGCTTCACCCCATCCATTCCCGGCCTGCCACATTCCTTTGTCTCAGTCTCTCTCTCTCTATCTCTCTCTCTCTCTCTCTCTCTCTATCTCTCTCTCCTTTTCACGTTGTTTCTTTCTCTTCTTCGCTTCATCCTCTTGACATCACAGAGTGGCTGGAACAGTGCCAGTGATGACCAGAGCAGGGACTCCTGGTGGTGTAGGCCCGATGGGGAGATTCCTGGAGTTGGCAGCAGGGCATCGGCTCGAGTAGGCCACTGAAGGTGAACTCTATTGTATTTTATTTTCATTCTTTTGTGCCTCCAAATGGGGCCAGATTGTGGCGGTGGAATATTTTTCACTGTATCCCACTGGATATATGTGACAATAAATAAATCATTCATTCTGCTCTCCAGTGTCACCAGCACCGCCAGCACTTTCTTCTGCTCAATATTCTAGCCTTTACCCACAGCTTCCAGGCATTATTATTAAGGATCAATAGATTACAGTATTGATTTACATGGCCGTACACTCAAGTAATACTTTGGGTCATTTTTAAACAGGACTATTTGTTTTAGTTTTGGTTGGACAGACGCGCTGAATGCAGTTGAAATACATCAAACTCACAAGTTGCTAAAACACCCTAAAATTTATGGAACCGAATCCCCTACAGTGTGGAAACAGACCGTTCGCCTCAGTGAGTCCACACCAACCCTTCAATGAGGGTCCCACCCAACCCCATAACCTTGTACTTTCCATAGCTAACCCACACATCCCTGAGCACTTTGGGTAATTTAGCACGGCCAATCCACCCAAACCTGCACATCTTTGGACTGCGCGAGGAAACCGGAGCACCCGGGGGAAACCCACTCAGACACGGGGAGAACGTGCAAACTTTACCTGGTTCATTGTCCGAGGCTAGAATCGAACTTGGATCCCTGGTGCTTTGAGGGCTAACCACTGAGCCACCGTGTCAGTAAGGGAGAGGTTAGCGGCAAAACTCAGAAATGGAAGAGGTGCTGAGTTCAAGTACAGAAAGAGTCCGCGAGGATTCAGGCAGAGAATGAGACATCACGGTTATACTGTAACAGTGGGGTAAGTGTCTGAGGTGAGGGATGTGAGGTTGGTGAGGGCAGTGGTAAGAATTGGAGGTTAAAGAGGGTAATATCTGTTTTTTTTTAATGTGGGTAAGTATGAGGCTTGGTTAATGTGGTAATCAACCTGGAATGACTTATGTTTGTGGTTTGAAGTGTGGCACTAGTCACTGAAGCAGAAACACATGTTATTGCTTATTTTGCTGGGTGTAGTTTTTCTCCACCCCCTTGCTGTCTTGAAGGTAACAGCTTTATGACTGGTGCAAAACCGTGGCTCCTCAGTGAGACCTTCCAAGGGTTACTCCTGAGCAAACCCAACTCTCTCCAGGAGATGACCTTCCTCACCCGAGGAGCACGTGGACAGCAGCAGAGTCAGAAAGGGGTAAGACACATTTCTGCCCAATACTTAGAAGAGAACCCAAAGTCTTGAGTACCGAAGTTGGGGCGTCAAGATGCGGCTGTACAGGACATTGATGAGGCCACTTTTAGAATACTGCATTCAGCTCTGATCTCCCCTTTATAGCAAGGATTTTCAGAAACGTGAGAGGGCGCAGAAAAGATTGACAAGGATGTTGCCAGGACTTGAGCTATAGAATAGACTATAGAATCCATACGGTAGGGAAACACACTCTTTGGCCCAACCACTTCACACTGACCCACTGAAGAGTATCCCACCAGACCCATTCCTCTACCCTAGTTCCTATATTTTACCCTTGACTCATGCAGCTAACCTCCACATCCTTGAGCACTATGGGCAATTTAACATGGTCAATTCACCCCAACCTGCACATCTTTGGATCATAGGAGGAAATTGGAGCCCCCAGACAAAATCCACGTTGACACAGAGACAATGTGATAAAAACAATGACTGCAGATGCTGGAAACCAAATTCTGGATTAGTGGTGCTGGAAGAGCACAGCAGTTCAGGCAGCATCCAAGTGCAAACTCCACACAAACAGTCGCCTGAGGCTGGAATCGAACCTGGGTTCCTGGTGCTGTGAGGCAGCAGTGCTAACCACTGAGCATACGGAGAGGCTGAGTAGGCTGGGGCTATTTTCCCTGGAGCGTCGGAGGCTGAGGGGTGACCTTATAGAGGTTTATAAGATCATGAGGGGCATGGATAGAGTGAATAACCAAAGGTTTCTTTTCCCCCAGGGTAGCGAATCCAAAACTAGAGGGCATAGGTTTAAAATGAGAGAGGAAAAATTTAAAAGGGACCTTTTTCACACAGAGGGTGGGACGTGTATGGAATGAGCTGCCAGAGGAAGTGGTGCAGGCTGGTACAATTACAACATTTAAAAGGCATCTGGATGGGTATAGGAATAGGAAGGGTTTAGGGAGATATGGGCCAGGTGCTGGAAAATGGGATGAGATCAGATTAGGATATTTGGTCGACATTGAGGATTTGGACCGAAGGGACTGTTCCCTTTCTGTATGGCTCCAATGCTGTTCCATATCTTGAGCGTGTTTGCTGCCTGTGTGGCTATAGTCGCAAAAACAGCGCTCCGAAAGCTCGTGCTTCCAATTAAACCTGTTGGACTATAACCTGGTGTTGTGTGATTTTTAACTTTGTCCACCCCAGTCCAACACCGGCACCTCCACATCATGTGTCACAATGGAGGAGCTGCACAGAAGGCTTGGGTTTGACAATAGAGACGAGAGAGCAAATGTATTCATTTGCTCATTGGCTGCAGATTCCTGGAGCCAAGTCATAGACTCGTCACTATGTCTAAGGTGAATGGCAGGGCCTTAAGGAGTGTAGTGGAACAGAGGGACCTTGGAGTTCAGGTGCATGGTTCTCTGAAAGTGAAGCCCCAGGTCGACAGGGCAGTGAAGGAGGCTTTTGGAACACTGGCCTTCATCAGTCAGGGCACTGAGTGTAGAAGTTGGATAAGAAATGTTGGAGGGATATGGGCCAGGAGCAGGCAGGTGGGACTAGCTTAGTTTGGGATTATGGACTGGTGGGACCGAAGGGTCTATTCCTGTGCTGGATGACTCTGTTTTAAGTGGTGCTCCCTTCCCCTATTTTTAACCTTTGACCCTAGTTCTAGATTCTCCCACAAGCGGAACAACCTTTCCGTGTCCACCCAGTCAACCCCTCACAGGATCTTATGTGTTTCAATTAAGTCACCTCTTTTAAACTCCAGAGGATACAGGCCTAGCCTGTCTCGCTTTCCCTCAAAAGGCAATCCCTTCATTCTGGGTATTAGTCTAGTAAACCTTCTCTAACCTGCTTCCAATGCATTAACACCTCCCGTGAGTACGGGCACTAGTACTGAACACAGTACAGTCTCACCAATGCTCCAGATAACATCTCCCTGCTTTTGCATGCTAAGCTTAAGTTTTATTAACCATTTTTACAAACACTCTGCTGCTTTTAGCATGAATAAAGCCACGATTAAATGGATTTGAATAGAATCAGGGAACGTTCGGATAGAAATCTCAGGGGGCCCGTGAAACAGATGCAAAATGTGATAATTTCAAAAGGTTTAGGATAGAGGTTGGCTGATTTCAAAACATAGATGAGGAGAACTGTTTCTCTCTCTAAGGAATTCACCATCCTGGAATGCAGTGGGATTTTGAGTAGCGAGGAGACAGACAGACTGTAATGGGTTCAAGTGAACAGAGGGGAAAGTGGAGCGAAGGCTGAGATGACATCAGCCATGATGGTACTAAATGGTAGAACAGGCTTGAAGGGCTGAATGGCCTAGTCCTTATGTAATGTTATGAAGCCAAGAGACTGTTGTATTTCTGTTGTTCTGTCCTTGGGTCAAATAAGATAGAATACTTATCTGTGCAGAAAGATATAAATCTTGTTTCATTATCAGAACAGCACAAAGTGTGAAAAACACCCTTAACAAAATGTTAAAAATCAGATGACACCAGGGTATAGTTCAAATAAAGCTGTTGGACTAAAACCTAGTGTTGATTTTTAACTTTGTACACCCCAGTCCAACACCGGTATCTCCAAATTATGACCCTTAACAATGATACTCACCAGGGAATACGGCTGTTTCCTCATTAGATAGATAGAGAGAGAGAGAGAGAGAACTGGCGTTGCTTTAATCTGAGTGTCCTCACGTGAAGGGAGAGGTTGAAAAGGCAAGTCTTTCATGGTAATCTCAGCCCGTGCAGGAATTGAACCCATGCAGTTGGTGTCACTCCACATTACAGCTTAGAGCTTGCTGTTCTGAGGTTTTGTGACCACGAATATCGTAACATCTTGACTCCAGGGCTGCAGCGTTACCCATAATCGCAATTGACACTGACCTCTGAACTGCGGCTAAGGAAGTCAAAGGTGACAATGGTTTGGAAAATGCCCTCAATGTCAACATGAATGGCCTGAGGTCAGGGAGTAGAGAGGGGGGGAGAGGAAGAGAGAAGACCATAAGATAGAGAAGCAGGATCAGGCCATTTGGCCCATCGAATCTGCTGTACCATTCCATCATGGCTGACATGTTTCTCAGCCCCATTCTCCTGCTTTCTCCCTGTCCCCCTTGATCCCCTCACTAATCAAGCACCTCTCTACCTCAGTCTAAAGGCACTCAACGACTTGACCTCTGCAACACTCTTGCCGAGAAAAGCAAACGTAATTTATTTTTCCGCAAAATGACATCAACAAACAGGAAAACAAGATAAAATTCAATTTAAAATGAGAATTGTTGTTTATCAAAATAAGATTAGACTCAGCCAAATATCAACCACATCAGATGAAGAACAAATCAAAACACACAGGACAAAGTGAAAAGAAAACAGACTGAGGGGGAGACATGACAGGGCTCGTAGCAACAGATTTTCTGAAGTTTATTTGATTTGTGAGTCTGTAATATGTGTCTCAGTTTTGCTATGTGGTGATTTGAGTTAGGAGGCTGTCTTGCAGAGATCCGTGTGTACAATCCCTGTGATCTGAAGGGGCGCAGTGCTGAGGGAGTGCTGCACTGTCAGAGTATACATCTTAAGGATGTGGAACCCATGTCTATCTGCTCCCTCAGCCAGAGATTCTGTGACTTTGCTTGGAAATGAGCGAGAGACAGCTGTTTGGTGTCATACTCAAATGGTGACTCATATGATTCTCCACCACCCCCAATGTCTAATAATTGCTCTGGGTGATTAGTTGTGGGATCTTACTGTGCTTCAGCTGTCTCCCTGCTTTGGGGTGGTTGAGAGATGGAGAGGTGAAGAGGCAATTTGAGATGCTTTGTAAGCACCACCTCTTTATGTTCGCAACCCATGACGAGAGGGCTCTAGACTAGATTCCCTACAGTGTGGGGACAGGCCCTTCAACCCAACCAGTCCACACCAACCCTCCGAGGAGTAACCCACCCAGACCCATTTCCCCTCTGACTAATGCACCTAACACTATGGGCAATTTAGCACAGCCAATTCACCTAACCTGCACATCTTTGTGATTGTGGGAGGAAACCGAAGCACCCGGAGGAAACCCACACAGACACAGGGAGAATGTGCAAACTCCACACAGAGAGTCACCCAAGACTGGAATTGAACCTGGGACCCTGGTGCTGTGAGGCAACAGTGCTAACCACTGAGCCACCATGCTGTCCTAGATTTCTCCTTATGTTATTTAAATGTTATTGAAACATGCTCAAGCATGTTATTCTGCAACTTTGGAGAAGGGGTGGAGGGGGGAAGGTGGAATCCTGAACCAAGTGCCTCCTGTCTCAGACGTCGGGACCCTACCACTATACCACAAGAGCTGTACGTCTGAAGAGTAAGGTCTGATGATTGCTAAGGACTGAAGGTGATATTATGTACCACTGAGGTGGCACAGTGGCTCAGTGGTTAGCACTGCAGCCTCACCGCACCAGGGATCTGGGCCGATTCCAGCCTCAGGTGTGTGGATTATGCACATTCTCCCTGTGTCTGCGTGGGTTTCTTCAGGGGCTTCAATTTCCTCCCACAGTCTAAAGACGTGCAGGTTAGGGTGGATTGGCCATGCTAAATTGTCCTACAGTATGCAGGCAAGGTGGGTTAGCCATGGGAAATGCAGGGTTATGGGGTGGGGGAGCGGTCTGGGTCAGATGCTCTTTGGCGAGTCAGTGTGGACTCGATGGGCTGAATGGTCAGCCTCCATACTGTTAGGGATTCTATGATCTAGAGTGATTGCTAAGGTCCGAAAGTGATCGTGTCCAGAATGGTTTTGTTAATTTACAGGGAGGAAGATGCCATGACCCTTTTCGCTTTTCCTTCCTCGTCACTTTCTGGATGGCTTGGAATTTATAATCCCAGTCAGCCCCTCCCTTTCGAGTGCTATGGTGAAGCATCAGCATCGTGGTGAGGTCAACTGAGCAGTGACCCAGTGACCCAAGCTCAAGCTGGGGTCAAAGCTTCAACACCTAACATAGCAGCCAGTGGATTATAAATTCAGTGACTTCATCTTGAACAACAAAGCCAGCCTCACAGTGACCATGCCAACTCTCATTAATTGTCTTAAACCCATCTGGTTCACTAATGTCCTGTCATCCTTGCCTGGTATGGCCTACAAGGGAGTCCAGACCCACAGCGATGTGGTTAACTCTTCGCTGCCCTCTGGGTAATAAGGGATGGACAGTAAATGTTGACCTGGCCAGTGACACCCGCATCCCATAAATGAGTAAAGAAAAGTACTTCTTGCTCAGATGTATGGACACTACTACTTTGCCACCTGTACATACCTGCACACACTCTCTTCTATGTACGTCTTTGAATGGCCAAATTATTAGTGACATTTGTCAATTTGGGCAAATGGCTTTATGAGACCTACCCATAGATAATCTCTAGGCGAAAGTGAGGACGGCAGATGCTGGAGATCAGAGTCTTGGTTAGAGTGGTGCTGGAAAAGGACAGCAGGTCGGGCAGCATCCCAGGAGCAGGAAAATCAACTTTTCGGGCAAAAGTCCTTCATCAGGAATGAGGCTGGGAGCCTCAGGGGTGGAGAGATAAATGGGAGGGAGGGGTGGGGCTAGGAGGAATTTGCCTGAGATGCAATAGATGGATGGAGGTGGGGGCAAAGGTGATAGGTCAGAGGGGAAAGTGAAGCAGTTAGATGGGAAGGAAGATGGACAGGTAGGACAGGTCATGAGGGCAGTGCCGAGCTGGAAGTTTGGATCTGGGATAAGGTGGGGGGAGGGTAAATGAGGAAACTGGTGAAATCCACGTTGATGCCCTGGGGGTTGGAGGAGTTGGACAGATAATCTCTGTCAAACACAAACAGACTTACTGACTATTTCCACAGTGTTGCACATTTCCCCTGACTGTGCAGTCTCGCCCTGACAGGAACAGCACAGTAGGAGAAAGTGAGGACTGTAGATGCTGGAGATCAGAGCTGAAAATGTGTTGCTGGAATAGCGCAGCAGGGTCAGGCAGCATCAAAGGAGCAGGAGAATCGACGTTTCAGGCATAAGCCCTTCATCAGGAAAGAAGAAGGGCTTATGCCCGAAACGTCGATTCTCCTGTTCACAGGAACAGCACAGTACCCTCATGGATTGACACACCACAGTTCTGTTGGATATGAAAACCAAATCATGACCGAACACAGAAACTGCTGAGAAAACTCAGCAGATCCGGCAGCATCCATTGATAGAAAGCCGAGTTAGCTTTTCATGTCCAGTAGCCCTTCTTTGGAACGTGACAGACTGAAGTTTCTCCAGCAATTCCTGTTCTTGTGTCAGATTTCCAGCATTCTGTGGTCCCTTGTCTTATAAAACCAAATTAATTATCACTACCGGTCATTTGCAATAACTTTATTGCTCCATAACTGTGTTTCTTCCAGTCATCCCTTGTGTCTAACTTGCAGGAAATGTGGAATTTTCCTGCCAGCCAGCTTGTTCAATTATCTGTGTAGACAGTGGGGCTGTCACAGAGGACAACGCAAGAGATTTACCTCCAGCATTCTGTGCAGGGTGCTCACCACAAGATATAATCCGTACACATTTTGGAGTGTGTGTCATGCAAAGGTCGAAACTTTGCAACTTTAACACTGCTCTTTGGAGGCAATTTTCATTTGTCAGAATGTTTTATCACACTTTGAGATCGACTTAGGAAATGATTCTGGTGAATCACGGAAAATTCAACACAGCCCCCACTTCACATCCGATGAAGTGCTGTCTACATGTTGCAATGTAGGGAACAGGAAAACTCCCCCAGACAACAACATATTAATACCCACAGTCATTGACTTATCAGCAATGATGGTTCAGGGATAAATTATCGACTGGGACACCATCCTGCAATCCTTCTTCGGAAATGGTAAATGTTCATCCAAAAGGCAGTGCAGTAACTGTGTTATTAGCACATGGGCTCAGGAATGTACTGATTGATTAAATTCTGGGTAATCAAGAGATCCATGAAATCAATGCAAAAGCACACACAGAGTATTAAAAATGTAATGCAGGGGGTATACACGTCGCTGTTATGCTTTATTTACAGCATAAATCACTTAAAAATTAAAGCAGCCTTCTCTTAAATCAAACTTACCAAAGAAGAACCTTCCCACCCATGCCCTAAGCTGACTACTCAGACATTGCGGTAGGTCGCGTACTTGACTCGAAATTGAATCAACTGTTGATATACTGTGTGGCCATTCGTTTGAACAACAGCTATATTTACACTGAGGTAAATAAATTTAAAAATAATACTTGGACAGAAAAATATGGTAAACTTTGAGGCGTTTGGGGTCAATGGGCTGAGGAAGGGCAGATGGGGTTTAATTTGGATAAATGCGTGGTTTTGTATTTTGTCAAGCAGCAATGGCAGAGTTCATACAATTAATGGGAGGGCTGTGGGTGGTGGTGTGGAACAGAGAAATCTAGGGCTCGGATAGATAATTCTTTGAAATTTGCACCGCAGGGTGGTTGAGAAGGCAATCTGATTGCCCTGTACGAGGAAGAATGTTACTAAACTGAAGAGGTTTCGGCAAAGATATACCAGGATGTTCCCAGGAACAGAGGATTTGAGAGATAAAAGTAGACTAGAAGTACTGGGACCTTTTTTCACTGAAGCGCAGGAGGCTGAGAGGTGACCTTATAGAGATTCAGGAGGGGCGTAGATAAGTTGAATGACAAGAGTCTCCCCCTTAGAGTGGGAGAATTCGGAATTGGGGGACATACTTTTCAGGTGAAAGAATAAAAATTTAAAAGGGATCTGAGGGACAACATTTTCAAAGAGAGAGAGTGGTTCATGTGCGGAATGAACTGCCAGAGAAAGTGATGGGTGTGGGGGCAGTTACATTTAAAAGATATTTAGATAAATAAATGAATGGAAAAGGTTTGGAGGGATATAGGCCAAATATAGGAAAATGGGACTAGTTTAGTTTGCGATTAAGGTTGGCATGGACTGCTTGGACCGAAGGGTCTATTTCCATGTTGTATGACTCTGTGGCTACATACTTTTTGCCTGTTTATCGAGATTTAGAGTTCATTAGGTGTCGGTTAAAACAAAGTTGCTTCCAGCAGTGCAGCACCCCCCACAATACTGCATCTGAAGGGTTGTCCTGGACGATAACCTCAAGTCTCAGAAGTGGAGTTCTAAAAGGCACAAATTCCCAGTCAGGAGCCAGTCAACTGAAGCATCGCTGACTCGAGAGAGAGAGAGAGAGAGAGAGAGAGGGGGAGGGAGCTGGATGGAGTGCTGTGCTAAATATGATCACAGAGCATGCCAAAGCAAAACGAAGCAGTGGCTGGAGATCTGAAAGAGAAAACAGAATGGGTTCAGCAGCTCTGGCAGGATCTGGGGATAATGAAACCGAGTTAATGTCTTGAGTCCAATTTGACTCTTCACAACTGAAGAGGTTGGAGTTTATTGGTTTGAAAGAGATCATCTATCAGTTTAGGATAAGACTTTGGAAATCCTTGGGTTTGAAAACAATTTTTAAAAACTCGAATAACAGACTTCTCTGTTTTATATAGCTCAGGGGCATGGGTTCAAAGCCCAGCAGGGTAGCTGGGGGGAGATTTAAAACTCAACTAATGAATCTCGACTACAAATCTCGTCTCACTGATGACAAGCAAGACAACTGCTGTGCATGACTGTTAAATCTTTTCTGTTAAAAATCACAGAACACCAGGTTATAGTCTGACAGATTTAATTGGAAGCACACTAGCTTTCGGAGCGACGCTCCTTCATCAGGTGATAGTGGAGGACACAATTCGAAGGCACAGAATTTATAGCAAAACTTTACAGTGTGATGTAACTGAAATTATACATTGAAAAATACCTTGATTGTCTGTTGAGTCTTTCATCTGTTCGAATGCCATGATAGTTTCACTTCTTTCATGTGGAAACCACAAAACCTTTTTTTTTAAAGTTGCATTCTCAGGTTAGCTGTAACAATGGGCGTTAGCTCAACAATATGTTGAAGGTGTTAGCCCCCTGTGTTCTCTGTCTATGCCATGATGTTTAGATTGTTTCAATCTAAAAAGTGAGAAAACAGAGTTTTACATAAATTCATGCAGTTTTTGAGAAAAATACAATGTAACTCTGCAAGTACAAATTCACCCCACAAAATATATGTGTGTGTGTGTGTGTGTGTCGGGGGGGGGGGGGGGTGTCTGTGTGTGTCTGTGTGTGTAGGAGTGTCTGTGTGTGTGTATAGTGCAATGGTGGTCACTTATAATGTGACATGACCCCCAGATCCCGGTTGAGGCCCTCCCTAGGAGTACCAAACTTAGCTATCAGCCTCTGCTTGGTCACTTTTCGCTGCTGCCTGTCCCAAAGTCTGCCTTGGAGGATGATCACCCGAAGGTCCGAGGCTGAATGTCCTGGACCCCTGAAGTGTTCCCCAACTGGACTCAACCCTGTCTGTTGATTGAGGTAAAAACAATGACTGCAGATGCTGGAAAGCAAATACTGGATTAGTGGTGCTGGAAGAGCACAGCAGTTCAGGCAGCATCCAACGAGCAGCGAAATCGACGTTTTGGGCAAAAGCCCTTCATCAGGAATGGGCTTTTGCCCAAAACGTCGATTTCGCTGCTCGTTGGATGCTGCCTGAACTGCTGTGCTCTTCCAGCACCACTAATCCTGTCTGTTGATTGTTGTGCAGTGCCCATTTATCCGTTGTCGTAGCCTTTGCTCGGTTTCCCCAATGTACCATGCCTCCGGGGAATCCTTGCCTGCAATGTATAAGTTAGACAACGTTGGCTGAGTCACATGAGGACCTGTCATGTACAAGGTGGGCGATGTCTCCATGCGTAATGGTGCTATCTATGTCCACACTCGGACTCGTCTTGCAGTGTCTACCGTGACAGGGTTGTATGGAGTTGTCCTGAGAGCCGGGCAGCTTGCTACGATCAATAATCTGTTTGAGGGTTGGCGGTTTTTAAAGACAAGTAGTGGATGTGTGGGGAAGGTCTTGGCGAGGTGCTCATCCTCATTGATAATGTGTTGCAGGTCATGAAGAACATGGCGTAGTTTTCCAGCTCCTGGGAAGTACTGAACAACGAAGGGTACCCTGTCAGTTTCAACACATGTCTGTCTCCTGAGGAGATCATTACAGTTTCTTGCTGTGACACGTTGGAACTGGTGGTCGATGGGTTGGGCATCATACACCGTTCATGTGAGGGCATCCCTGAGTCACTCTGGGTACACCTTCAACATATTATCGAGCTGACACCCATTGTTACAGTTAACCTGAGAATGCAACTTTTAAAAAAAAGGTTTTGTGATTTACACATGAAAGAAGTGAAACTATCATGGTATTCAAACAGTTGAAAGATTCATCAGACAATCGAGGTATTTTTCAATGTATAATTTCAGTTATATCACACTGTAAAGTTTTGCTATAAATTCTGTGCCTTAGGATTGTGTCCTCCACTATCACCTGATGAAGGAGCAGCACTCTGAAAGCTAGTGCTTCCAATTAAACCTGTTGGACTATAACCTGGTGTGGTGTGATTTTTAACTTTGTCCACCCCAGTCCAACACCAGCATCTCCAAATCATGACAATATTTTCTGGTTTTACTATTGCCCCTTGGGAAAAGCAATCCTTATCTAGCCTGGTTTGTACATGCCTTCAAATGGAGGGTGACAGCGTAGTCATATTATTGCTGGATTGTTAATCCAGAGACACGCATAACTGTCCAGGGATCTGGGTTCAAATCCCACCAAGGCAGATGTCGAGTTTGAATTCAGGAGAGTGAAAAAGGAATTTAGACTCTAATGATGACCATGAATCCATTGTTGATTGTAGGGGGAAAACAACCCCATCTGGTTCAATAATGTCCCTGAGGGAAGGAAGCTGACATCCTTAGCTCCAGTTGACTCTTAACTGCCCTTTGGGCAATTAGGACCAGGCAATAAATGCTGGCCTAGCGAGTGATGCCCTCATCCCAAGAATGAATTGAAAAAAAACTTCCCAGGGCAATACAGTTTTTTTTAAATCTGCCCTCCGAGACACTGTAGTCAGCCACTCAAGTGATATTAGACATGGGAAACAAACTGGGGGCTTTGCCAATAATGCCCACATCCGATGAAAGATTAAATTACAAATGAACAGGTGGGGGTGTGTTTTACCGCCACGGAGGGCGTTGTAGAGAGTGGTCACTGTGGTACAGCATTCTGAAGAAATGTCGCTAGAAACACAAAGGTTAACTCTGTTTCTCTCCTCACAGACACTGCTGAGTCTCCCCAGTGATTTTCTGTCTTTGGTGCAGATAATTGGTGCAGTTAAAACTGAGTCTTGGACAAATACACTCCCATTACCACAGGATGGTGGTGATGTCTGGGGAGATGGTGGTCTAATGTTACTGTTCACTGGGCCAGTCCTAGTAATAAAATCACTGGACTAGGCTAGTAACCCATTAGTGATAACTTGACAAGTAATCCACTGGTAATAACTGAAACTAAGCTTGATGAGTAATCTATTCCTAATAACCGCAATGGGCGAGTAATCTACAATAATTACTACACAGAACGTGACAAGTAATCCACTGGTAATGCAGTGAACAGAGCTGAAAGTACAAAATGGAATGCAACAATGACTAGATAGCCTATTCAGGCAGAGGTTAGTTGACTTTGTTGGGGAGAGCTCCCTCCACATTTCTTTATGACAGAACTGAGGGAAGCCCCTCCAGTTCCATTCCAGCAGCTTGGATAATGGGCTCGCATTCGGAATTGGACTTAATCTTGAGCAGGCTGACTTGGAGGTGGGGGTGCTACCAGTTACACCAAGGCTCTGAGCAAAAATAATCTGAGTAATCCTTTGCTGCTGTTGATGTATGCTTAAATATTCCAAGCCTCACTTATTGTTGAGCTCCTGCGGTTGACTGCCTTCCAGCTCTGCTGCTTTGTTTAACAGAAAACTCGATAAACACTGCTCCCACAGCTGACTGAGTACAGGGGAGTAGGCAAAGCACAGGAGTAACAGGGAAACTCTCTCACAAAACAGCAGGCTCCAGTAAGAATCCTGAGTTGAGCTTTATTTACATACTTTCCAAACACTGTGGTTTATTTGAGACAATTACACAAACAAACATTAATGATAGAGAGGGAAAGGTCAGCTCATGTTGCAAGTCTGCCCCAAAATTAAGAATCTAAGCTCTCTCCAGACTGGACACTCCAACTCATACACACATGTGGTTAAATCTCCGGGGAAGGGAGATGTTCACGAGGGGTTCCTGGATTCTGGAAAGCACTGATCTCACAGCTAGCCTCTCGTCCAGTGGGTGACAGGTCCTCTGTGCAAGACCGCTGTGTAGAGGAGGATGTGAGTGTGGTCTGATATTTGGATAAGATCCTGGCTAAGCTGACACACCCAGCAACAGAATCCAATCAGCAAGCCTCGGTAAAACTGAGCACTGGACCAATACGCTCCCAGTACCATAGCATGGTGGTGACGTCGATGTCTGGGGAGATGTTACCGTCACTGGGCCAGTCCTAGTGATGAAATCGCTGGACTAGGCTAGTAAACCCATTAGTGATAACTTGACAAGTAGCCCACTGGTAACAACTGCACTAAACTTGACAAGTAATCTATTCATAATAACTGCATTGGGCTAGTAATTACGACACAGAACATGACAAGTAATCCATTGGACTTGATACGTTATCTACTAGTGAAAACTGCAATGAGCTAGTAACTTTCTGGAAATGACTGGACTGGTCTAGTAATCTACTAGCAGTGTCCACAATGGACTTGACAAGTAATCCACCGGTAATAACTGCACAGAGCTGATAATCGACTGGAAATGACTGCACTGGGCATGACAAGTAACCTGCTGGTAATAATGTCAGAGGTCAGAGAGCAGCAGCCCAACAGGTTTATTTGAAATGACAAGCTCTCTGAGCACTGCCCCTTCATGAGGTGAAGTGTTGCTGGTCATAGTGGCAATGAATGAGACAAGTAACCGATGTGTAATGACTCATAGAGTCATAGAGTCATAGAGATGTACAGCGCGGAAACAGACCTTTCGGTCCAACCCGTCCATGCCAACCAGATATCCCAACCCAATCTAGTCCCACCTGCCAGCACCTGGTCCATATCCCTCCAAACCCTTCCTATTCATACTCCTGGGGATTAAACCAGTAATCTCCCTGAAATAACTGCACAGAAGCTGATATCCCATCACCAAGTCACCCTTTATTTCCTTGTGCACAGGACACTGCCAGCCAGCTGAGTGTCACTCTGTGAACTGAGAGGATCCTGAACCTTCAGTTTATTTATTTTTCGGTATAAATCCCCACACTGCTGTGAAACAGTGACGGTGCTTATTTCTCCCTAGCGACCATGTCATGTGCATACGGGTGTAGGACACAGTACAGAAAACTTTCTCCATATTCCACCATCAGGAAGAATTACAAAATACCAGTGACAAGCAGTCACCTTGTCGATATGGGCAAAGCCTATAAGATCGAAATGGTGAAGGGGAGGGCAGGGATTAAATCAAAGTACAGGTGGAGGGAGAAATGAGACACTGGTCTCCCTGCAGTGCCCACCGTTCTCTGAAAACCTCCAGGGTGTTGATGGACACCACGTGCTCCTTCTCCAGAGACACCCGGGCTCTAACGTAACCCCGGAAGAGGGGCAGGAAGTCGGCCCTAACGACCCCCTCCACGGCCCGCTGCCTGGACCTGTTGATGGCCAGTTTGGCCAGGCCCAGGAGCAGACCCACGAGGAGATCCACTGACCTGCCCTCTCCCATCCGTACCAGGTGCCCAGAGATCGGGAGTGTGCGGCCTCCAGTTTCTACATTACTCCACATACAGGCAGAGGACATAGTGAAGATGAACAGGTGTTTGAATCTTCAATAGCATTCCACCACCAGGGAGAACGGAAACACCCAAGTGACAAGCGACCCCCAGTTCCTACTGGTCAGCCAGGAATTCCTGATCGGACCACGTCAAAAACACCACTCAACAATTTCATGTCAACAGATTCTCTTGCTTCCAAGAACTATGGGGATATCAGAGAGGGCGACAGTGCAGGGTGTGGGGTACATAAGAGAGGGTTACAGTGATGGGTGGGGGATGTAGCAGAGAGTGTTACAGTGAGGGATGTGGGGTATATCAGAGAGTGTTACAGTGAGGGGTGTGAGTTATATCAGAGAGTGTTACAGTGAGAGGTGTGGGGTATATCAGTGAATGTTACCGTGAGGGGTGTTGGGTATATCAGAGAGTGTTACACTGAGGGGTGTGGGGTATATCAGAGAGTGTTACAGTGAGGGGTGTGGGGTATATCAGAGAGTGTTACAGTGAGGGGTGTGGGGCATATCAGAGAATGTTACAGTGAGGGGTGTTGGGTATATCAGAGAGTGTTACAGTGAGGGGTGTGGGGTATATCAGAGAGTGTTACATTGAGGGGTGTGGGGTATATCAGAGAGTGTTACAGTGAGGGGTGTGGGATATATCAGAGAGTGTTACAGTGAGGGGTGTGTGTTATATCAGAGAGTGTTACAGAGAGGGCTGTGGGATATATCAGAGAATGTGACAGTTAGCAGTGTGGGTTATATTAGAGAGTGTGTGGGTGTGTCAGAGAGTATTACAGTGAGGGGTGTGGGATATATCAGTGAGTGTTACATTGAGGGATGTGGGGTATATCAGAGAGTGTTACAGTGAGGGGTGTGAGTTATATCAGAGAGTGTTACAGTGAGAGGTGTGGGGTATATCAGTGAATGTTACCGTGAGGGGTGTGGGGTATATCAGAGAGTGTCACAGTGAGGGGTGTGGGGTATATCAGAGAGTGTTACAGTGAGGGGTGTGGGGTATATCAGAGAGTGTTACAGTGAGGGATGGGGGATGTATCAGACAGTGTGACTATGAGGGGTGTGGGTATATCAGAGAGTATTACAGTGAGGGGAGAGAGTATATCAGAGAGTGTTACAGTGAGGGGTGTGGGGTATATTAGAGAGTGCTACAGTGAGGGGTATGGGGTATATCAGAGAGTGTTACAGTGAGTGGTGTGGGGTATATTAGAGAGTGCTACAGTGAGGGGTGTGGGTTATATTAGAGAGTGTGTGAGGTATATCAGTGAGTGTTACAGTGCAAGGTTTGCTGTATATCCAAGAGCGTTACAGTGAGGGGAGTGGGGTATATCAGAGAGTGTTACACCGCAGGGTTTGTGGTATATCGGAGAGAGTTACAGTGAGGGGAGATGGGGTATATCAGAGAGTGTTACAGTGAGGGGTGTGGGGTATATCAGAGAGTGTTACAGTGAGGGGTGTGAAGTATATCAGAGAGCGTTACAGTGAGAGGTGTGGGGTATATCAGAGAGTGTTACAGAGAGGGGTGTGGGGTATATCAGAGAGTGTTACAGTGAGGGGTGTGGGGCATATCAGAGAATGTTACAGTGAGGGGTGTTGGGTATATCAGAGAGTGTTACAGTGAGGGATGTGGGGTATATCAGAGAGTGTTACATTGAGGGGTGTGGGGTATACCAGGGAGTGTTACAGTGAGGAATGTGGGGTATATCAGAGGGTGTTGCAGTGAATGGTGTGAGATATATCAGGCAGTGTTATAGTGAGGGGTGTGGGATAAATCAGAGAGTGTTACAGTGAGGGGTGTGGGGTACATCAGGGAGTGTTACAGTGAGGGGTGTAGGGTATATCAGAGAGTGTTACAGTGAGGGGTGTGGGGTATATTAGAGAGTATTACAGTGAGGGGGAGTGGGGTATATCAGAGAGTGTTACAGTGAGGGGTGTGGGGTATATCAGAGAGTGTGTCAGTGAGAGATGTGGGGTATATCAGAGAGTGTTACAGTGAGGGGTGTGGGTTATATCAGACAATGTTACAGTGCAGGGTTTGGGGTATATCAGAGCGTGTTACAGTGAGGGGTGTGGGATATATCAGAGAGTGTTAGAGTGAGGTGTGTGGGGTATATCAGAGAGTGTTACAGTGAGGGGTGTGGGGTATATCAGAGAGTGTTACAGTGAGGGGTGTGGGGTATATCAGAGAGTGTTACAGTGAGGGGTGTGGGGCATATCAGAGAGTGTTACACTGAGAGGTGTGGGGTATATCAGAGAGTGTTACAGTGAGGGGTGTGGGGTTTTTCAGAGAGTGTTACAGTGAGGGGTGTTGGGTGTATCAGAGAGTGTTACAGTGAGGGGTGTGGGGTATATCAGAGAGTGTTACAGTGAGGGGTGTGGGGCATTTCAGAGAGTGTTACACTGAGGGGTGTGGGGTATATCAGAGAGTGTTACAGTGAGGGGTGTTGGGTATATCAGAGAGTGTTACAGTGAGGGGTGTGGGGTATATCAGAGAGTGTTACACTGAGGGGTGTGGGGTATATCAGAGAGTGTTACAGTGAGGGGTGTGGGGTATATCAGAGAGTGTTACAGTGAGGGGTGTGCGGCATATCAGAGAGTGTTACACTGAGGGGTGTGGGGTATATCAGAGAGTGTTACAGTGAGGGGTGTGGGGTATATCAGAGAGTGTTACACTAAGGGGTGTGGGGTATATCAGAGAGTGTTACCGTGAGATGTGTGGGGTACATCAGAGAGTGTTACAGTGAGGGATGTGGGCTACATCAGAAAGTGATCCAGTGAGGGGTGTGGGATATAATAGAGAGTGTGACAGTGAGAGGTGTGGCGTATACAAAAGAGTGTTACAGTGAGGAAGTGGGGTATATCAGAGAATGTTACAGCGAGAGGTGTGGGGTCAATCAAAGAGTGTTACAGTGAGGGATGTGGGGTATATCAGAGAATGTTACAATGAAGGTTGTGGAGTATAACAGAGAGTGTTTCAGTGAGGGTAAAGTGGGATATATCCGAGAGTGTTACAGTGGCAGGTGTGGGATATATCCGAGGGTGATACAATGAGGGGTGTGGGGTATATTAGAGCGTGTTACCGTGAGGGATGTGGGGTATATCAGAGAGGGTTACAGTGAGGGGGGTGGGGTATATCAGAGAGTGTTACAGTGAGGGGTGTGGGGTATATCAGAGAGTTTTATGATGAGGGGTGTGGGGTATATTAGAGAGTGTTACACTGAGGGTTGTGGGGTATATCAGAGAGTGTGTCAGTGAGGGGTGTGGGGCATATCAGAGAGTGTTACAGTGAGGGGTGTGGGGTATATCAGAGAGTGTTACAGTGAGGGGTGTGGGGTTTGTCAGAGAGTGTTACAGTGAGGGGTGTGCGGTGTATCAGAGAGTGTTACAGTGAGGGGTGTGGGGCATATCAGTGAATGTTACCGTGAGGGGTGTTGGGTATATCAGAGAGTGTTACACTGAGGGGTGTGGGGTATATCAGAGAGTGTTACAGTGAGGGGTGTGGGGTATATCAGAGAGTGTTACAGTGAGGGGTGTGGGGCATATCAGAGAATGTTACAGTGAGGGGTGTTGGGTATATCAGAGAGTGTTACAGTGAGGGGTGTGGGGTAT
Source organism: Chiloscyllium punctatum (assembly GCF_047496795.1). Lineage (NCBI taxonomy): Eukaryota > Metazoa > Chordata > Chondrichthyes > Orectolobiformes > Hemiscylliidae > Chiloscyllium > Chiloscyllium punctatum. The sequence goes on from NC_092784.1 coordinate 45,461,323, forward strand.
ATCAGAGAGTGTTACATTGAGGGGTGTGGGGTATATCAGAGAGTGTTACAGTGAGGGGTGTGGGGTATATCAGAGAGTGTTACAGTGAGGGGTGTGTGTTATATCAGAGAGTGTTACAGAGAGGGCTGTGGGATATATCAGAGAATGTGACAGTTAGCAGTGTGGGTTATATTAGAGAGTGTGTGGGTGTGTCAGAGAGTGTTACAGTGAGGGGTGTGGGATATATCAGTGAGTGTTTCAGTGGGAGGTGTGGGGTATATCAGAGAGTGTCACAGTGAGGGGTGTGGGGTATATCAGAGAGTGTTACAGTGAGGGATGGGGGATGTATCAGACAGTGTGACTATGAGGGGTGTGGGTATATCAGAGAGTATTACAGTGAGGGGAGAGAGTATATCAGAGAGTGTTGCAGTGAGTGGTGTGGGGTATATTAGAGAGTGCTACAGTGAGGGGTGTGGGTTATATTAGAGAGTGTGTGAGGTATATCAGTGAGTGTTACAGTGCAAGGTTTGCTGTATATCCAAGAGCGTTACAGTGAGGGGAGTGGGGTATATCAGAGAGTGTTACACCGCAGGGTTTGTGGTATATCGGAGAGAGTTACAGTGAGGGGAGATGGGGTATATCAGAGAGTGTTACAGTGAGGGGTGTGGGGTATATCAGAGAGTGTTACAGTGAGGGGTGTGGGGCATATCAGAGAGTGTTACACCGCAGGGTTTGTGGTATATCGGAGAGAGTTACAGTGAGGGGAGATGGGGTATATCAGAGAGTGTTACAGTGAGGGGTGTGGGGTATATCAGAGAGTGTTACAGTGAGGGGTGTGAAGTATATCAGAGAGCGTTACAGTGAGAGGTGTGGGGTATATCAGAGAGTGTTACAGAGAGGGGTGTGGGGTATACCAGGGAGTGTTACAGTGAGGAATGTGGGGTATATCAGAGGGTGTTACAGTGAATGGTGTGAGATATATCAGGCAGTGTTATAGTGAGGGGTGTGGGATAAATCAGAGAGTGTTACAGTGAGGGGTGTGGGGTACATCAGGGAGTGTTACAGTGAGGGGTGTAGGGTATATCAGAGAGTGTTACAGTGAGGGGTGTGGGGTATATTAGAGAGTATTACAGTGAGGGGGAGTGGGGTATATCAGAGAGTGTTATAGTGAGGGGTGTGGGGTATATCAGAGAGTGTTAGAGTGAGGGGTGTGGGGTATATCAGAGAGTGTTACAGTGAGAGGTGTGGGGTATATCAGAGAGTGTTACAGCAAGGGGTTTGGGGTATACCAGAGAGTGTTACAGTGCGGGCTGTGGAATTTATTAGAGAGTGTTACAGTGAGGGTTGCGGGATATATCAGAGAGTGTTACAGTGAGGGGTGTGGGGTATATCAGAGAGTGTTACAGTGAGGGATGTGGGGTATATCAGAGAGTGTTGCAGGGAGGGGTGTCGGGTATATCAGAGAGTTTTACGATGAGGGGTGTGGGGTATATTAGAGAGTGTTTCATTGAGGGGTGTGGGGTATATCAGGGAGTGTTACAGTGAGGAGTGTGGGCTATACGTAGAACATGGAACATAGAAAAATACAGCGCAGTACAGGCCCTTCGGCCCTCGATGTTGCGCCGACCGAAGCCTACCTAACCTACACTAGCCCAATAACCTCCATATGCTTGTCCGATGCCCGCTTAAATGACCATAAAGAGGGAGAGTCCACCACTGCCACTGGCAGGGCATTCCATGAACTCACAACCCGCTGAGTAAAGAATCTACCCCTAACATCTGTCCTATACCTACCACCCCTTAATTTCAAGCTGTGTCCCCTAGTAACAGCTGACTCCATGCGCGGAAAAAGGTTCTCACTGTCAACCCTATCTAAACCCTTAATCATCTTGTACACCTCTATCAAATCTCCCCTAAACCTTCTTTTCTCCAATGAAAACAGCCCCAAGTGCCTCAGCCTTTCCTCATACGATCTTCCTACCATACCAGGCAACATCCTGGAAAACCTCCTCTGCACCCGTTCCAGTGCCTCCACATCCTTCCTATAGTATGGCGACCAAAACTGCACACAATGCTCTAGATGAGGCCGCACCAGAGTCTTATACAACTGCAACATGACCTCAGGACTCCGGAACTCAATTCCTCTACCAATAAAGCCCAGTACGCCATATGCCTTCTTCACAGCACTATTTACCTGGGTGGCAACTTTCAAAGAGCTGTGTACATGGACACCAAGATCCCTCTGCTCATCCACACTACCAAGTAGTCTACCATTAGCCCAGTAATCCATCTTCTTGTTACTCTGACCAAAGTGAATGACTTCACACTTAGCTACATTGAATTCCATTTGCCACCTTACTGCCCAGTTCTGCAACTTATCTATATCCCGCTGTAAACTGCCACATCCTTCTTCGCTGTCCACAACTCCACCGACTTTCGTGTCATCCGCAAACTTGCTCACCCAGCCTTCAAGCCCCTCCTCCAGGTCATTTATAAAAATGACAAACAGCAATGGTCCCAAAACAGATCCTTGTGGAACACCGCTAGTAACTGCGCTCCAAGATGAACCTATACCATCAACCACTACCCTCTGTCTCCTTCCAGCCAGCCAATTCCTAATCCAAACCTCTAATGCACCCTCAATGCCATACCTCTGTAGTTTTTGCACTAGCCTGCCATGGGGTACCTTATCGAACGCCTTGCTAAAATCCATATACACCACATCTACTACTTTACCCTCGTCCACTTCCTTGGTCACCTTCTCAAAGAATTCAATAAGGTTTGTGAGGCACGACCTGCCCTTCACAAAACCATGCTGACTATCCTTGATCACATTATTCCTATCCAGATGTTCATAAATCCTATCCCTTACAATTCTCTCTAAGACTGCCCACAACAGAAGTGAGACTCACTGGCCTATAGTTACTAGGGCTGTCCCTGCTCCCCTTCTTGAACAAGGGAACCACATTCGCTATTCTCCAGTCTTCTGGCACTATTCCCGTAGACAACGACGACATAAAAATCAAGGCCAATGGCTCCGCTATCTCCTCCCTAGCTTCCCAGAGGATCCTAGGATAAATGCCATCAGGCCCAGGGGACTTATCTATTTTCATCCTTTCCAGTATCCCCCAGACCTCTTCCCTACATACTTCAAGGCCATCCATTCTAATCACTTGTGACTCAATATTCACATCAGCAACAGTGTCCTGTTCCTGAGTGAATACTGACGAAAACTATTGATTTAGTATCTCACCAATCTCCTCCGCCTCCACACACAACTTCCCACTACTATCCTTGACTGGACCGATACCTACCCTAGTCATCCTTTTATTCCTGACATACCTATAGAAAGCCTTTGGGTTTTCCCTAATCCTACCAACTAAGGACTTTTCATGTCCCCTTCTCGCTGCTCTTAGCTCTCTCTTCAGATCCTTCCTGGCTACCTTATAACTCTCAATCGCCCCAACTGAACCTTCACGCCTCATCTTTACATAGGCCGCCCTCTTCCCTTTCACAAGGGATTCCAATTCCTTATTAAACCACGGCTCCCTCTCAAGATCCTTTACTCCCTGCCTGATTGGTACATACTTAACAAGGACACCCATTAGCTGTTCCTTGAACAATCTCCACATATCATTTGTGTTCTTCCCTTGAAGCCTATTTTTCCAATCCACGCATCCTAAGTCATGCCTCACCGCATCATAATTTCCCTGTCCCCAGCTATAACTGTTGCCCTGCAGTGCATACTTATCCCTCTCCATCACTAGAGTAAAAGTCACCGAGTTGTGGTCACTGCCCCCGAAGTGCTCCCCTACCTCCAAGTCTAACACCTGGCCTGGTTCATTACCTAGAACCAAATCCAGTATAGCCTCACCTCTTGTTGGCCTGTCTACATATTGTGTCAGGAAACCCTCCTACACACATTGGACAAACACCGACCCATCTAACGAACTCGAGCTATAGCTTTCCCAGTCAATATCTGGGAATTTAAAGTCCCCCATAACAACCACTCTGCTACTTTCACTCTTCTCCTGAATCATCCTCGCAATACTTTCCTCTACTTCTCTCGGACTATTAGGAGGCCTCTGGAAAACTCCTAACAGGATGACCTCACCTTTCCTATTTCTAACCTCCGCCCAAACTACCTCAGATGGCAAGTCTTCCTCCATCACCCTTTCTACTGCTGTAATACTATTCTTGACAAGCAATGCCACACCTCCCCCTCTTTTACCCCCATCTCTGACCCTACTCAAACATTTAAACCCTGGAACCTGCAACAGCCATTCCTGTCCCTGTTCTACCCACGTCTCTGTAATGGCCACAACATCGAAGTCCCAGGTACCAACCCATGCTGCAAGCTCACCTACCTTATTTCTTATACTTCTGGCATTGAAGTATACACACTTCAAGCCACCTTCCTGTTTACAGGCACCCTCCTTCGAGATCGATGCCTTGTTCCTAACCTCCCTACCCTCAAGGTCCTGTACCCTAAAGCTACAGTCCAGGTTCCCATGCCCCTGCAGAGTTAGTTTAAACCGTCCCAAAGAGCACTAGCAAACCTCCCCCCAAGGATACTGGTGCCCCTCAGGTTCAGGTGTAGACCATCCTGTTTATACAGGTCCCACCTTCCCCAGAAAGAACCCCAGTTGTCCAGAAACCGGAATCCCTCCCTCCTGCACCATCCCTGTAGCCACCCATTTAACTCTTCTCTCTCCCTATTCCTTGACTCTCTATCACGTGGCACGGGTAACAAACCAGAGACAACGACTCTGTTCGTTCTAGCTCTGAGCTTCCAACCTAGCTCCCTGAAAGCCTGTCTAACATCCTCACCCCTCTTCCTACCTATGTCGTTGGTGCCAACGTGGACCACGATCTGGGGCTGCTCCCCCTCCCCCTTGAGGACCCCGAAAACACGATCAGAGACATCACGTACCCTTGCACCTGGGAGGCAACATACCAATCGTGAGTCTCTGTCGCCCCCGCAAAACCGCCTATCTGTGCCCCGAACTATTGAGTCCCCAATAACTATCGCTCTACCTTTCTCCACCCTTCCCTTCTGAGCAACGGGGACAGGCTCCGTGCCAGAGGCCTGAACCTCGTTGCTTACCCCTGGTAAGTCATCCCCCCCACAAGTATCCAAAACGGTATACTTGTTCTGGAGGGGAATGACCGCAGGGGGTCCCTGCACTGGCTGCTTCCTCCCACTCCCCCTCACTGTCACCCATCTCTCTATAACTTTCGGAGTAACTACTTCCCTAAAGCTCTGATCTATGACCACCTCTGCCTCCCGAATGATCCGCAGTTCATCCAACTCCAGCTCCAGTTCCCTAACACGGTCTTGGAGGAGCTGGAGATGGGTGCACTTCCCGCAAGTGCAATCAGGAGGGACGCTAATGGCTTCCCTCACTTCATACATGTTGCAAGAGGAACATTGCACTGCCTTCGCTGCCATCCCTCTAAAAGGTAAACTTTAAAAACTAGATCTAAAGAAACAAACAAGCAAAATGCAGCACTTACCTGCTTGTCACAATGGGTCTTATTATTAGTTTAGAGGGGGAGGGCGGGTGGGAGGCTCTACCCCTGTAGTGCCTCGGGTTCCTCACCTGCTCTCTTTTATAAGAAAAAATCCTTCCCAAGTAAGCTAGCGCGTCACCAGCTTCCGGGTACGCTAGGCGCTTAAAAAAAACTTTAAATTTTAGCCATTAAAAAAAACAATAACTGGACTTTTCCGTGACTTAAAAACAACCACATAAACAGCCGTTACCTGCTCCGCCCAGAGAGTGAGCAAATATCTATATCAGAGAGTGTTACAGTGAGGGGGTGTGGGGTATATCAGAGAGTGTTACAGTGAGGGGTATGGGGTATATCAGAGAGTGTTACAGTGAGGGGTATGGGGTATATCAGAGAGTGTTACAGTGAGGGGTGTGAGGTATATCGGAGAATGTTACAGTGAGGGGTGTGGGGTATATCAGAGAGTGTTACAGTGAGGGGTATGGGGTATATCAGAGAGTGTTACAGTGAGGGGAAGTGGGGTATATCAGAGAGTGTTACAGTGAGGGGTGTGGGGTATATCAGAGAGTGTTACAGTGAGGGGGTGTGGGGTATATCAGAGAGTGTTACACTGAGGGATGTGGGGTATATCAGAGAGTGTTACAGTGAGAAGTGTGGGGTATATCAGAGAGTGTTACAGTGAGGGGTGTGGGGTATATCCGAGTGTTACAGTGAGGGGCGTGGAGTATATCAGAGAGTGTTACAGTGAGGGGTGTGAGGTATATCAGAGAGTGTTACAGTGAGGGGTGTGGGGTATATCAGAGAGTGTTACAGTGAGAGGTGTGGGGTATATCAGAGAGTGTTACAGTGAGGTGTGTGGGGTATATCAGAGTATGTGACAGTGAGGGGTGTGGGGCATATCAGAGAGTGTTACAGTGAGGGGTGTGGGGTATATCAGAGAGTGTAACAGTGAGGGGTGTGGGGTATATCAGAGAGTGTTACAGTGAGGGGTGTGGGGTATATCAGAGAGTGTTACAGTGAGGGGTGTGGGCTATATCAGAGAGTTTTATGATGAGGGGTGTGCGGTATATCAGAGAGTGTTACAGTGAGGGGTGTGGGGCATATCAGAGAGTGTTACAGTGAGGGGTGTGGGGTATATCAGAGAGTGTTACAGTGAGGGGTGTGGGGTATATCAGAGAGTGTTACAGTGAGGGATGTGGGGTATATCAGAGAGTGTTACAGTGAGGGGTGTGGGGTATATCTGAGAGTGTTACAGTGAGGGGTGTGGGGCATATCAGAGAGTGTTACAGTGAGGGGTGTGCGGTATATCAGAGAGTGTTACAGTGAGGGGTGTGCGGTATATCAAAGAGTGTGTCAGTGAGGGGTGTGGGGTATATCAGAGAGTGTTACAGTGAGGGGTGTAGGGCATATCAGAGAGTGTTACAGTGAGGGGTGTGGGGTATATCAGAGAGTGTTACAGTGAGGGATGTGGGGTATATCAGAGAGTGTTACAGTGAGGGGTGTGGGGTATATCTGAGAGTGTTACAGTGAGGGGTGTGGGGTATATCAGAGAGTGTTACAGTGAGGGGTGTGCGGTATATCAGAGAGTGTTACAGTGAGGGGTGTGCGGTATATCAAAGAGTGTGTCAGTGAGGGGTGTGGGGTATATCAGAGAGTGTTACAGTGAGGGGTGTAGGGCATATCAGAGAGTGTTACAGTGAGGGGTGTGGGGTATATCAGAGAGTGTTACAGTGAGGGGTGTGGGGCATATCAGAGAGTGTCACAGTGAGGGGTGTGGGGTATATCATAGACTGTTACAGTGAGGGGTGTGGGGCATATCAGAGAGTGTTACAGTGAGGGGTGTGGGGTATATCAGAGAGTGTTACAGTGAGGGGTGTGGGGCATATCAGAGTGTCACAGTGAGGGGTGTGGGGTATATCTGAGAGTGTCACAGTGAGGGGTGTGGGGTATATCAGAGAGTGTCACAGTGAGGGGTGTGGGGTATATCTGAGAGTGTCACAGTGAGAGGTGTGGGGTATATCAGAGAGTGTCACAGTGAGGGGTGTGGGGTATATCTGAGAGTGTTACAGTGAGGGGTGTGGGGTATATCAGAGAGTGTTACAGTGAGGGGTGTGGGGTATATCAGAGAGTGTTGCAGTGAGAGGTGTGGAGTATATCAGAGAGAGTTGCAGTGAGGGGTGAGGGGTATATCAGGGAGTGTTACAATAAAGGGTGTGGGGTATATCAGAGAGTATGTCAGTGAGGGGTGTGGGGTATATCAGAGAGCGTTACAATGAGGGGTGTGGGGTATTTCTGAGTGTGTCACAGTGAGGGGTGTGGGGTATATCAGAGAGTGTTACAGTGAGGGGTGTGGGGTATATCAGGGAGTGTTACAATAAAGGGTGTGGGGTATATCAGAGAGTATGTCAGTGAGGGGTGTGGGGTATATCAGAGAGCGTTACAATGAGGGGTGTGGGGTATTTCTGAGAGTGTTTCAGTGAGGGGTGGGCGGTATATCAGAGACTGTTCCCGTGAAGGGTGTCGGGTATATCATAGAGTTTACACTGAGTCGTGTGCGGCCTATCAGAGAGTGTGACAGTTGTTGTTTAGGTATCTGTTCAGGTGTGGTATATATGAAATTGAAGCTGTGGTTTATGCTGGAGTGATGCGTGTGTGATCAATGTTGCAGGTATTGATAATTTCAGACATTGGTGTCAGAGCTAAGTCCCTGTGAGTATTGGGATGTTTCTCCATTCGTTGCCTGAGTTGGAGAGTGAAACATCTGTTGTGTAATTATTTCTGGGGCTACCTGTTTTATGAGATTGAATGTTTATTGTGTCAGACAGGACCATTTATGGAGACATCAAAGTCATGGGTTTCCCGTTATTTCTACGCCCCTGTGTGTGCCATATGATATTTTGTTTTAAACGACATGTTTATCTCTTGAGTTCGCCTGGCTGGCATCTATCATGTGGGGTTGTCTGGAGATTCGGACCAGGCTGACCTCATTAACTTCTTCATTGGTGTCGTTAACCTTGGCCAAGCAGGAAAGGTAACCAACATAACCAGGAGGTGAGAATCTGCTCAGTTGAGGACTGGCTCTGGGCTCACTGACCACAGAGTGTACTCTGCACTTGTAAATAAAGCATGACATGGTGCCAGGACCCAGCCTCTGTTATTCCATCTTTTATATTCATTCATTCCTTCATCCCTCCACATTAATACGTCAAAGAAAAGTCAGCTCTTAGCCTTCGTCAAAGTATACTACAAGCAGGTGGAGAGTTGATGTGTAAGTGTGAACTTGATATGAAAGTTATTTCATTTTATTTTTTATTTGTTTTGATTTATTGCTGTTACATGCACCTTTGTACCTCATTTGATGAAGGGGCGATGCTCTGAAAGCTTTTGATTTCAAACAAACCTGTTGGAGTTTCCCCTGGTGTTGTGGGACTTCTGACTTGTCCACCTCAGTCCACATCATTCCAAAACCATGACAGGTGTAGATAAGGTGTCTTTTCCCAAGGGTGGGGCATTTCAAGACTAGCGGACATATTTTTAAGCTGAGAGGAGAAAGATTTTAAAAAGGCATGAGGGGCAAATCTTTCTGCATGGAGGGTGGTTTGTGTGTGGAATGGACCTCCAGAGGAAGTGATGGATGTGGGTGCAGTTACAACATTTCGATACGTACATGAGTCCACTCCTCAGATTAATAAGGACAGGGAAGAAGCTATTCTTGGACCTGTCGGTGCATCTATTCAAGCTTCCTGTTATTGAACAGAGAGACCGAGGGGTTCAGATACATAATTATTTGACGTTTGTGGACAGGGTGGTTATGACGGTGTTTAGCACGCTTGCCTTTATTGCTCAGACCTTTGAGTACAGGAGCTGGCACGTCATGGTGAGGTTGTACAGGATGTTGGTGAGTTCTCCTGTTGAGTACTGTGACCAGTCCTAGTAACCTTGTTATTGGGAGGATATTATTAAACTGGAGAGGCTTCAGAAAAGATTTCCCAGGATGTTGCCAGGAATGGAAGGTTTGGTTTATAAGCAGAGACTGGATAGGCTAGGAATTTTTCATTGAAGAGTCAGAAGTTGAGGGGTGACCTTAGAGAGGCATATAACATCATCAGTCTCACAACACCAGGTTACAGTCCAATAGGTTTATTTGAAATCAGAAGCTTTCAGAGCGCTGCTCCTCTGTCAGACCTCATTTGACGAAGGGGCGATGCTCTGAAAGCTTTTGATTTCAAACAAACCTGTTGGAGTTTCCCCTGGTGTTGTGGGACTTCTGACTTGTCCACCTCAGTCCACATCATTCCAAAACCATGACAGGTGTAGATAAGGTGTCTTTTCCCAAGGGTGGGGGATTTCAAGACTAGCGGACATATTTTTAAGCTGAGAGGAGAAAGATTTTAAAAAGGCATGAGGGGCAAATTTTTCTGCATGGAGGGTGGTTTGTGTGTGGAATGGACCTCCTGAGGAAGTGATGGATGTGGGTGCAGTTACAACATTTCGATACCTACATGAATAACAAGTATTTGGAAGGAAACGGGACAAGTGCAGGCAATGTGGGACTAGTTTAGTCTGGGATTATGTTGAGCATGGACTGGTTGGATCGAAGGGTCTGTTTCCTGGCTGTGTGACTCTGTGAAAGAGAGATTGAAAATGTGAGGCAAGAGCAGAAATGAGAAAAATGGAGGGAGAGAAGGATGGGGAGGATAATTGTCTCCTTTGTAGTCAGGATTCATTTTCTAATCTGAACAAACTATACTGAGCCAGCTCTCAAATCTGTAAACTCTGAAGGATAGACTCTGGGACCGAGTGAATGAACAATTTGTTCGGGGGGTTGGGGAGCCTTTCAAATTCAGCAAAATGACATTGGAGGCAGTCACTTGTTGGCCCTCCCCATCCAAACCACCAGCTGGCGGTTGTGTTGTTGAGCTTGTGACCAAATAGAATGGCATCTTCGATCCCAAGGTCACGTTTCCAGGATTTGTGCTGAGCTCATCTTTTTCTGACGCGAAAAGAGGAAATGAGTACAGTTAGCTCCCGTGACCAACATGATGTTTCCTATCTGGGCAAATTGGGGTTCCCCACTGTTCAGGAGAAGTCTTGTTTATCCTGTGAGCAGCCCCAGCCAAAGCTGCTGTTTGCTATTTTGGTGTCCAAAGTGGCTTCACTCACTGCCCAGTGCGAAACAGCAACTCCCCATCCAGCTGTTTACTTTCTTGCTGCATGTGGGATCTTGCTTTGCATGTTGTTTCTCATTCATTCCGGGCCATGTGGGCATCACTATCTGGGCCAGCTTTTCTTGCCCACTCCTTGATACCTGGGAGAAGGTTAGGGGTGGTGAGCAAGCTGCCTCCTGGTACTGTTGCAGTCCTTGGCGCGTTGAGATGGAGTCCCAGGATTTTGTGGGGTAGGGATGGATGGTATTTCCAAGTCGGGATGGTATGCCGTTCGGAAGGGAATTTGCAGTTGGCGCTGTTTCTCAGGTATCTGCTGCCCTTGTCCTTCTAGATGGTGAAGGTGATGGAGGTTCTGTAGTGTAACCCTACATTACAACTGCAGAGAGTCTGTCTGTCTCCCCTGACCATTGGGCACATTTGAGATCATAGAGTCCCTACAGTGCAGGAAGAGGGCCATTTGGCCCATCACGTCAACACCCACCCTTTGAAGAGCAGCCCCCCCACACCCAACACCATTCCTGTAACCCTGCATTTCCCCAGGCTAACTCACCCAGACTGCAAATTCTTGGACACTATGAGGCATTTTAGCACGGCCAATCTCCTGCACATCTTTGGACTGTGGGAGGAAACCAGAGCACCCGGAGGAAACCCACACAGACACGGGGAGAACGTGCAAACTCCACACAGACAGTCACCCGATGGCAGAATCAAACCTGGGTCCTTTGCGCGGTGAAGCTGCAGAACTAACCACTGAGCCACCATACTGAGATATCTATAGATGTCCCAAGACTCTTAGAGTCAGGTTTAGTTTGCCTTGGGCTGTTACCCTTTTCACCCATCTGGCAGCCTTCATATTTACACCATATCCAAAAGCAGCAATGAAAGGCCTACATTTAACTCATAATTCCCCATGACCCAAACATTCCAAAAAAAAAGGAAGTGAACTGTCTGAAAATATTAATCACTTTCCTATCTTTGCCTTTAATCCCTCGTGAGGTTGGGTGAGCTCAACATCTTTACACACACACACACAGCCAACAAAAGCAGGAATTCAGGATCAGGCCCCCAGAGTTAACTCCAAGATGGGCTTCAGTCTTACTGAAGTTGACACACACCCAAAGATGGCATTAACTGTTGAACGATGGTTTAGTGATCTTGGGCAGCCTTGGAGCAAGTTTGCAAATACATGGACAGGCACAAAGCAAGGGACAAGGGAATTGTCAGGAAATACGGCCCGATGAGAGAGGAAGTCTGACCTATAAATAGCCATGAAGGAAGCATGACTGAGCAGTGTTCTACTCTGATACAAAGGCACCAATTCAACATCCTTGCTAATCATCAGCATCAAGTATCTGACAGAATGAGGAATGGGCGGCACGGTGGCACAGTGGTTAGCCACTGCTGCCTCACAGCACCAGAGACCTGGGTTCAATTCCCGCCTCAGGCGACTGACTGTGTAGAGTTTGCACATTCTCCCCGTGTCTGCGTGGGTTTCCTCCGGGTGCTCCGGTCTCCTCTCACATTCCAAAAATGTGCAGGTTAGGTGAATTGGCCGTGCTAAATTGCCCATGGTGTTAGATGAAGGGGTAAATGTAGGGGAATGGGTCTGGGTGGGTTGTGCTTCGGCGGGTCAGTGTGGACTTGTTGGGCCGAAGGGCCTGTTTCCACACTGTAAGTAATCTAATCTAAAATAAGCGATCCCACAACTAACGGATCAGATCCAAGCTCTGCAGTCCTGCCACATCCAGTGGTGAATGGTGCTGGATGATGAAGTAACCCACTGGAAGAGGAGGCTCCACAAATATTCCCATCCTCAACGATGGAAGAGTCTGGCACATCAGTGCAAAGGATGAGGCTGAAGACGTCGCAGCAACCTTCAGCCAGAAGTAGTCAGTGGATGATCGATCTCGGCCTCCTCCAGCACCACAGATACCATAAGACATTGGTGCAGAAACTCGGCCGTTCAGCCCATCTAGTCTGCTCCACCATTCAGTCATAGCTGATAGGTTTCTCAGACACATTTTTCTCCTTTCTCTCCATAACTCTTGTTCCCCTTGACAATCAAGAACCTATCTATCCCTGTCTAAAACATACTCCATGACCTGGCCCCCACAGCCTTCTGTAGCAATGAATTCCCCAGATTCACCACATTCTGACTGAAGAGGTTTCCCCTTATCTCCATTCTGAAAGGCCGTCCTTTTACTCTAAGGCTGTGCCCTCAGGTCCTAGGCTCTCCTACCAATGGAGACATCTTCCCAGCATCTACTCTGTTCAGGCCATTCAGTATTTTATATGTTTCAAATAGATCCCTCCCCTCCTCCCCCCCCCCCAATCCTTCTAAACTCCATCAAGTATTGAGCCAGACTCCTCAAACGTTCCTTATATGTTCAGCTTTTCATCCCTGGGACCATTCTCGTGAGCCTCCTTCCTGAGATATGGGGCCCAAAACTGCACACAATACTCCAAATGTGGTCTGACTAGAGCCTCAGATATACATCCCTGCTTTTATATTCAAGTCCTCTCAAGATAAATGCCATATTGCATTTACCTTCCTAAGTACTGACTCAACCTGCAAGTTTACCTTGAGAGAATCCTGGAACGGGAACTCTCAAGTCTCATTGCACTTCAGACTTTTGAATTTTCTCCCTATTTAGAAAATAGCCCATGTCTCTATTCTTCCTACCGAAGTGCATGACCTCACACTTTCCCACATTGTGCCCCATCTGCAACTTCTTTCCCCACTCTCCTAACCTGCCCAGATCCTTCTGCAGCCTCCCCACCTCCTCAGTGCTACGTGTCCCTCTACCCATCTTTGTATCATCTACAAACTTAACCAGAATGCCCACAGTTCCTTCATCTCAATGGGGAATGTATAAAGTGAAAAGCTGTGGTGCCAACATTGAGCCTTGGAGAACATCACTGGCTGCCTTCCTGAGAAAGACCCTTTTATTCCCACTCTCTGCTGCACCTCATCTTCCGCCTAGGAACCCTCCAACCACAAGGGATGAACTCAGATTTCTCCAGTTTCCTCATTTCCCCTCCGCCCACCTTGTCTGAGTCCCAACCCTCAAACTCAGCACCACGTTCCTAATCTGCAATCTTCTTCCTGACCTCTCCACCCCCACCCCCACTCCGGCCTATCACCCTCACCTTATCACCCTCACCTTAACCTCCTTCCACCTATCGCATTTCCAATGCCCCTCCCCCCAAGTCCCTCCTCCCTACCTTTTATCTTAGCCTGCTTTGCACACTCTCCTCATTCCTGAAGAAGGGCTCATGCCCGAAATGTCGATTCTCCTGCTCCTCGGATGCTGCCTGACCTGCTGCGCTTTTCCAGCAACACATTTTCAGCTCGTTTCTGCCAGACAGCCAAGCTTCTCTCCATGCGAGCACCTTCCCTTGAACACCATGGGCCCTTATCTTACTCAGTAGCCTCCTGTGCACCACCTTGTCAAAGGCCTTCTTAAAGTCCAGGTAGGTAACACCCATTGGCTCTCTTTGGTCTGACCTGCTCATTACTTCCTCAAAGAATTCTAGAAGATTCCTCAGGCGTGACCTCCCCTTGATGAAACCATGCTGACTTTGCCCTATTTTATCGTCTACTTCTAAGTATTCAGGAATCCGATTCTTCAAAATGGATTCCAGGACCTTGCCCACGACCAAGGTTAGGTGAATTGGTCTGTAATTTTCCAACTTTTGCCTCACTCCCGTTTTAAACAGGGATGTCACCCCAGTGATTTTCCAATCCTCTGTGACTCTCCCTGATTCTAGCCAGTCTTCAGCCAATTTGATTCACTCCACGTGATATCAAGAAACATTGGAGACACTGGATATTGCAGAGGTTATGGGCTCTGATAACATTCCGCCAACAGTACTGAAGATTTGTGCTCCAGAACCTGCCACTCCCTTAGCCAAGTTATTGCAGTCCAGTTGCAACACTAGCATCTACCTGACAATGTAGAAAATTGCCCAGGTATGTCCTGCACGTAAAAAAACAGAACAAATCCAATCTGGCCAGTTACGCCCATCGCTCTACTCTCGATCATGAGTAAAGTGATGGAAGGTGGGCTTACACCCCCTTGTTGAAGAGATAATATTCCTCTCTGAATAGGATACCAGGGTAATCTTTGGGAAAAGCAGTTTGTACTTTTTTAGATGTACTTTTCGGGAGGTAAAGTGCCTTTGAGATGTTTTTAAAAGCAGACCTTAACATAAATAATAACTGCATACTTTAACTGGAATTGCCAAAGGGTTCAAAGCACGGTCAAGATGTTGAAGATTAGCAGCAGCTGTCAACACTGAAAAAACAATTAAGATATCCGGGATTTGTTAAGGTGTCAAAACTAGGTAGGTTCCCCTTGATGTTCAATTGGAGAAGAGTCACTGAATCTCCCACTATCCTAGAGGGTTACCATTGACCAGAAACTGAACTGGACTAGCCATATAAACACAATGGCTACAAGACCGGGTCAGAGGTGAAGTATCCTACAACAGGTCCATAAGACCATAAGACCATAAGACCATAAGACATAGGAGTGGAAGTAAGGCCATTCGGCCCATCGAGTCCACTCCGCCATTCAATCATGGCTGATGGGCACTTCAACTCCACTTACCCGCATTCTCCCCGTAGCCCTTAATTCCCCGAGACAACAAGAATCTATCAATCTCTGCCTTGATTGATAGATTCTTATTGTCTCGGGGAATTAAGGGCTACGGGGAGAATGCGGGTAAGTGGAGTTGAAGTGCCCATCAGCCATGATTGAATGGTACTGGATGATGTGAAGCTTCTTGAGTGTTGTTGGAGCTGCACCCAACCAGGAAAGTGGGGAGTATTCCATCACACTCCTGACTTGTGCCTTGTCGATGGGGGAATAGGCTTTGGGAAATCGGGAGGTGAATTACTTCCCAGACTTGTCGCCATTGAATTGAATTGGATTAGCTTTATTGTCACATGAGTATAGTGAAAAGCTTACAAATCACCACTTACAGCAGTAATCTTTGGTACCTAAGTATAGATTCTTGTGTACATATTTTTCGGAAAAAAAAATTAGAAAATTTTTTAAAAAACAGTCCGACATCACAAAAATTATGACGTAGGCAATCATACTGCGAGTACTTTCCAATTGCCTGGAAAAATAAAGAAATAAAAGATTCGGAATAACTGTCTTTCCATAATATAATAAAAGGGGAGAAAAGAGAAGTCTGAGAAAAAGAGAATTTAAGACAAAGTTCGCTTAGTCGATTTCTGGATTCGAGGACCCAAACTCGGGCCAGACCCACCACAAAGACAAAGAAACGCCACATGTGTTTATCTGGCTAGTCCAGTTCAGTGTCAGGAACTCTCTTTCTCCCATCATTTCCTAACCCACCCCCACCACATGTTCCTGTCCAATCTCCTACACATTGTGCTCTCTCTCTCTCTCGGTCTCCCTCCAAAGACATGGAGAGAAAGGAGGAGGATGAATTAGGAACACTTGTAAGTCAGTGACTGAGCTTCCTTTAACTTGCCTGCAGTTGCTGAAATAAACAGATTATTGTCCGTGGTGGCACGTGCTTGCCTCTGAGTGTGACTTCAAAAGCTGAACCAGTTTTCGACTTGGGGTGCGATTTTCATTTCGAACTGATTGCCTCAGCCCCAGCCTTTCATTGTCTCTCCTGATGACTCAACATCTCATCTACATTCCGGTCACAACGCATAATAATTTCACAACTCCGCAATCTCATCGCCACTCTCTTGTCTCGTTTATTAGTCACCGGCTGTTGTGACTTTTAAAGATCCATGTTTATCATAAATCATCGCAAGACAAAATCCTTCTGCAGACATGGGCATAGTCCAAAGTAGCACTGAGCCAATGATTCTCCACATAAAGTAACAACATGGGCTCAACCAAGAGGGCTTGGTTTATCAGACACACAACATTGTTGACAGAGCAACACTCCCTCAGAATTGCACAGAAAACCCTATACTCAACCCTATTGCAAGGAACTTGAAACAAAATTTGACTTAAAGTAGAAATGTAAGAGCATAGGAAATGGGAGCCACTCATACCACTGCTCAATAAGATTTGATTTGAATTTGGATTTGGATTTGGACTCCACTTGCCAGTCTGTTTTCCCCACGTTTTGACTCTTTTCTCATTCAGAACTCCAACTCAGCTTGACACAACCTCGACTGTTCTGTGGGATTCATATTTCCAAAGATTCATGGCCCTCTATTGGAAGAAATTCCTCTCCATCTCCACCCTAAATGAGCATCACTTGATTCTGAACCGTGCTTCCTAATTGGATGATCCCCCATGAAGGCCTCACAGCATCGACTTGCCAGAATCATTCATCTTTTCATCCATTGGTTTCTCTCAGTTCCAACGATCATAGAATCAATTGTCACCACCTTTGCTCACTAGGTACTCCTTTTCCAATGGGCCCCTGCCCAATGAAACACTTCTGATCTATAAGACGTGATGGGCCAAAGGGCCTCTTCCATGCTGTTATGGTCTATGACACAATAAGATGGAGGGGCAGAGTAGGCCATTCAGCCCATTCAGTCTGCCCTGCCCCTCAACACAATCATGGCTGATCTGATAATCCTCCACTCCATTCACTCATAGAGATGTACAGCACAGAAACAGACCCGTCAGCCCAACTCGTCCACGCCGATCAGATATGTTAACCTAATCTAATCCCACTTGGCCCACATCTTAGATTAGATTACTTACAGTGTAGAAACAGGCCCTTCGGCCCAATAAGTCCACACCGACCCGCCGAAGCACAACCTATCCATACCCCTAACCTAACACTATGGACAATTTAGCATGGCCAATTCACCTGACCTGCACATCTTTGGACTGTGGGAGGAAACCGGAGCAAACCCACGCAGACACGGGGAGAACGTGCAAACTCCACACAGTCAGTCGCCTGAGGCGGGATTTGAACCTGGGTCTCTGGCAGTGTGAGGCAGCAGTGCTAACCACTGTGCCACCGCCCATCTCTCTAGACCCTTTCTATTGATATACCCATCCAGCTGCCGTTTAAAAGTTTTAATCGTACCAGCCTCCACCACTTCCTCTGGTAGACAAACAGGAGGCTGGAAGAACACAGCAAGCCAAGCAGCATCAGGAGGTTAATGTTTCGAGTATTGAATCTTCTTCAGGACGAAATGTGGGTGTATGGAGAGTTAACAGGATGGGGTGGGGCAAGGAGAGTAGCAGAATGTGGGTAGTGATATGTGAACACAGCTCTCTTGTTCCACACACGCACCACCCTCTCTGTGCAAAAGTTGCCACTTAGGTCCCTTTTAAATCTTTCCCGTCTTAGCTTAAAGCTATGCCCTTTCATTTTGAACTCCCCTACCCTTGCCTATTCACCCTATCCACGTTCCTCAAGATTTTATAAACCTCTATAAGGTCACCTCTCAGCCCTATGTATCAAACCCTTCAACCCTGGCAACACCGTTGTAAATCTTTTTTGAATCCCTTCAAATTTCACAACATCTTTCCTCTCGCAGAGAGACCAGAATTGAGCGCAGTATTCGAAAATTAGCCTAAACAATGCCGTAACATGACCTTCCAACCTCGACACTCAATGCACTGACCAATAAAGGCAAGCCTACTAAATGCCTCTTTCACCACCCTGTCTACCTGCAACTCCACTTTCAAGGTACAATGAACCTGCACTCCAAGGTCTCTTTGTTCAGCAACACTCCCCAGGACCTTACCAAGAAGTGTATAAGTCCTGCCCTGACTTCCCTTTACCTGCCTTTTACCCATAACCCTCGACTCTCTTTCTGATTAAAAAGGCTTGAATATACTTCTTTCATCGAATCCCTTCAGTGTGGAAACAGGTCATTTGGCCCGACAAGTCCACACAGCCTGTCTGAAGGTCATCCCACCCAATAGTTATAACCTTGAATTGCCCATGGCTAACCCACCTAACCTACACATTACAGGCAATTTCCCATGGTCAATTGAGCTAACCTGCACAACTTCAGATTGTGGCAGGAAACCAGAGCATCCAGAGGGAACCCGCGCAGGGAAAATGTGCAAACCCCACATGGGCAGTCACCCGAGGTGGGAATCAAACCCGGGTGCCTGGCGCTGTGAAGTAGCCACTATGCTGCCCCAAATCCTAGCCCTAGCCTTAACCCTACCCCTAACTCTAACTGTACCCCTCACCCAAACTCTAATCCTAACCATATCCCTAACCCTAACCCTAATGCTAATGACCCAACCTCAACAACCCTCTGTGATAAGAAATTCCATGGATTCATTATCCTTTGAGAGAAGAAATTTCTCCTCATCTCTGTCTTCAACATGTGACACCTCACAGTAAAATTATGCCTCTGATCCTCTACTCTCCCATATGGGCTGCTTCCAAAGGAAAGGTGTTGGTCCTTCAGCAAGGCATGGAATTTGCACATTCTCCCGTGTGTACATGGGTTTCCTCCGGGTGCTATTGTTTCCTCCCACAATCCAAAAATATGCAGGCTAGGTGACTTGTCCATGTTAAATTACCCCACCGTGTTCACAGATGTGTTGGTTTGGTGCATCAGTCAGGGGTAATTATAGAGTAATAGGGTAGGGGAATGGGTCTGGGTGGGTTACTCTTCAGAGGGTCAGTGTGGACTTGTTGGGCCAAACGGCCTGTTTCCACCCTGCGGGGATTCTATGATTCTAAAACTGCAAAAGGTACTCATGATGCCGTCTCCCTAGTGCCCTGTACAGTTACAGAAAACATTAATTCCTTCCCTTTTCTTAAATGGCAACTTTCTGTTTATCCTATTAATTACTGTCCATTTGGAAATAGTGAGGAACTGGGATGAATGTTCAAAAGAGTTGATCAAGTGGATAGTGACGGCAAGAATTCCGAGGTTACAGACAAAATAAAGAAAGAAAGAACCTGCATTTACATAGCATCTTTCATATTCACAGAACACTCACATTTGTCTTACAATTACTTGCTTGATGAATCTGCAGGCTATTTTCTCAGGGGTGTGACCTACTGAAGCATAGATAGCACTGGGTAAAGATAGTGATGGCTATATAAATGCAGGTTCTTTCTTTCCCTTTTCTGTAACCTCTGAATCCTTGTTGTCACTCTCTCTGCCTATCGCCTGATGCATATCTGCGAACAATTGAGAAAGAGAATTCGGTTGAAACATGACAAGGGAAGGGTGTTAAGGTAAATAATTAACTTCTGTAGTTCACTTAAAACTTTCAAAGAGACAAAATTAGAATTAATCAGAAGAACGGATATGTTTTTCTCTAAAGGTGTTAAGATTCATCAGTATGATATCAAGAACTGTTCACACTTACACCGAAATGCAATTAGCTTACTTTGGTCTCCCTCTGCTCTCATGTGGAGCAGATATGTTGCCTATCTCTACCCCATTTCCAACGTCTTCCCAGATAACTGTGAATTCGATTAATTCAATTTGTTCTTTGTAATGTTAAGACATGCAATGTATATAACTATGAACGACATGGAAAATTGTACAAGTACCAAAGATTTATTTACATGAATAAAGTATATTTTGGAATAAAAAAAAAGCAGTGGACGTGATGTGACAGCTACCCCAGAGACAGGACAGTCATATGGACAATGGTAACCCCATAAACTGGGGGTTAAAGAAGTTTCATTTGCTTTCATATAACAGGGCACCCACTCAGTAGGTGGGTTCCGCTGAAGCCACAGCCAAATACCAAGAGACTGGATAGTTAATAAAGGTAACTGTTAATAGGATAACTGTGAATTCGATTAATTCAATTTGTTCTTTGTAATGTTAAGACATGCAATGTATATAACTATGAACGACATGGAAAATTGTACAAGTACCAAAGATTTATTTACATGAATAAAGTATATTTTGAAATAAAAAAAAATTCCCCGAATCATCAAGGAAAAAACAATCGGAAAACCCATCCGGTTCACTCATGTCCTTTCGGGAAGGTTAATGCTTTCCTTACCTGGTCTGGCCTACATGTGACTCTGGACTCACAGCGATGTGGTTGACACTTTATCACCCTCTGGGGTGGGCAATAAATACAAGTTGGAACAGTGAAGCCCTCAACCCGTGACTGAACAAAAACAGGGTGACCGCAGTTGACATCCTTTCCCAAGGATGTGGAGGGGAGGGGTGGGGGAGTGGTTGCAAGATCAGGAGGCATATTTTTAAGGTGAGAGGAGAAAGATTTTAAAAAGACATCTGTACAGGCTAGCTCATTCTGCGTTGTCAGTGATCTCTTCCTCTCCAAACTCCTTCCTCCTGAAGATCTTCAATCTTAACCTGCGTGTTGTTCCACCTCTTCATTTTGGTTAACTTCCACGCCAGTCCACAACTCACACCAGGCCTTCACAATTTCTCAATTATTTTCTTTTGAAGTGAACGCTGCACCTTCTGCAGAACCGAAGTCTGTTACCTAAACAGTGGTCCGATGCCAGATTTTGCTTCATTCTGCATCCAAGTATAACACTTCGATTAGCAGATATAAAAACATACAGTCAGGCAGACAATCGGTGCAGCACCACATCTTCAGCCTTCCACCAAACTGCAACAACCTAAAACCTTTGCATCCTCAGTGTTTGATCAAAACACGTTTAACAAACTCTCAGCAGTTCAGATGTTCATGAACTTTTCCACTTTTTCCACACTTGGTAATACACCAACATCAGATTAACATATACAGAAGAATTTTACAGGTGACCATCACACCCACACACAGCACTCCATTCTTGCCCACTATTTCAAAGCATAAAGACTGCTTGCCAACCCTCCCCAGATACAGAACACTGCTCTCGACTGTGAGAAACCACATATAGACTCGACAAAGTCAATGAGTCTTGATAACTAAACAGCACCCCCGAACCCCCATCACCCTTTTACCACAACACACAAGATCTGGAAAAAGTGATTCAACCTGACGACTCAAAACAATGTTGCACCTAAAAAAAAAATTCCTTCAACAGCTGACACCCTCCTTCTCCATCTTGAACGCATTCCCCAGCCCAAAAATCTTATGGACCCTCACAAAATGGCGGCCCTACATCGCAGCGACCTGCACAAAATGGCATGCGAGTTTGGAACTGGGGTGAGGTGGTGAAGTCCACATTGATGCCCAGCTATGCCTGTCTCTTTCTTGGCTACGTAGAACAGTCCATCTTCCGTAGTTACACCGGCACCACTCCCCATCGCTTCCTCCGCTACATTGGTGACTGCACTGGCACCACCTCGTGCTCCTGCGAGGAGGTTGAGCAATTCATCAACTTCACCAACACATTCCACTCTGACCTTCAATTTACCTTGACCATCTCTGACACCTCCCTCCCCTTCCTGGACCTCTCCATCTCCATTAATGATGACCGACTTGACACTGTCATTTTTTACAAACCCACCGACTCCCACAGATACCTGGATTACACCTCTTCCCACCCTACCTCCTGCAAAAATGCCGTCCAGTATTCCCAATTCCTCCGCCTCTGCCGTATCTGCTCCCAGGAGGACCAGTTCCACCACAGAACACACCAGATGGCCTCCTTCTTTAGAGACCACAATTTCCCTCCCCATGTGGTTAAAGACGCCTTCCAACGCATCTCGTCCATATCCCGCACCTCCGCCCTCAAACCCCACCCCTCCAACCGTAACAAGGACAGAACCCCCCTGGTGCTCACCTTCCACCCTACCGACCTTCGCATAAACCAAATCATCCGCCGATATTTCCTCCACCACCAGGGATATATTTGCCTCCTCACCCCTTTCCGCCTTCCGCAAAGACTGTTCCCTCCGTGACTACCTGGTCAGGTCCACGCCCCCCAACAACCCATCCTCCCGTCCTGGCACCTTCCCCTGCCACTGCAGGAATTGCAAAACCTGCGCCCACACCTCCTCCCTCACCTCCATCCAAGGCCCTAAAGGAGCCTTCCACATCCATCAAAGTTTTACCTGCATATCCACTAATTTCATTTATTGTATCCGTTGCTCCTGATGTGGTTGCCTCTACATTGGGGAGACTGGACGCCTCCTAGCAGAGCGCTTCTAATCTAATGAAAGAGTCCTGGGGAATGTTGCCAGACAAAGAGACCTTGGAGTGCATTACTCCTTGAAAGTGGAGTCGCAGGTAGATAAGGTAGTAAAGAAGGTTTGCCTTTCTTGGTCAGAACTTTGAGTGTAGGAGTTGCAAAATTATGTTGTGGCTGGACAAGACATTGGTTAGGTCACTTCTGAAATTTTGCATTCAGTTCTGATCTCCATGCTATAGAAAAGATGTTGTGAAACTTGAAAGGGTTCAGAAAAAGATTTACAAGGGTGTTGCCCGGGTTGGAGGGTTGGACCTATAGCTAGAGGTTGGATAGGCTGGGGGTTTAGATTAGATTAGATTATTACAGTGCGGAAACAGGCCCTTCGGCCCAACAAGTCCACACCGACCCTCTGTGAAGAGTAACCCACCCAGACCCATTTCCCGACATTTACCTCTTCACCTAACACTACGGGCAATTTAGCATGGCCAATTCACCTGACCTGCACATTTTTGGACTGTGGGAGGAAACCGGAGCACCCGGAGGAAACCCACGCAGACACAGGGTGTTTTGCCTGCAGCATCAGAGGCTATGGGGTGACCTTATAGAGGTTTATAAAATCAGGAGGGGCATGGATAGGATCAATAGCTGAAGTCTTTTTGTCCCCAGGGTGGAGAAGTCCAAAGCTAGAGGGCATAGGTTTAAGGTGAGAGGGGAAAGATTTAAAAGGGACCTAAGGGGCAACGTTTTCATACAGAGGTCGGTGTGTGTATGGAACGAGCTGCCAGAGGAAGTGGTGGAGGCTGGTACAATTACAGTATTTAAAAGACATCTGGATGGGTACATGGATAGGAAGGGTTTAGAGGGATATGGACCAAATGCTGGCCAATGGGACTAGATAACTGGTCGACATGGATGAGTTGGACTGAAGGATTGCTGATGAAGGGCTTTTACCTGAAATGTCGATTTTCCTGATCCTCAGATGCTGCCTGACCTGTTGTGCTTTTCCAGCACCACTCTAATCTGGACTGAAGGGTCTGTTTGTGCGTTGTAAAGCCTAATGACTCTGTGACGCTAAGAGTTGTGATATCATTTTAGGTGAGTACATGCTAATGAGCAAGTAACCCCAGTGCAGAGTGTGCAACTAGCAGCCAATGCCAGCCAGGTTTGGACGCTGTGGTGTGAGGGATAGTTGTGGAGTTTCTTTCCGACAATGGTAGCTGAGTTTCTGTAACAAGGCTGCCTGCTGAGCAAGCCTGGAGCAGGTCTTCCTGCTCGAAGATTGGGAGGCGGGGGTGTATTTATTCATAAACACAGAAGAACATCATCCAGTCACAGGACAGAACTCGAGTTGGAGAAAAGAACAAGGCAGGCCTGCTGTTAGCTAACATCGCTGCCATAAAAATAGCGAGCAAACCCACATCCAGAACCTCAACCTGAGCTACAAATCTTCTCAAAACGTGCTAATAAAAATCGCGAGCTGGTTAGTTAACCATTTGCTGTTAACTGAGAAAATCCGCTTCCTAAAAGTCACTTCCCAAAATTATTTGAAAGTAATACAGAGCAATTGTAAATGGAAAGGCAGTTTTGTTTGCTACTTTATCTGTCATCTCTGACTTGGTGTCACTATCTATTTGATCAAGACTGTTGAACATTTATCCCTGTTCCTCAGAATTTCCAAACACACAGCCAGTCATATTAGAAACTCATCACTCAGTCAGAAATGTATGTACGGTTATGATCCCAGATCAGACCTCCAACTCAATGCAATGATAGGCGAGAACAACAAATATGTTACAATCTGGTTAAGGAGCAGTAACCTTTCTTTTCAAACATTTGAGATCCAGGGGAGTTACTGTGAGAATAAAGCCACAGATTAAAATATCAATGCCTTACTCATTAGACTAGTAACACAATAGATGTGTAACTCATTTCTCATGCCCAGAATTAACACGTGGTGAATATGTGTGAGATGATCTATTACCCTACAGCATACAGCAAATCATAAATGCTATCTCAGCAACTTATCCAGTGGCACAGTAAGTCATCAAATGACACTCAACTTCATTTCAGCTCACAATTCCTCACCTTTGTGAATCTGGCCTTGAACCTTCCTCTCGAACACTGTTTCCATTACAGTTTGTCTGAATGACTGCTCCTACTCTGTTCAATCACCTTCCTGTCCAGGGTCTACACACTCTGTAACCACACTCCAGCATTTATTCACCAGCACAACTCCCCGACAACTGGCTTCACCCAGCTAAAGGTTGGCCTGCGCTTTTCCCCCGAGTATTAATCATGGCTCCATTGTATCAAGACCTTTGATCCCTCACTGTCTCAACTGCACTCACGTATGCTTGAGTTGTTTTTGAGGAAAATTGCCAAGAAGATTGATGTGGGCAGAGCGGTGGGCATCATTTGCTTGGACTTTAGTAGAATCTTTTGACCAGATTCCACATGGTAGACTAAGTCGTAAGGTTGGATCACGTGGGATTCAGAATGAGCTTGCCAATTGGATACAAGATTGGCTTAACAACAGGATGGAGAGGGCGGTGGTGGAGGGTTGTTTTTCCAACTGGAGGCTTGTTACCGGTGATATTCCATAGAAATCAGTGTTGGGTCCACTTTTGTTTGTCATTTATTAGAGTCATAGAGTCATAAAGATGTAGAGCATGGAAACAGACCCTTCAGTTCAACCTGTCCATGACCACGAGATATCCCAACCTTATCTAGTCCCACCTGCCAACACCCAGCCCATATCCCTCCAAACCCTTCCTATTCATATACCCATCCAAATGCCTCTTAAATCTTCCACCACATCCTCTGGCAGCTCATTCCATACATGTACCACTCTCTTTGTGAAAACATTGCCCCTTAGGTCTCTTTTATATCTTTCTCCTCTCACCCTAAACCAATGCCCTCTAATTCTGGACTCCCCGACTCCAGGGAAAAGACTTTGCCTATTTATCCTATCCATGCTCCTCATAATTTTGTAAACTTTTATAAGGCCTCCTCAGCCTCCGATGTTCCAGGGAAAATAGCCCCAGCCTGTTCAGCCTCTCCCTGTAGCTCAGATCCTCCAACCCTGGCAACATCCTTGTAAATCTTTTCTGAACCCTTTCAGGTTTCACATCATCTTTCCGATAGGAAGGAGACCAGAATTGCATGCAATATTCCAAAAGTTGCCTAATCAATGTCCTGTACAGCCGCAATATGACCTCCCAACTCCTGTACTCAATACTCTGAACAATAAAGGAAAGCATACCAAATGCCATCTTCACTATCCTATCTACCTGCAACTCCACTTTCAAGGAGCTATGAACCTGCACTCCAAGGTCTCTTTGTTCAGCAACACTCCCCAGGACCTTGCCATTAAGTGTATAAGTCCTGCTAAGATTTGCTTTCCCAAAATGCAGCTCCTCACATATATCTGAATTAAACTCCATCTGCCACTTCTCAGCCCATTAGCCCATCTGGTCCAGATCCTGTTGTAATCTGAGGTAACCCTCTTTGCTGTCCACTACACCTCCAATTTTGGTGTCATCTGCAGACTTACTAACTGTACCTCTTATGCTCGCATCCAAATCATTTATGTAAATGAGAAAAAGTAGAGGGTCCAGCGCCGATCCTTGTGGCATTCCACTGGTCACAGGCCTTCAGTCTGAAAAACAACCCTCCACCTCTATTCTCTGTCTTCTACCTTTGAGCCAGTTCTGTATCCAAATGGCTAGTTTTCCCGGTATGCCGTGAGACTTAACCTTGCTAATCAGTCTCCCATGGGGAACCTTGTTGAACGCCTTCCTGAAGTCCATATAGATCACATCTACCGCTCTGCCCTCATCAATCCTCTTTGTTAATTCCTCAAAAAACTCAATCAAGTTTGTGAGACATGATTTCCCACACACAAAGCCATGTTGACTATCCCTAATCAGTCCTTGCCTTTCCAAATACATGTACATCCTGTCCCTCAGGATTCCCTCCAACAACTTGCACACCACCGAGGTCAGGCTCACCAGTCTATAGTTCCCTGGCTTTTCTTTACCGCCCTTCTTAAACAGTGGCACCACGTTAGACAACCTCCAGTCTTCTGGCACCTCACCAGTGACTATCGATGATACAAATATCTCAGCAAGAGGCCCAGCAATCACTTCTCTAGCTTCCCACAAAGTTCTCGGGTACACCTGATCAAGTCATGGGGATTGATTCTCCTGTACCTGTTTCAAAACATCCAGCACTTCCTCCTCTGTAAAATGGATATTTTGCAAGATGTCACCGTCTACCCTACATTCTATATCTTCCATGTCGTTTTCCACAGTAAATACTGATGCAAGATACTCCTTTAGCACCTTCCCCATTTTTATTGAAATGATTTAGATGAATATAGAGAAGGCATGATTAGGAAGTTTGCAGATGACACCAACATTGGTGGTATTGTGGACGGTGAAGCAGGTTTACGAAGAGAGCTTGATTAATTGGGCTGAGGAGAGGCAGGTGGAGTTTAATTTAGATAAATGTGAGGTACTGCATTTTGGCAAAATAAAGAAAGGTAGGACTTATGCTGTTAATGGCCGGGCCCCGGGTAGTGTTGGAGAACAGAGGGACCTAGGGTTCAAGTGCAGAATTCTTTAACTTTTGTGTCACATGTAGACAGATTGGTTAAGAAGACATTTAGCACATTTGCCTTCATTGCTCAGTATAGGATTTGGGACATTTTTTTTAAGATTACATTACAGTGTGGAAACAGGCCCTTCGGCCCAACAAGTCCACACCGACCCACTGATACCCCTATATTTACACCTTACCTAACACTACGGGCAATTTAGCATGGCCAATTCACTTGACCTGCACATCTTTGGACCGTGGGAGGAAACCAGAGCACCCAGAGGAAACCCACGCAGACACGGGGAGAACGTGCAAACTCCACACAGTCAGTCGCCTGAGGCAGGAATTGAACCCGGGTCTCTGGTGCTGTGAGGCAGCAGTGCTAACCACTGTGCCACCATGCCACCCACGTTATGTTGAGGTTGTACAGAATGTTGGTGAGGCCTCTTCCGGAGTAACAAAGATCAAAGAAACTTACAGCACAGGAACAGGCCCTTCGGCCCTCCAAGCCTGCTCTAATCCAGATCCTCAAACTAAATCTGTTTCCTATTTTCTAAGGATCTGGATCCCTTTGCTCCCTGCCCATTCATGTATCTGTCTAGATACATCTTAAATGATACTATCATGCCAACCTCTACCACCTCCACTGGGCATCGCATTCCAGGCAACCACCACCCTCTGCGTAAAGAACTTTCCACGCATATATCCTTAAACTTTTCCCTTCTCACCTCAAACTCACAATTGAGTCCCCCATTCTGGGAAAAAGCTTTTTGTTATCCACCCTATCTATTTTGTAAACCTCAGTCAGGTCATCTCTCAACCTCAATCTTTCTAATGAAAATAATTCTAATCTGTCCAACCTCTCTTCATAGCTAGCAGCCTCCATACCAGGCACCATCCTGGTGAACCTCCTCTGCACCCTATCCAAAGTATCCACATCCTTTTGGTAATGTGGCAATCAGAACTGTACGCAGTATTCCAAATGTGGCCGAACCAAAGTCTTATAGAACTGTAACATGACCTGCCAACTCTTGTATTCAATACCCTGCCCGATGAATGAAAGCATGCCGTATGCCTTCGTGACCATTCTAAGGATCTGTATTGCCACGTTCAGAGTACAATGGACCTGAACACCCATTTCTCTCGGTACATCAATTTTCCCCAGGGCTTTTCCATTTGCTGTATTGTTCACTCTTGAATTAGATCTTCCAAAATGCATCACCTCACATTGGCCTGGATTGAACTCCATCTGCTATTTCTCTGCCCAACTCTCCAGTCTATCTATGTTCTGCTGCATTCTCTGACAGTCTCCTTACTATCTGCTACTCTACCAATGCCTGCTTCTGGGCGGCACGGTGGCACAGTGGTTAGCACTGCTGCCTCACAGCGCCAGAGACCCGGGTTCAATTCCCGCCTCAGGCGACTGACTGTGTGGAGTTTGCACATTCTCCCCAGTGTCTGCGTGGGTTTGCTCCGGTTTCCTCCTACAGTCACAAAGATGTGCAGGTCAGGTGAATTGGCTATGCTAAATTGCCCGTAGTGTTAGGTAAAGGGGTAAATGTACAGGAATGGGTGGGTTACACTTCGGCGGGTCGGTGTGGACTTGTTGGGCCGAAGGGCCTGTTTCCACACTGTAAAGTAATCTAATCTATCTTAGTGCCGTCTGCAAACTTGCTAATTAGACCACCTATAATTTCCTTCAGATCATAACTGTGTATCACAAACAACAATAATCCCAAAACGGATCCCTGTGGAACACCCCACTGGCCACAGTTCTCCATTTTGAGGAACTCCCCTCCACTCCTACTCTCTGTCTCCTGTTGTCCAGCCAGTTCTCTATCCATCTAGCTAGTACACCCTGGACCCCATGCGACGTCACTTTTCCCATCAGCCTTATTAAATGCCTCACTGAACTCCATGTATATGACATCTTCAGCCTTTCTCTTCCCAATCAACTTCATCACTTCCTCAAAGAATTCTATGAAGTCGGTAAGACATGACCTTCCTTTCACAAAACCATGCTGTCTATCACTGATAAACCCATTTTCTTCCAAATGGGAATAGATCCTATCCCTCAGGATCTTCTCCAGCAGCTTCCCTACGACTGACATCAGGCTCACCGGTCTATAATTACCTGGATTATCCCTGCTACCCTTTTTAATCAAGGGAACGGCATTAGCAATTTTCCAGTCTTCAGGGACCTCACCCATATTCAAGGATGCTGCAAAGATATCCAAGGCCCCAAATATTTCCTCTCTCACTTCCCTCAATAACCTGGGATAGATCCCACCTGGACCCGGGGACTTGTCCACCTTAATGCCTTTTAGAATACCCAACACTTCCTCCCTTCTTATGCCGACTTGACCAAGAGTAATCAAATATCCATCCCTAACCTCAACATCCATCATGGTCTGGTCGCCCTGTTACAGGAGCTGAAGAGGGTTCAGAAGAGATTGATCAGGATTTTTCCTCATCGGAAGGTTTAAACTGTAAAGGTAGGATGGATGGGCTGGGACTTTTTAAACTGGAGAGTAGGAGATTGAGGAGTGACCCGATAGAGGTCTATAAAATAAAAAGGAATGTAGATAAAGTGAATGGCAGGTGTTTACTCCCTAGTGTGGGGGATGTCAAGACCAGGGGGCTTATGGGAGGGAAAAGATTTAATGAGGGGCAACTTTTTTTACGCAGATAGTGATTCGTAGTGATTTTCCACAGATAGTGTGGAATGAACTTCCAGAGGAAGTGGTGAATG
Source organism: Chiloscyllium punctatum (assembly GCF_047496795.1). Classification (NCBI taxonomy): domain Eukaryota; kingdom Metazoa; phylum Chordata; class Chondrichthyes; order Orectolobiformes; family Hemiscylliidae; genus Chiloscyllium; species Chiloscyllium punctatum. The sequence continues at coordinate 45,491,344 of NC_092784.1, forward strand.
TGGGTGCAGTTACAACATTTAAAAGGCATTCGGATTAGTACATGAGTAAGAAATGTTTGGAGGGATATGGATCAGGAGCAGGCACATGGAGCTAGTTCAGTTTGGGAAAGTTGGTCATCGTGGACTGATTGGACAGCAAGGTCTATTTCCAGGCTCTATTAATGTTCACAAATTTCCCACAGAAGCCAGCACCTTCCCACATTCTCAACTCCCTCGGACTATTTGTGAGTCCCAACTCCAATGTGTAGTGCTTATTAATCCCTGGAATGTCATCCCGAGTGAACCAACAGCACAGAGCTACCCAGTTGCTCCTGACTCCTTCGCAGAACTGCAATGAACAGCTCTTAATGTAAAGCATCTGTTGGATTTCTCCCTCCTCCTCCGACCATCCGTGACCTTATGACCGTTGCTCAGTGACCCTGAAACAGCCCTGAGTGACCTTACAATAAACCTAACCCCTATCACGGAAAGATGCCAGCTAACAATTCCATCACTCCCCACACCCTGAACGCTAAAGAGCTCCCATGTTCACAGGTGCTCATTTTCATAGCAGCAAAAGTGAAACAACTGCATAGAGGCCGGAGTCCCGTGACCAATTACCCTTTACTTACCAGTGCACAGTATACTGGCTGCTGAGTCAGCCGTGTGAACTGAGGAGATTGTGGTCTCCTGGTTATATTGTTCAGCCAGGGCTTTCTTGATCAGCACAGATTAACAATCCCAATCAAGGATCTCATAGTTAATGGGATCCAATCAGGTCCAGGCCCTTTCTGAAATACTCCCAGGTATTTCACTAGGACTTCACTGAGGCAGCCATTTTGTGATTGAAAGGTGTTGAGCCAATCCAGGTGAATCTTTCTCAACCAATTCCTCCCCAGCAGGACTGGGCCCAAGCCTCTTACTACCATCAGTGGTAACTCCACCAACTGCTTCTCATAGGAGACCAGAACAGATGCTGTACCCTTAATCTGCAACGGTTCCCCAACGTGTGTTCTCAGTCTGGCTGAGGCCTTGCACAAACGTAAGGGTTGGAGTCTAGAGCAAATCTTGTTAAAGACTGATTCTGCAACCACAGATACTGGTATCGACCTCCATGAGAACTGGGTGACCATTTAATCAAACATTAATTGTAATCAGTTCCAATTTGGATGTCACTAAGCAATTTAATTGTTCCAACCCACATGAAGGGGGACTTTCCAACATGTGCACTCTCCTGGGTACGGGCCTACAAGGTTTTTTTAACTCAGCTCAGGCCTTCTAGGACTCCTTTGCTGTCTCGAGACTACAAATCGGGAGCAAATACAATGGCTTTCCAGCCCAGATCCTGAAGAGGTTTTTAACCACTTGGCTGAGGCTTGGCTTTGTTGTGGGGATCTGCTATGCGCTGGCCTAGGGTCCCCCTGCTCAGGATATGCCCAGTGTGAAGCTCTGCAATTACCTTGGCTCAAGTGGTGTTCCCCAAGCTCAGTCGTAAAGGTGAGGATATCCACTTCCATTGGGTTTCCCTGGAGTTCCCATGCTCCACTTGCCACAGTTTCCAATGATAAAGCCATTGGGAAGCCTGTTTGAAGGCCAACCGGACTTCAGTTAGTAGGAGCCTTTGCATGGTCACATCATCAATCCCACATACCCAACAGTCCCTTAGCATTTCATTCCCATTCCTCTGCCAGTCGTCTCAACCTCGTCAAAAATCCCAATATGGATTCCCCCTTGTTCTCTAATAGCCGAATAAAACCGATAGCATCTCAGAATACGAGGAGGTTTGGGATCCTAATATTCCTTCACCAACTCCATTAACTCCTTGGAAGGTTTAAGTGTCGGGTAAAAGTTAAGCCCCTTATAACTGAGAATGCTACGGGTCCGCAGACAGTCAGAAGGATTACTCGTTGCTTTTCATCTGCCCCAATATCATTTACCTGGAAAAAAATGTCACATTCTTTCAACATAGGGGACCTAGACATTGAGGGCAGGATCAAATGAGTCAACCTTCCCAATTAAAGGCCTGATGTGGAAATGCTTACCCTAACTTCAAAGTAGCTGTAGCAAGTGAACGTTCTTCAGGCACTTCCTGTTGTCTCTCGTTGCCACTGAAGTAACTGCACAGAGGCCATACGCTGTCACCAAGTCACCCTTTATTTACACATGCAAAATACACCGACTGTGGCCAGTCAGCTTAGAGTCAGTCCCCTGAACTGAGAAGATACTCCTGGTTAGATTTTTAAAAAATGTATTAAACAGTACAGTTTGCAAACAATTAACATTAACAGCTATATATAGAAAAATAGCAATTTACAGGGAAAGGGGCAGCAAAGCCAGGCCCCAAACCCCAACCTTCAACCATTTTCCAGGGAAATGAGGACAAACCTCGAATCCCATCTCCTGGTGAGATGTTTTTTACAGTGAGCTGGTGTTTACTGGGGACTGACAGCAGAATGATCTGGTTCGATTGGTCGACCAGGACTTTCCTGATTGGCCCAGGTTAACAACCCCAGTCAAGGACCTTGTAGTTAACAATATCCACTTGGCTCCAATCAATGCAAAAATCTTACAATATATGCACACAATTTATGCACAATTATATCTTTATATGCAGACATACAGACAGTCTGTATATACAAAGTTAAAAATCACACAACACCATATTATAGTCCAACAACTAGCTACCTGATGAAGGAGCGGTGCTCCGAAAGCTAGTGCTTCCAATTAAACCTGTTGGACAATAACCTGGTGTTGTGTGATTTTTAACTTTGTCCACCCCAGTCCAACACCAGCATCTCCACATCAGGACAATCTGCATGTACACGCAGTCATACATTAGTCATACATACATCCACAGTCCACCTCTATAATCAAATATACATAGCCATATCCACATAGCTATGATTTGGAGATGCCAGTGTTGGACTGGGGTGTACAGAGTAAAAAATCACACAACACCAGGTTGCAGTCCAACAAGTTTAATTAGAAGCACTAGCTTTCAGAACGCTGCTCCTTCCTACCTGATGAAGGAGCAGCGCTCTGAAAGCTAGTGCTTCCAAATAAACCTGTTGGGCTATAACCTGGTTTGTGCAATTTTTAACCATATCTATGTAGTCATTCATATATAGTCATTTGTACACCATCCATGTATGGTCATACATTACAGTCAAACATACACCATGCATGCATTCACAGTTATATACAGATCTATATATTCTCTTGCATAACTACACATTCATATTATTACAGTTTCTACATACAGCCATATGTCCACAAATGGCCGTATACACAGACATGCTCACACTTTTTTGTTTACATATTTGACCAAGGCAGGAGGATTGCACTGTCTCATCATTCTGCAGATAAAATCAAAATGCCTTTTTTTTTGCCAGTTGCCAGGGTGATTGATTAAATGTCTTGTATGTGCTGTGTTTTAAACAACAAGTTCTATCAGCCATGTTTTCTGAGAAGTCGATCAGGTTTTCCCTTTTGCTCGTTTTCTTTAAAGCAGGTGGCAGCAACAATGGGCCGAATGGCCTCCTTTGGTGCTACAACAATACTGCGACTCTATAATCAACACAATTATGACCAAAAGCAAAACCAACACAATGAGGATGCAATGTCAGTAATGTGGACACATAGCTCTAAAAATCTCTAACACGCACAGTGGACAGGAAAACAGAAAAGGTACAGGTTTCTCGGCAGCAATTGGTTCTCTGAGAAATAAATGAGAGACTTTGGATAAGTGGCGATTGTCGAAGACAAAAGGATAAGGTGCCACTCTGATATTTTGGCACAGGTGGTCAAGTCAGTAAACATGCATGGCTTCCTCGGAAGGCCTGAAGCATAGGAAATGCAATCTTGCGATGTTCTTTCAATCACTGCTTCGAAAGAACAGCCGCGTTTCATTCTGAACTCGAGAAGATGGCTGTATTTTCGGGGATCAGGGAGAGCACCGAGGCAGCTTGTTCTTAACAGGCTCTTCCCCAATGGAACCAAGTAAACGAAATGATTTATCCAGTGATTAAGGGTCATGGCAGCAAAGTGAGGAGTTATCACCAGGCATGTGATTTACAGGAAGCGCTTGTTAAAAAGAAAGATCCAAATCCATGGGGATGTTTCAGTGACCTATTTTTAAAAAGAGACAACTCCCACAAAACTTGAAACATTTCCATTTTCCACAGTTCTTTTAATATGAAACTTCTTTCTCTAACAAATGATAAACTTCATTGTTTTCAACCTCAGAATTGCCAGAACAAGGCTTCTTTGAAATGTTTCCTACTTTCTCATTCCTTCGCAGGGTTTCAGCATCACAGAGTTCCCACATTTCTCCTTTAATACAAACCAACATTGTAACCACAGCCTCTCTTCACTTTTGGTTTTACTCATTTCAATCCAATTGGCTTCCTGCACTGTGTTCCTTGGACTTTCTCCAAGAAATAGTTCACTATCAAGAGAACAAAGAGGGAACCTCTGGTGATTTTCACGAGAAGGAATTGTCGGGGACCCATTAAAAAGCAGCTAGAAGCAACTGTCTTAAGGTAGGCAGCTTGGAAGCAACGTTGGCACATTTTGGATCAATGAGTGACATCCAGAATGAATGCTTTTTGTCTGGTAAAATTAAATCAGCAGCAACTACATTCCACCCCTGTTACCCACACTCTTGTTCTGTTTGGATTGAGTTATAGAGTCATATACTCTGCAGACCTACAGCACAGAGAATCACTGCAGTGTGAAAACAGGCCCTTTGGCCCAATAGGTCCACCCCGACCCTCCGAAGAGTATCCCACCCAGACCCACTCCCCTACCTTCTTACTCTACAGTTACTCCTGACTCATGCACCTAACCCACATATCCCTGAACACTATGGGTACTTTCTCATGGCCAATCTACCTAACCTGCACATCTTTGGACTGTGGGAGGAAACCGGAGCACCCGGAGGAAACCCACACAGACACAGGGAGAATGCACAAACTCCACATAGACAGCCACCCGAAGCAGAATCAAACCTGGGTCCCTGGCGCTGGGAGGCAGCAGTGCAAACCACTGAACCACCATGACACCCTCAAGAAAGGTCCTCCAGTCCATTATATCCATGCCAATCAGAAACAAGCAGCAAGGTATTCTCATCCTCCTTTGCAGCACTTGGCCTGTAGTGATTGTAATGAGGTCAACCATGTGGACCTCATAAAATATGAGTTCCCTGATTGGGACTGTGAGGCTGTTCGATAAATGTCGAGTTGGGGAATGAGTCTTGGTGGGTTACTCTTTGGAGGGTCGGTGTGGATTTGTTGGGCTGAGGGGCCTGTTTCCACACTGTAGGGATCCGGGGAGGTCGTGCCTGACAAACCTGTTAGAATTCTTTGAAGAAGTAACAAGTAGGTTAGACCAGGGAAACCCAGTGGATGTTATTAGATTAGATTACTTACTGTGTGGAAACAGGCCATTCGGCCCAACAAGTCCACACCGCCCCGCCGAAGCCTAACCCACCCATACCCCTACATTTACCCCTTACCTAACACTACGGGCAATTTAGCATGGCCAATTCATCTGACCTACACATCTTTAGACTGTGGGAGGAAACCCACGCAGACACGGGGAGAATGTGCAAACTCCACACAGTTAGTCGCCTGAGGTGGGAATTGAACCTGGGTCTCTGGCGCTGTGAGGCAGCAGTGCTAACCACTGTGCCACCGTGCTGCCCTGTATCTATCTAGATTTATCTATCTATCTATCTAGATTTCCAAAAGGCCTTTGATAAGGTGCCTCACAGGAGGCTGCTGAGTAAGGTGAGGGCCCATGGTGTTCGAGGTGAGCTACTGGCATGGATTGGGGATTAGCTGTCTGACAGAAGGCAGAGAGTTGGGATAAAAGGTTCTTTTTCAGAATGTCAGCCAGTGACAAGTGGTGTCCCACAGGGTTCAGTGTTGGGGCCACAGCTGTTCACTTTACATATTAATGATCTGGATGAAGGGACTGGGGGCATTCTGGCGGAGTTCACCGATGATACGAAGTTAGGTGGACAGGCAGGTAGTACTGAGGAGGTGGGGAGGCTACAGAAAGATTTAGACAGTTTAGGAGAGTGGTCCAGGAAATGGCTGATGAAATTCAACCTGAGCAAATGCGAGTCTCACACTTCAGGAAAAGGGACACAGGCATGGACTATTTTATAAATGGTGAAAGAATTCACAAAACCAAAGTACAAAGTGATCTGGGAGAGCTAGTCCAGGATTCTCTAAAGATTAACTTGCAGGTTGGGTCCGTGATTAAGAAAGCGAATGTAATGTTGTCATTTACCTCAAGAGGGTTGGAATATAAAAGCAGCGACGTGCTTCTGAGACCTTATAAAGTTCTGGTTAGGCCCCATTTAGAATACTGTGTCCAATATTGGGCCCCACAGCTCAGGAAGGACATGCTGGCACTGGAGCGTGTCCAGCGGAGATTCACAGGGATGATCCCTGGAATGGTAGGTCTAACATATGATGAACGGCTGAGTATCCTGGGATTGTATTTATTAGAGTTTAGAAGGTTGAGAGGAGATCAAATAGAAACTGACAAGATAATGCATGGCTTAGAAAGGATGGATGCTGGGAAGTTGTTTCTGTTAGGTGGAGAGATTCGGATCCATGGGCACAGTGTTAGAACTAGAGAGGGTCAAGTTAGAATGGAAATGAGGAGACATTTCTTCAGCCAGAGAGTGGTGGGCCTGTGGAATTCATTGCCACGGAGTGCAGTGGAGGCTGGGACGCTAAATGTCTTCAAAACTGAGATTGATACATTCTTAATCTCGCAAGGAATTAAGGGCTACGGGAAGAGTGTGGGTAAGTGGAGTTGAAATGTCCATCAGCCATGATTAAATGGCGGAGTGGACTCGATGGGCCGAATGGCTCTGAGGAAGTCGGATCAGTGTCATGTACTCTACGTGTGTAAATAAAGGATGACTTATTGGTGGATATCAGCCTCTGTGGAGTTATTTCATGTCCCATAGCCTCATATATATTAAACTGCAAATCCACATCGAAATACTTCTCCAATGTTATGATGGCTTCTGTCTCTGCCATCCTTAAAGGCAATGAATTCCAGATTCCCATGACCCTGTGGTTGAAAATGTTTTTCCTCACATTTTGTCTAAACTTCCTGCTTCTTCCCTTAAATCGATGCCCCCACCCCCACCCCCGAGTCACAGACTCCTCCAGTCAAGGGGACAACTTTCTTCCTATCTACCTTATCTATATCCTTCATATGTTTGAAACAAAAACAGAAATTGCTGGAAAAGCTCAGCAGGTCTGACAGCTCCCATGGAGAGAAGTCAGAATTAATATTCCAGGTTGAGTGATCCTAATTCAGAATTGATCCCCTCACAACTTTATTCATCTCAATCATGTCCTTTGTCAGTCTTCTCTATTGTAAGGAAAGCAACCACAATCTACATCTATTTATATCAGGGTAATACTGAGATAATTATTTGATTCCCTACAGAGTGGAAACAGGCCCTTTGGCCCAATAAGTCCACACCAACCCCCCCCCCCCAACAGAGCAACCCACGCAGACCCAGTCCTCTACACCTAACACTATGGACAATTCACTGAACCTGCACATCTTTGAACTGTGGGAAGAAACCGGAGCAAACCCGCACAGACACAGGGAGAGCGTACAATCTCCACACAGACAGTTGACCGAGGTGGGAATTGAACCCATGTCCCTGGTACTGTGAGGCAGCAGTGCTAACCACTGTGCTACCACGCCACCCTGCTTGCAATTCTAAATACAAACAGTTTATATGCAAAACTTTTAGCATCTTAGTGCTTGACAGAAGTTTCAATATGCATGTTGTCTTAACAAATGTGATGAAAGTATATTTTATATATTAACTGGGAATTGAGTTCTGAAGTAAAGAGTTTACAAGTATATAAACAAGGATCAAACATTGGACCCTCAACCCTTCAACTCTACTCCACTGTTCAATACGATCTGATTTTAATCTTAGCTCTACATTCCTGCATATCCCAATAATATTTCACACTTCTAAGCAACCAAGAATCTATCTACATTAGCCTTGTACTCATAACTGTTTTTGGTTTTGAGTTCTCTGAACGTGATTTTATTTTCGGGCCATTCCCAATTACTTTTCGCGGTGGTCAAACTAGTACTTTTCAGATATCTTGTGACATAAGCCAAATAGTGAGACTGGATATCTGGTGAAGTCATTGCAGCAATGTTGAGGTTTTATAACCCAGGAAATGAAAGCTCAGAAGTCGATACATTTCAAAAGGAAAAGCACAAAACAGCAGCTGTGCTGATTCGCACATTCAAAGTAGCCAAGGAACTGGAAAAAGCCCTGTTTTTTTAATTCAAGTTCACTGATGTTCGTGTGTGTGTGTGTATATTTATGTGTGTGTGTGTGTGTGAATGTGTGTGTGTGTGAATGTGTGTGTTTGCGTGACTGTGTGTGTTTATATTTGCATGTGTGTGCCTGTGTGTGTGCGCGTCTCTGTTTGTGTGCACATCTCTGTGGGTGTGCGCATCTGTGTGTGTGTGTGTGTGTGTGTGTGTGAATGTGTGAGTATGTGTGTGTGAATGTGTGTGTGTTAGAGAGGGACAGTAACAGATTGGCAACTTGGACAAATGTTATCATAAGAAGCAGAAAGACAGATTCAGTCTGTTTTCCCAGCAGAATTCTTTATGGATACTCAACCCCAGGGAAGTATGATTTTCATTCTTCATTCTGAATTTTCTTACTCAACTGATAATTTACAAATGGTGTCCTTTCAGGAAATGGCTGCACATTTACCTGACTTCTTTTCATCATTCATAGTGTATGGGCATCACTGTCTGCACCCATTCAAAGTTGGTCATGAATGGTGGCGCTGAGCTGACTTCTTGAATCTGGCGTTAACTTGTTGTAAGTCTAGCCACAATGTTGTTGGGGCAGAAGTTTGAGTATTTTGACCCAGCCACACAGAAGGGACAGTAAGATGGGGTCAGAAACATTGTTTGAAGGATACCTGCAGGTGATGGTGCCTCCATGTCTCCAGGTATCTGCTGTCCTTGTCCTTCCAGATGGAGGCGGTAATGGTGCTATCAAAGCAAATCTTGGCAAATCGCTGTGGCGTGGCTTGTAATTGGTATACACTGAGTGTCAGTGATGGAGGATGTGGATGTTTGTGGATATGGTGTCACTCAATGCTGTATTCCTCACTTCTGACCTGCTCTTGCTGCTCTATGTGACAAATCCAGTTAGGTTTCCGGTCAATGGGGACTCCCCAGGATGTTGATAGTGGGGAATCACCGATGCTGAGTCACTGAATGTTGAGGGATGATGCTTAGATTCTTGTTTGGTCATGGCGTGGCATTTGCGTAGCTTGAATGATGCTTGCACTTGTCTGCTCAATTGTCCTGGTCTTACTGTATATGGACGTGCCCTGCTTCAGTGAGTGAGGAGTTGTGAATGGTGCTGAACATTGTGCAATCTCTGATGGAGGGAAGGTTAGACGATAGCTCGACTTGTGACCGTCTCTTGAGGAACTCTTGCGAAAATGTGACTCTCTTCATGACTGCATCTCCTGGGAAAACATAGACACAAACAAACTCACTGGTCTTTCTCACTGAACTTTAACCAACAAATAATTCTGACTTTTTCCAGTCACTTTGGTGACTTTGAGGCTGTTAACCACAACAGCTGTTGGTCTGGATTTTCCTTCTAAATTGTATTGGTTGCTGAGCACTGGTCTCTCTGTGTCTGGTTTGTAAAATCTCAACTTGTGAATTATCTTGCAATTATCTTAGCAAGTAATTTGTCTAGTCATTTAACTTCGGTGGCACAATCTCATCAAAGCGGTATTTTCAGTTTTAAAAAAAGTTATAACACTATATTCTGCATTCTGTTCTGTTACCTCACATATTTATGTAAGGTGTAATTTGTTTCATTCGCACACAATACTTTTCGCTGTATCTTGGTAAGTGTGACAATAATAAATCAAATCAAATCAAATCAAGCCAAACCAAACCAAATCAAAATGCTATTTCGACCGAATGTGAAAAGAAATTGCGTTTCTGACTCTTACAGACAACCAAGTCACTTTCTCAGAACTAAAGAAAATCAAAGTCCTTTAATTTCTATAATAGAATCTGGTTCCTCAACGTATTATATCATAAAGCCTCATCATCATGGGAGTCGCTCATTTTGTCTAACTCATGAACACTCTGAGAGGCAGATTAGGTACCCTTTAGTGTGAAAACAGGCCCTTTGGCCCAAGAAGCCCATATCGACCCTCCAAAGAGTAATCCACCAAGACCCATTCCACTACCCTCTATTTACCCCTAATTATTGCACCTAACACTAGGGCTAATTTAACCGGAATGGGACTATTTGGTGCCACCCTTTTGGCGCCGATCATTTGGCCCTGTCGTTTTGGCTCTAAACTATTTTGGCGCTGAGCTGTTTTGGCGCCAATTCAGAATAAACAAAATGTCTTGTAGAGCCCGAAAGAAATTCGTTTCAATTGCATTGTAAGAAATAAATCTAATTACTTTTTATTCATTATTTTTAACCTATTCATTATAAAAATGAACTTTTACATTTTGCTACATTTATCAAACACATCTAGATAACCATTGTGTGAAAATTTTGGTTTGTCTCTCTGGCTTCGAATGTTCTCGGCCATTTCTGGTATGGGGTCTACAAGAAAATCGAAAGAAAATTGTATTACAGCTTTCCAATGTGAAGACAGAAGGGCTTAAGTGTTATCAATTGTTGAGAAAGTGATTACAAAACAAGATTTGAATCTACAGCGGGTCATTGCAGCTTTGGCTATCACTCTTGCTAGTTGAGAAAATTACATTGGGTCATTAGTCACCCTCTCTTCTTTAACCAAACAAGACTTTTTTTTATTCTGAATTGGCACCAAAGCAGCAGGGCCAAGTCTTACCCAACCATCTAACATGGCCAATCCACTTAACCTGCACACTTCTGGATTGTGGGAGGAAAGCTACACAGACACATTGTGCAAACTCCCCACAGACAGTCACCTGAGGTGGGAATTGAACTCAGGTCCCTGGCACTGTGAGGCAACAGTGCTAACCACTGAGCCAGTATGCCAACCATTTGCCTCAATAGCTCTACCCACAACCTTTAATGATCGAGCACTGTGCAAGGTCAGATACTCTCAATTAACCCCTGCAATTCTGCCCTTTGCCTCTCCTGTATGACCACCCTCCAGGCCACACTTGTAGAGATGCTGGCAGGTTTGGATGGAAAGATATGAGGGGGAAGTAAAATCAACCAGGCTACGTCTCTATTCTGATGCTGTTTCACTCCTGGGGAAGCAATACGTTATTGCAGGGTATATGGACCCATGTTTCTCATTCCCCATCAACAGTGGAAAACCTCAAGAAACCAAGATGGATTCCTGGGATGGCAGAGCGATTGAACCAGTTGGGATTATATCCACTCCAGTTTTGAAGAATGGGGAGAGAATCTCATAGATAAAATTCTGACAGGAGTCAACAGGGTAAACACAGGAAGGATGTTCCCTGATGAGTGGGGAATCCAGAACTAGGGGGTCACACTCTGAGGATACAGGGGTAGGCTGTTTGGGACTGAGATGAGGAGACAGTTCTTCACCCAGAGCCTGTGGAATTCTCTGGAACAGAACACGGTTGAAGCCAAAACATTCTCGAGAAAGAGTTGGACATAGGTAGGGGGCTAAAGGGATCGAAAGGATGTGGGGAGAAAGCGGGAACAGGAGACTGAGTTGGATGATCAGCCATGATTGTGTTGAATGGTGGATCAGGCTCGATGGGCTGAATGGCCTTCTCCTGCTGCTATTTTCTATGTTTCCATAATTGAAACGATCAAAGAAATAGGTGTAATTATCTACAGGTTTTCTGGTATAAACTGCAGTTGCTAACATGCATAAGTGAGACTGGAACTTGGATACTCGGTGTAACAGTTCACAACTATCCCTGCATCACTGAAGATTGAGTGTTCATCCGTCTGCTGACTCATTCCAGTGTTGTGTTTATGAAGTCCTTGACCTTTTCCTGTCTGGGTTAACCTTATCGAGTTCACAAACTGCCCTCTGCAGCGATGGGCCCAGAGGAATAGACAGATGGACTGAATCATCCATATCCTGTGCTGGTCACTGTGAGTCACAAAATGACGATGCTGAGAGCCAGAGCGCCACACTTCGAAGTGTGTCCACTCTCCAGCTTGGCTGTGAGGGATGAGAATCGCCTGACATCTATCAGTGCTGGTGCAGAGATGGACGGTGGGCTCTGCTCTTCCAACCCTGACTCAGTGGAGTGAATGGCCATTGTCCTATCGCCATATCCACCCTCAGATTAATGCTTCCCCCACTCCCCCCAACCACAAACTGGTTTGACACTAGAATTGATGGGTCAGAATAAAATTAAGCGGAGTTTTATCTTCTATTGAACCCTCAACTGTCCCTGTCCTGGGAGTGTTTTGGGGAACAGTGTAGAGAGAGCTTTACTCTGTACCTAACTCGGTGCTGTCCTTGTCCTGGGAGTGTTTGATGGGCACAGTGCAGAGAGAGCTTTACACACCACGGAGGGGTGTGGAAACAATGTGAGACTTTGAAAATTTGGGAGTTACCTACACAAGACACAAGATCAGCAAGGGTGAATGGGAGGCAAGGCAAGTCTGCATAGAAGGGGGGCATTTTTATTTGGGGTTAGATGCTAGAGGGATGAGTGAGGTGGAGAGAGCAGTGAAAGAGTCGTCCCTGTCCTGAGAGTGTTTCATGATGACAGTGTAGAGGGAATGTTACTCTGTACCTAGCCCCGTGTTGTCCCTGTCCTGGGAGTGTTTGATGGGGACAGTGTAGAGTGATGCTTTACTCTGTATCTAGCCTCGTGCTGTCCCTGTCCTTGGAGTGTTTGATGGGGACAGTGTAGAGTGAGCTTTACTCTGTATCTAGCCTCGTGCTGTCCCTGTCCTGAGAGTGTTTCATGATGACAGTGTAGAGGGAATGTTACTCAGTACCTAGCCCCGTGCTGTCCCTGTCCTTGGAGTGTTTGATGGGGACAGTGTAGACTGAGCTTTACTCTGTATCTAGCCTCGTGCTGTCCCTGTCCTTGGAGTGTTTGATGGGGACAGTGTAGACTGAGCTTTACTCTGTCTCTAACTCTATGCTGTTCTTGTCCTGGGAGTGTTTTATGGGCACAGTGTAGAGGGAGCTTAACACACCACGAAGGGGTGTGGAAACAAAGTGAGACTTTGAAAATTCGGGAGTTACCTACACAAGACACAAGGTCAGCAAGGGTGAATGGGAGACAAGGCAAGTCTGCATAGAAGGGGGGCATGTTTATTCGGGGTTAGGTGCTGGAGGGATGAGCGAGGTGGAGAGAGCAATGAAAGAGTCGTCCCTGTCCTGAGAGTGTTTGATGACGACAGTACAGAGGGAATGTTACTCAGTACCTAGCCCCGTGCTGTCCCTGTCCTGGGAGTATTTGATGGGGGTCAGTGTAGAGGAAGCTTTTCTCTGTATCTAACCCCATGTTGGTCCTGTCCTGGGAGTGTTTGATGGGGACAGTGTAGAGAGACCTTTACTCTGTATTGACCCCGTGCTGTCCCTGTCCTGGGAGTATTTGATGGGGGTCAGTGTAGAGAGACCTTTACTCTGTATCTAACCCCGTGCTGTCCCTGTCCTGGGAGTATTTGATGGGGGTCAGTGTAGAGAGACCTTTACTCTGTATCTAACCCCGTGCTGTCCCTGTCCTGGGAGTATTTGATGGGGGTCAGTGTAGAGAGACCTTTACTCTGTATCTAACCCCGTGCTGTCCCTGTACTGGGAATGTTTGATGGGGGGAGTTAGTAACCAATGTCAGGAACTCTAGATAACACAAGGTGATGTCCATTGGTGCTGAGGATATGGCCATGGTTTTGAACATCATAGTGCATGGGTCAGAGCTTGGCGCTATGCAGTGAAGCTTCTCCAGAAGTAACTCTTTAAGCTATCCATAGATTCCTCTTAGATCCCCGCTCCATCTGTCGCTCAGCCCACAGCCTTCATCCCTTCCACCTGCAGACGCGACTCTTTCACTGCTCTCTCCACCTCACTCATCCCTCCAGCACCTCACCCCAAAATAAACATGCCCCCCTTCTACCCAGACTTGCATTGCCTCCAGTGCACCCTTGCTGTCCTTGCGTTTTGTGTGGGCAACACCTGAATTTTCAAAGTCTCACCTTGTTTCCACATCCCTCTGTGGTGTTGGCCTCCTCTTTATCTGTGTAACCTCCTCAACCAGCTCTGAGGCCTCTGTATCCCTCAAGTTCTGAGGAACCTCCTGTGTATCTCCAGCTTCTTGTCAGTGCAGCATTGATAGCCATGGTTTCAGTGATCCAGGCCCCGACACTCACTCGAGATCTTTCCAGTTGGCCAAGTGAACATGACAGTCAAGAAGGCACAATAACACCTCTTCCATCCTCAGGAGGCTAAGGAAATTCAGCGTGCCCATAAGGACCTCACCAACTTTTACAGATGCACCATAGAAAGCATTCTATCTCGATGCATCACAGCTTGATATGGGACAACTACTCTGCTCAGGTCTGTAAGAAACTACAGGAAGTTGTGAACACAGCCCAGCCTCTTAAACAAGCCAACCTTCCATCCCTGGATGAGTCAACGAGCATGGCGTTGGACAGGCAGCATCCGAGGAGCATCCATTGACTCCATCTACCCTCCTCACTGCCTCAGGAAGGCAGCCAATGTCATCAAAGACCCCTCCCATCCTGGTTATAACCTCTTCCAACCTCCTTCCATCAGGCAGAAGTGAGCAAAGCTTAAACACACGCACCAACAGATTCAGGAACAGCTTCTTCCTCACTGTCATTGTACTGCTGAATGGACTTTGCAAATTTCAAATTTAATGTTAATCCTGCTTAGCGCAACTGTAACTCTGTAAGCCTCACTCTAAACATCTGTGATCTGTATATTCTTATTTGCTATGCTCTGCCTATAATGCTCGCAAAACAAAACATTTCACTGTACTTCGGTAGATGTGGCAACAATAAATCAAATCCAATTAAACTCCACCTCATTTCCTAATATCTTCTGATACCACTCAGTGACAAGCCTTTTCCAATTGAACAATGTTTTGCATTGTTGCTGATGGTGATAAAGAATTTGGTCTTACACTGGTGAAGATCAAATTTTGATTTCATTTGATTTGATTTATCATTATCACATGTACCTAAGTACAATGAAAAGTTTTGTTTTGCATGCAGTACTTGCAGATCATACCAAACAAAGTGCCTTAGGGTAATAGAACAGAGTGAGGAATACAATGTTACAGCGGCAGAGAAGGTGAACAAAGAGCGAGATTAATCAGCATTAACTTGAAAACTTGAGAGCTCTGTTCAGCAGTCTAATAACAGTGGGGAAGAAGCTGTTCTTGAACCTGTTGGGACATGTGCTTAAGTTTTTGTAATTGACTGCCCCACAGAAGGAAGAACGCCGAATTTCAAAAAGATTAATTTGTACTGCACGGCAAGGTGAGCCCTCATCTAAAGTGTGTCAATTATTGTTCCATTTCAGATTTAGCATTCTTGCAATTCTGTCCTGATGAATGTGAGAGAAGAAGTTTTGACATTTGTCTGCTTTTTCAAGTTCTGTTCCATCAAGTGACATATTAGTGTTGTAAAGAAGCTGTCGCATTTCAACGGCGGACTATTTGGTGGTTGAAATTAGGTATTTGGTTTATCAGTTTTATTAAGGACTTTCTGATAAGTTGGCACTTCAGGGGTTAAACAGAATTCTGGTTTGCATTGACTGGGGGCGTTGACAGTCTTTTGGAAACCGTGGACCATGGTGATGCTAATAAGAGTGCCAGAGATTGAAGAGCAAGGTTTAAGTGCTACTTTAAGCCATTAAAGTTTAATTGAAGCCCCGAGCAAGACCTGCAATGAAACTGCACTCTCTGTTTTATTTTCTGAACCCCCCCCCCCCCCCAACACATTTAATAGCAGAGCAGCAAGAGAAAAAGCAAAGCCAGCAACGTTTGGTATTCAAACAGCTGAAGGGGCAACAACATTTTGCATCCCTTGAGTCTTTAACTTACTTTGCAAGAAATTTGACACCAACTTACATCAAGAGACAATAGGGCAGGAAGTGAAATGTTTTAAGGAACGTTTTGAAGGGGAAGACTGACAAATTATGACTGTTCAATTATAGACCAGAATTCAATCCTGATACAGTGGGCCTAACAAAACTTAGTTCCCTTTTTTTGTCCCTGGTGCAAATCTCCTACCTTCATTATGGGCATTTCTGAGTCGAATTGATATTCAATGTAGTGATCAAATCAGCTCTCAAAGATATGTATAATTGGCTGTGGCTCAGCGGGGAGCAATCCCACTTCAGAGTTGGAAGGTTGTCTGTTTGGTAGGTGAGTCCCTCAGTAGCAAGGGCAAAAGAGGAACCACAAGCTTCAGAACTGCTCTGAGGCCAGGCCCTGGGCCCCACCCTAGCCTTGCCCCCCTACCCAAGCACTGCAGCCACCCCCAATGACTGGACCCTGATTTACCTCCTGCCCCAGTGTCTGCTCAGTAGGTCCCTGTGTCTCCTGGGTTTGCTTTGTCTATATACGCTGCCATTAACTCCCCTTGTACTCATGGACACAACAGCACAAATTGGGAAATGGTTGACCATTGCGAAGTCTTTGACAGAAGGTACTTGTGTAACAAGAATTAGTTTATGTCATGCTCATAAGATGGCAGTATAATGAGAGACTAAGATACCTTAGGTTGGATGGTTGTTCACAGTCAGACTAACATCTACAGCTAGCTCCTCCCAGAGACAATCATGTATACCTGAATTAAACCTGCTGGAACAACTGCTTTCTACAATATCTCCTCCCAAGACCTTTCCCCTCGTTTATCCCATTAAATTATTTTTTAAATGAGTGTATCAAGTCTACCACTCTGCCTTCTCTCCCAAGTCTCCTAGCTGTGTAAACATAACCACTCTGGAGGGGTGTTGACTCTTGCGGGCTGTGTTGGTGCTGTGGATGTGAACTGCAGATTGTAGTCTGATACCCAAGTACATAATAAGGGCTTCTTCCATGCTGTGCACCTTTAAGTTCATTCTACTGCAGTTGTAACGATTTCTGATTGTACAGTGACTGAAGGGATAATGTGTGTATGTCTAGGATGGTTTTCTCTGGTTTTGGGAAGAAGGTATGAACATTGTTTACCCATCACATAGGATCTCTTACTCACACTCAGTGACCTGGGTGGAAACTTAAGAACTATTCAGTTCAGTGTCTGTGTGCGTGTGTGTGTATTTGTCACTATGTGTGTGTATGTCTGTGTCTCTGTGTACCTGTGTTTATGAGACAGTGTGTGTGCCTGTCTATGTCTGTCTGTGTCTATGTCTGTCTGTGTGTGTATCTGTATGTCTATGTGTCTGTGTGTGTGCATGTGTCTGTGAGCCTATGTGTTTGTGTGTGTGTGTTTGTACGTCTATGTGTGTGTGTGTCTATGTGTCTGTATGTCTGTGTCTCTATGTGTATCTGTGTGCGTGCACGTGTCTCCATGTGTATCTATGTATGTGTGTGTGTGTCTATGTGCATCTATGTGTGTGTGTCTATGTGTGTGTGTGTGTGTGTGTCTCTATGTGTGTGTGTCTCCATGTGTATCTATGTATGTGTGTGTGTGTGTGTGTGTGTGTCTGTGTCTATGTGCATCTATGTGTGTGTGTCTCTATGTGTGTCTGTGTATGGGTGTGTGTGTCTCTATGTGTGTGTGTCTCCATGTGTATCTATGAATGTGTGTGTGTGCGTGTCTCTATGTGTGTGCCTATATGTGTGTGTATATGAGTGCGTGCAGGTGCGTGTGTGCGTGCATATGTGTGTATCTGAGTTTGTATGTGTCTCTTTGTGTATCTGTCGGCATGTGTTTGTCTGTGTGTATGTATATGTATGCGTGAGAGAATGAGTGTGTGCATGTGTGTGAGAGAGAGAGAGTGTGTGTGAGAGAGAGCGAGTGTGTGTGTGTGCATGTGTTTGTGGGTGTGTGTGTGTATGAGTGTGGGTGTGAGAGTGTGTGTGTGTGAGAGAAAGAGAGAGTGAGAGTGACTGTGTATGTGACTGTGTGTGTTTGTGGGTGTGTGTGAGAGAGAGAGTGAGCGTGTGTGTGTTTGAGAGAGTGTGTGAGAGCGAGTGTGTGTGTGTGTGTTTGTGGGTGTGTGTGTGTGTGAGTGTGGGTGTGAGAGTGTGTGTGTGAGAGAGAGAGTGAGGGTGTGTGTGTGTGACTGTGTGTGTTTGTGGGTGTGTGTGTGTGAGAGAGAGAGTGAGTGTAGGTGTGTGTTTGAGAGTGTGTGTGTGAGAGAGAGTGTGTGTGTGTGTTTGAGCGTGTGTGTGTGTGAGAGAGAGAGTGTGTGTTTGAGAGTGTGTGTGTGAGAGAGAGGGAGTGTGTGTGTGTGTTTGAGAGTTTGTGTGTGTGTGTGTGTTTGAGCGTTATGATAGAGCTATATATAATGTTAGGCCACAGCTGGGATACTGTGTCCAGGAAGGATGTGATTGTACTGGAGGGAATGCAGAAGAGATTCACCAGGATGTTGTCTGGGATGGAATATTTCAGAGAGACTTGATAAGCTCGGATTGCTTTCCTCAGGCTCAGGAGCGACCTAACTGCGATGCGCAAAGCTCTGAGGTGCAGAGGCAGGGTAGATAGGGAGAACATTCCCTCTTTAGTAGAGGGTTCACTAACCAGGGGACACAGTTTGAAGCTAAGGAGTATGAAATAACTCCACAGAGGCCCATATATCCACGACCCACGTCACCCTTTATTTACACGTGCACCGAACTTGACAGTGATTCAGTTCCCTCAGAGTCAGCGTGAACAGAACCTTTGACAATCCTGTTTAAAACTGTCAGCCAGGGCTCCCTGATTGGAGCAGGTTATCAGCCCCAATCAGGGAACTCAGATCCTGGCTGACCTTGTTACAATCACTGCAGAATGGGACGTTTACAGTGGGATTTGAGGAAATATCTTTCAATTGGAGGCCACTGGGTATCTGTAACCTCTTTGCAGATGTAACCCAGCTTTGTTTCTTGGGCTTAAGGATTTCCCTTGGGCTTTGCACAGTTTCAGAAAATGTCCCACATTCATGCAAAGCTGCTGTTCCTGTGAGAGAACTGAACATTGCTGTTTTTGTGTGGTTTTCATGCTCCACATCCTGGACAAAGACTTTTTGCATCAGACAAAGAGTATTTGTTTTGTCATCTGACTGATCAGAGCGTCGTTCTAACATCAGAGCAATGCTATGTCACAAAGAAAATCATTGGTTAGGCCAATTGCATTTAATTTTGATTTCCCTGCTATCAAAAAGTTGTTGCAAAACTTGAAAGGGTTCAGAAAAGATTTATAAGGATGTTGCCAGGATTGGAGAGTTTGAACTATAGGGAGAGGCTGAACAGGCTGGGGCTGTTTTCCCTGGAGTGTCAGAGGCTGAGGGGTGAGCTTATAGAGGTTTATAAAATCATGAGGGGCATGGATAGGATAGATAGCCAAGGTCTTTTTCCCCAGGGTAGGGGAGTCCAGAACTAGAGGGCGTAGATTTGGGTGAGAGGGAAAAGTTTAAAAAGGACCTGATAGGCATCTTGTGTGTGCAGAGGGTGGTGCGTGTATGGAATGAGCTGTCAGAGGAAGTGATGGAAGCTGGTACAATTACAACATTTAAAAAGCATCTGGATGGGTATATGAATAGGAAGGGTTGAGAGGGATACCGGCCAAGGGCTGGCAAATGGGACTAGATTGGGTTGGAACATCTGACCAGCATGGACGAGCTGGACCGAAGGGTCTGTTTCTGTCCTGTACTTCTCTATGACTGAAGATGCTGGAAGTCTGAAACAAAAACAGAAATTGCTAGAGAAACTCTGGCAGCATCGATGGAGGGAAAGCACAGTTAATATGTTGGACCCAGTGACCGCTTTTCAGAATCCAGAATGTTATGTAACAATTTGGTTCAGGACCGTTTTAAATTGGATTAAAGGTCAGATCCAAGCAATGTATAAAATTAATGAAGCCACAAATCCATGGTTTTAAACAAACAGCAAGATGTGACAAGTTAGAGCAGTAATGTGATCTACAGCACATGAGCAGTTGATTCTTAACATCCAGAGTTTATATGTGGTACATGGGCTAACACACTGTCATCAAACAACAAATGGGATCAGGAAAGATCCCGAGGATTTCTCAGCAACTTCTTCCAGAGGTTACTGATCCACTGCCCCATCCCATTCATTAGCCTTCATGGGATCCCAATCCTTGATGTTTGATAAGCCGGCCTTGAGTCCCTCTCTTGTGAGTCAATCCACCATGGACTGACTCATTAACTGCTCCTGCTCTAGCTGATCACCCTGTATCTATATCCCCCTTGACCACCACAGACCAGATGGGCCAAGCGTCCTTATTCTACACTGCTAATGCAAAGTCAGTATGCCATGGGGTCTTGCCATGCACCTCAGAGGGGAAGCAGTGTCTGGCCGCCACACCCTGTTTGAGAGAGTTTCCTTGACCCAGCATTCCCTCCCTTATTGACATGAATGCCTCCAGTGTGCAGCTGCAAGTCTGCGATGGGATTTGATCAGACGACGCAGGGAGTCAGAGGGCTGAACACTGAGCCACAGCTGACACCTGGGTACACGAGACACATTATTTGCGTCTGATGTTATAACTGAATGTCCGTGCAGTGAGTTCTCTCTGTAGTGATTGTTCACGCTCTTTCCATCCAACACAGAATTGTTACGCTGCAGAGTGAGACCATTCAGCCCACTGGGTTTGTACCAGCTCTTCAAATGACATCATTGCCAAGTGCCAATCACCTGCGTTATCCCCATACTCTTTTGACCTGAAAACCCATCCTCAGCTTTCATGAATGCCTCAATTGAATACAAAGGAATTCTTTACACTTGAAGATCTATTGTGGGTTAATTTAAGGTTAACCCTGCACAGAAAGTATCGGGAAGTCTCCAGACGCACCCTCGGTCTGAAATGCTACAGTACAGAGTGACTGTGACTGCTGGTCTTTTGATAACATTCAGGTTCTTGGCTCATCTGCATGTTCAGCTTCTTAAGGAGACAGGTCCCTTAAAGTGATGGCACATCCTCTCTCACTTTGGGTTCAAGTCAGTTGTGCTGCTCACATTTCTAACCATCTCACTTGTGCCCCACTGAGCTGGGGTAATGCCAAAGGGATGACCTTCACATCCACGGTGACTTTGAATTGATTTATTCTTGTCGCATGTACCGAGATGCAACGAAAAGTATTGAACCAGACAAATCATCGGGGTAACACAACAGAATGCAGAATTTTGTGTTACAGCTGCTGAGATGGTGCTGTAGAAGATCAACTCAAATATGTGAGAGATTGGTTCACAAATCTGATGACAGAAGTGCTCCTGAATCTGTTGGTTTCAAACTTTTGGATCAGTTGGGGTGGGAGGGGTCTTTGATTGTATTGGCTGCTTTCCCGAGGCAGTGGGAAGTATAGACGGAGTCAATGAAGGGAAGGCAGGTTTGCGAGATGGGCGGGGCTGTCTTCACAACTCTCTGTGATTTCTCATCATCTTGTGGGGAGCACTTGCCATACCACATTGTGGTGCACCCAGATAAAGACTGGTGAGATTCCTTGTGGATGTGCCAAACTTCCTTGGTCCCTTGAGGAAGTAGAGGCATTGATGTGCTTTCTTGACCGCAGTGTCAACACGGATGGACCAGGGTACATTATTGGTGATATTTACTCAGAACTTGAAGCTCTTCACCACTTCTACCTCATCACCATAAGACACAGGAGCAGAAGCCTGTTGAGTCTGCTCCACAATTCAATCATGGCTGATATGTTTCTCAATCCCATTCTCCCTGAAACCCTAAATATTCAAGGAACCTATCTATCGCTGACTTAAATTTACCTGGCCTCCACAGCCTTCTCAGAGAATCCCTACAGTGTGGAAACAGGTCATTTGGCCCACCAAGTCCACACTGGCCCTCTGAATACTATCCCATCCAGATCCATTCTCCTTCAGTACTACACTACATTTCCCATGATTAATGCACCTAACCTACTCATCCCTGAATACTATGGATAATTCACCTGACCTGCACATCTTTGGACTGTGGGAGGAAACTGGAGCATCCGGAGGAAACCCACGCAGACACGGGGAGGATGTGCAAACTGCACACAGACAGTTGCCTGAGGCTGGAGTCGAACCCAGGTCCCTGGCGCTGTGAGGTTGCAGTGCTAACCACTGAGTCACCATGCCACCCCTGTGGCAATGAATTCCATAGATTCCCCACTCTCTGGCTGAAGATGTTTCTCCTTCTCTCCATTCTGAAGGGTCGTCCCTTTACTCTCAGGCTGTGCCGTCTGGTCCTAGTCTCTCGTATCATTGATCAGACAGGGGCATGCCCTTTACTCTGCTCCCTGACCAGCTGCTTCACTTTGCTGACATTGTCTTTCTACCATGCCCTTGAGCTTTCTATCTCTTTCCTGTGCTCTGTCTCACCGTTGTTTGAGATCTGACTCACGATGGTGGTGTCATCACGTGCAGAATCCTCACACTCTGCGGTCTCTGCGGTGAGCCAGGAGGAGGAACACAGCTTTACCAAAATGTGGGTTGGGCAATGGCGCGGTCGGCATCTTTGCTGGTATTGTTACAAAGGCATTTGGATCTCTGATGAGACAGGAGGTGGGTCAGTGGGCTCTTGGTAACACGCTTTCCAGTTTGTACGATTCAAAACATTTGTAATGGAGAGGTATGCACACTCTGTTGTTGTCACTGAAGGGACTGAGGGGGCTTTTATCTTTGGGGTTCTGAGGGTCCTCATCTGCAGAGCAAGTTCGAGGAACTGAAGCCTGGAATCGAAAGAATTTTCTTCATAAAAGGAAGACAATGTCCTCATTTGTAACTAAATTGAAAATGAACACGAATCTCACAGATGTGAAAATTCTGTGGTTAACACCATTATTGGAATGAAATCACAAGGGAGTTTAGAACTGAAACGTTGAACAGTTGCAAACCATCTGCACAGCAACATTAATATTAATATAATTTGAAGCCGGACAAAAAGCTGGACTTGGTTTAATTTCTTCCAGGATTTGATTGACAAGGTATCAAAGATCTAATATCCACCTCCACCTCCTGTTTTTAACAAACTTTGAGTTTAACGGGAATTGTTAAAATCAAACAGCAGATGGCACAGGTGCGGAATAGATGGGACTTGAACCTGGAAACTTAGGTTAAAATTTTCAGGCATAAGCCCTTCTTCAGGAATGAGGAGGGTGTGCCAAGCAGGCTAAGATAAAAGGTAGGGAGGAGGGACTTGGGGGAGGGGCGTTGGGAATGCGATAGGTGGAAGGAGGTTAAGGTGAGGGTGATAGGCCGGAGAGGGGGTGGGGGTGGAGAGGTCGGGAAGCAGATTGCAGGTCAAGAAGGCGGTGCTGAGTTCGAGGGTTGGGACTGAGATAAAGTGGGGGGAGGGGAAATGAGGAAGCTGGAGAATTCTGCATTCATCCCGTGTGGTTGGAGGGTTCCTAGGCGGAAGATGAGGCGCTCTTCCTCCAGGCGTCATGTTGCCATGGTCTGGCGATGGAGGAGGCCAAGAAGGACCTGCATGTCCTTGGCGGAGTGGGAGGGGGAGTTAAATGTGTTCCACCACAGGGCAGTTGGGTGGTGCTGGTGTCCCAGAGGTGTTCTCCGCAAGTAGGCGGCCTGTCTCCCCAATGTAAAGGATTCTCCTGCTTCTTGGATGCTGCTGCGACCTACTGCGCTTTTCCAGCAACACATTCTTCAGCTCTGGATCTTTAGGTCCCAAGATGAGGGGACAGCTAGAGGACCCTACAATGGAAAGTGCATGCGAGTGCTGGTCCAACTGTAATTACAGCCTCCTGCCATGAGGGAGTGTACGTGAGCAACGTTCAGAATCAGAGGGTTTAGCATGCCCTCAATCTCCTCTCGGACCGCAGATATCCAGGGCAGAGTGCAATTAAGCTTCAGAGTTACCTCGTGCCACACCTCATTGTCTGGGAACTTGGGGAAGAGAGCAGGCAGAAGGGAAGAAAGGGAATCAGCCGCAATCCTGGGACTTTTATTGCCAATTTGTACACAGCGTGACCCCACAAACAGCGGTGGGACTAGAGACCAAGTTACTTGTTTAAGCGATGTTGGTTGATGGACCAGTGCTGGTCAGGGCATTGGAAAGAACACCCCCTTTTCTTCCACAAACTGAGACCTTGAAATGTCCCACACTTCTACTTAGCAGGGATTCGGCTAGATGTCTCAATGAAACAATTTTCCAGAGCCTCAGTGGCCCACTGGGGGAAGCCCAGCTTGATGTCCAGTAGAAATGGGTCAGTCAGCCATTTAAGGGTGTACACTTTCATGTAACCTCCTCTGCATGTCCTGTCAGTAACCATAGAGCAAACATGGGGAATGTGGAATCCACTTCACACCCATTGCAGGGGGATCTTAGGTCTCCCCATTAAACTTGGCGTACCATCAGGTGAACCATGGGTTTTGCTTCAGTTTCTGTTGGAGAGTAAATGTGGCAGAACATTGATCCAACAACACAGTAGCTCAGTGGTTAACACCATTGCCTCATGGCACTAGTGGCCTGGGTTCGATCATCAAACCTCAGGCAAGTGCCTGAATTCTCCCCGTGTTTGTGTGGATTTCCCTTGGATACCCCGGTTTCCTCCCACAGCACAAAGATGTGCAGGTTAGGTGGACTGGCCATGTGAAATGGTCCTCAGTGTCATCTGGATGTGTAGGTTAAATGGGTTAGCCTTGGGAAATGCTGGGATAGGGTAAAGGGGATGGGCGGGGATGCTTTTCAGAGGGTTGGTGCAGATTTGATGGGCTGAATGGCCTCCTTCTGCACTGTAGGGAGCAGCGCACTCAGAGCTGCGCTCAGAATGAGTCTGAAGATTCATGAGCCCGATTCCGAGGATGAGGAATTTCCGTGATGAGGAGTGGTTATAGAGTCATAGAGTCATAGAGATGTACAGCATGGAAACAGAGCTTTCGGTCCAACCCGCCCATGCCGACCAGATATCCCGACCTAATCTAGTCCCACCTGCCAGCGCCTGGCCCATATCCCTCCAAATCCTTCCTATTCATATACCCATCCAAATGCCTCCTAAATATTGCAATTGTACCAGCCTCCACCACATCCTCTGGCAGCTCATTCCATACACGTACCACCCTCTGCGTGAAAAAGTTGCCCCTTAGATCTCTTTTATATCTTTCCCCTCTCACCCTAAACCTATGCCTCTAGTTCTGGACTCCCCTACCCCAGGGAAAAGACTTTGTTTATTTATCCTATCCATGCCCCTCATGATTTTGTAAACCTCTATAAGGTCACCCCTCTTTTTCTTAACAGAAGGAAGCATATGTCAGGTACAGACAGGATAGATCAAGTCAATCCTTAGAAGAGTATAAAGAAAGTAGGAGTATACTTAAGAGGGAAATCAGGAGGGCAAAACAGGGACATGAGATAGCTTTGGCAAATAGAATGAAGGAGAATCCAAAGGGGTTTTACAAATATATTAAGGACAAAAGGATAGCCAGGGAGAGAATAGGGCTCCTCAAAGATCAGCAAGGCGGCCTTTGTGTGGAGCCACAGAAAATGGGGGAGATACTAAATGAATATTTTGCATCAGTATTTACTGTGGAAAAGGATATGGAAGATATAGACTGTAGGGAAATAGATGGTGACATCTTGCAAAATGTCCAGATTACAGAGGAGGGAGTGCTGGATGTCTTGAAACGGTTAAAGGTGGATAAATCCCCAGGACCTGATCAGGTGTACCCGAGAACTCTGTGGGAAGCTAGAGAAGTGATTGCTGGGCCTCTTGCTGAGATATTTGTATCAGCGACAGTCACAGGTGAGGTGCCGGAAGACTGGAGGTTGGCAAACATGGTGCCACTGTTTAAGAATGGTGGTAAGGACAAGCCAGGGAACTATAGACCAGTGAGCCTGACCTCGGTGGTGGGCAAGTTATTGGAAGGAATCCTGAGGGAGAGGAAAGGCAAGGACTGATTCGGGATAGTCAACATGGCTTGGGAAATCATGTCTCATAAACTTGATTGAGTTTTTTGATGAAGTAACAAAGAGGATTGATGAGGACAGAGCAGTAGATGTGATCTGTATGGACTTCAGTAAGGCGTTCGACAAGGTTCCCCATGGGAGACTAGTTAGTAAGGTTAGATCTCATGGAATACAGGGAGAACTAGCCATTTGGATACAGAACTGGCTCAAAGGTAGAAGACAGAGGCTCGTGGTGGAGGGTTGTTTTTCAGACTGGAGGCCTGTGACCAATGGAGTACCACAAGGATCGTTGCTGGGCCCTCTACCTTTTGTCATTTACATAAATGATTTGGATGTGAGCATAAGAGGTACAGTTAGTAAGTTTGCAGATGACCCCAAAATTGGAGGTGTAATGGACAGCGAAGAGGGTTACCTCAGATTATAACAGGATCTGAACCAAATGGGCCAATGGCTGAGAAGTGGCAGATGGAGTTTAATTCAGATAAATGAGAGGTGCTGCATTTTGGGAAAGCAAATCTTAGCAGGACTTATACACTTAATGGTAAGGTCCTAGGGAGTGTTGCTAAACAAAGAGACCTTGGAGCGCAGGTTCATAGCTCCTTGAAAGTGGAGTCGCAGGTAGATAGGATAGTGAAGATGGCGTTTGGTATGCTTTCCTTTATTGGTCAGAGTATTGAGTACAGGAGTTAGGAGGTCATATTGTGGCTGTACAGGACATTGGTTAGGCCACTGTTGGAATATTGCGTGCAATTCTGGTCTCCTTCCTATCGGAAAGATGTTGTGAAACTTGAAAGGGTTCAGAAAAGATTTACAAGGATGTTGCCAGGGTTGGAGGATTTGAGCTATAGGGAGAGGCTGAACAGGCTGGGGCTGTTTTCCCTGGAGCGTCGGAGGCTGAGGGGTGACCTTATAGAGGTTTACAAAATTATGACGGGCTTGGATAGGATAAAGAGACAAAGTCTTTTCCCTGGGGTTGGGGAGTCCAGAACTAGAGGGCATAGCTTTAGGGTGAGAGGGGAAAGATATAAAAGGGACCTAAGGGGCAACTTTTTCACGCAGAGGGTGGTGCATGTATGGAATGAGCTGCCAGAGGAAGTGGTGGAGGCTGGTACAATTGCAACATTTAAGAGGCATTTGGATGGGTATATGAATAGGAAGGGTTTGGAGGGACATGAGGTGCTGACAGGTGGGACTAGATTGGGTCGGGATATCTGGTCGGCATGGACGGGTTGGACCGAAGGGTCTGTTTCCATGCTGTACATCTCTATGACTCTATGACTCTATAACCACTCTTCATCATGAAATCCTCATCCTCGGAATCGGGCTCATGAATCTTCAGACTCATTCTGAGTGCAGTCATCAGAGGCTCCCTACAGTGCAGAAGGAGGCCATTCAGCCCATCGAATCTGCACCAACCTTCTGAAAAGCATCCCCGCCCATCCCCTTTACCCTATCCCAGCATTTCTCAAGGCTAACCCATCTAGCCTACACATCCAGATGACACTGAGGGCCATTTCACACGGCCAGTCCACCTAACCTGCACATCTGTGGGAGGAAACCAAACTTTGGAAAATTTCAAACTGTTTTGACAGGGACAAAGGAGCAGGGTGAGGTCATTCAGCCCCCGGACCTGCTCCATGATCCAATCAGATCACGGCTCATCCCATAATCCTCAGCTCCATGAGCCACACTGGCTGGGGTTCTTACAAATGTCCCACTTTCGCAATGTTTTCCACTGCTTTTTATTTCAACAATATACTTTACTCATTAAAAAAAAACTTCAAAGAAAGCCACAAATGCAGTGTGGTTGTGTATAGTGGCATTTCATGGAAACAAGCAAACATTGGGATTTGACTTTATCCACACAAGCTTTACTTGAACCAGACACATGCATTTGAGGCACTGGGAGGTAAATGGATCTTCATTTACCTTCATCAGGAAGACCCCAGAGGGTGGTCTTTCCCCATTGCGCCTTGGCAGCAGCTGGCCCAAGCTTCAGTGCGTCCCTCAGCACGTAGTCCTGGTCCTTGGACCGTGCCAGTCTACAACATTCGGTCAGCGTCAACGCCTTGTTCTGGAAGACCAACACATTTCGGACAGACCAAAGAGCATCTCTCACCAAGTCGATGGTCCTCCAGGCACAGTTGATGTTTGTGGTGACCCTCAGGTTAAACCAGCACCAGTCATCTCTGGCGAACAAGAGAGGGAAGAGTACGGCGACTTTACCAGACTCGATGGGCTGAGCGAGCTTCTGCTCTTTGACAGCGAGACTGGTCAACGAATCCTCCAAAGTGGCATTTCAGAAGCTACCAGACGACATTTAGAGATGGAAAAATGCCCCCCCCGTTCGCCATGCCCCAATTCAGAGACAACGCGAAACACAACGCTGGTGTTTCGGCCAATAATTTATCACCGACCGTATCTATGGAGGCTCCAAACATGAAGGAGCTTTGAACAAACAGCTTGCCTCCTGGTTGGGATTTTCTGCAATTAACCCCCATTGTGTTGTTCATGATTCAACTGCAATTCAATGCAACCTCTTGGGAAAAAAAACTTCATGCTCTGACCTTGTCTTCGGGCAGCTTCCTGACTTTGACGTGTTCTAATCAGGGGATGTGGCTTGTTGCATTCTTACTCAGCAGAGTTTCAGACCCAAGCAGATGAATTCTACCGGGCTGTGAGTAAGATGGCACTTCAGAGCTACTTACTGGGTAAGTACCCTGTGGTTCAAATTCATTTGACCGCCCTCGACATTTACTGTAAGTTAGTGCCGTCTGAGTTTTAGTGAACTGAGGCTTACAATAACCCCCCACCCTTGCTTTTCCTTTTCTCTTATTCTTTTAACAAGGCATGTTTAGTTGAAGTTTCTTCCACATTAATCCTACCTTGTTTCTTTTTTCCTCCTCTTTAACCCCTCAGTGTTACATGACATCTGTAAATCCTGGAGTCTGCTTCTCTTTCAGACAAAGTGGTCGAGAGTTCAGAATTATGAAGGAGTTTGGCTAGAGTAGAAACTGACAGTAAACAGAAGGCATAGTTTGAAGAGAATGGTTAAAATATCAGAGGGAGATGGGAATGTTTATTTTTCACAGTTTCTTACAGTGGTCTGCCTCCTGAAACACACTGGCAATAATAACAATGAATACATTTGAAAGGGCTATTTTGACTTCAGGGGAAAAATGTTACTTTGGAAGAGTCGGGGAATGGGATTGATCGCTTTTTCAAAGAACTGACATTGGCACAGTAGATAAATAGGAGTCGTACACTCTAAGCATTTGGATCAATAGAGTCTGCATTGGTTCTTTTGTGTTTTGTGCTTGAATATACTTATCTGTAGGCGACTGAAGGGTTTGTAGAGAATGAGCAATAAGTTGTGTCTTAGCTATATCTGGTACTGCTGCTCAGTGGTTAGCACCACTGCCTCACAGCGCTAGGGATCTGGGTTCGATTCCACCCTTAGGGGACTGTCTGTATGGAGTTTGCCTATTCTCCCCAATGTTTGCGTGGGTTTCCTCTGAGTGCTCTGGTTTCCTGCCACAATCCAAAGATGTGCAGGTTAGAGTGGATTGGCCGTGCTAGAGTGTGCAGACTAAATGGGTTAGCCATGGGAAATGCAGGGTTACAGGGATAGAGGGGTATGCTCTTTGAATGGTCCGTTGGGACTCGATGGGCTGAATGGCCTGCTTGCACACTGTAGGGATTCTATCCTATGATTCGCTGCAATTTGAAACTATGTGGGTTTATGCAGTTATTAAACTCATTCAGGCATTTCAGCACTTTCCTCAGGCTGGTGCTAATCTCGGGTGAGAAGGTTAGATCATTCGAGTTAACCAACTTTAAGTTAAGAGAAAGTGTATGCCCACAATATAAAACGAGGAATGCTGGAAATCTGAAACAGGAGTAGCAGCAGAGAGTGCTGGAGAAACTCGGCAGATCTGGCAACATCCGTGGAGAGAGAAAAACAGTGTGAATGCTTCGAGTCCAGTAACCTTCAGAATTCATACCCATTAGTCTGAGTCATAAATTGGTGAGATTCCTGTTTTGACTAAGTCTGACTGTAGGGGCATTGGTGATCAGATTTATTCCACTGGTTTTGCGTTATTCATTGCAGTATGCCTGAGATGTTTGCTGAGGGATGGTGCTGTGGTCCTGCGGCAAAAAGAACAATCATAGTTTGGTTCCTCTGCTCACTGGCTGACGTTTGTGGGCATGTGTGAAAGTCAACTGACCACAGGATCGTGCCAACGGAACTGAGCAGTTGGTGTTTGACTTCACTTTGACTTGACGCGTTTGACTTGATTGGCATCATTGCGTTTGGCCCCCTTACACGACCGAATCGGTTAACAAAACAACGCAAGACAACTCGCGGGTGGATATGTTGATCGTTTTCCAAAAAAAAAATGACATCCCAGTGGTCCAAGACCTGGAGAAAGTTGTGAGCGATTGTTTAGCGATCGTGAAAGTACATTGCAGAGAGCGTGACTGAAGAGTGTTAAAAGTTTCCAAGTTAAACCCTTATCTCAGTTAAAGTGAGCTGATTTCAAACAGAGTCGCAGTGATGCTGAACTCGAAGCACAGGAGCCAACCTTCTTAGTCTTCATACTCCAAGCATGGCTTTTCCTGTACTATTCCATTCTGCCCATCAGTATCTTTGCTTCCTCATGAGTTTCTCCTTTAACGTGTCTTCTCTCAACTACCCCTTGCCCACAGTCTCACCTCTCTCTGGAAAAGGATATTTCTCCTGATTCCTTTTCGGTTTCTTGGTGATGATCTCGGGTCATAGTTCGATCAGTGAATTTGCAACTGGGCCCATCCCTCCCTGGTTTCCACACGTTGTCCCATTACCCAGAGAGCAGCTGGCGAGAGCTCGTGCCAATCAGCTCTACTGCGACTGGGCAGGTGTGCGGAGCTCTCTGAGGGAAAGTGGAGCCACGATCAAGTTATAATAGCCTTACAGTAATTCATCATGGAGAAAGGCCCTTTGGCCCATTGCTTCCATTCCAGCTGTCAAACACTTATCTACGCTAAGAGGAAGCAGACTGTGTACCATCCTGTCTGAGTCATCGATTGGCAAGATACTGGTTTTGACTAAGTCTGCCTTTAGTGACATAGTTAAAAATCACACAGCAACAGGTTATAGTCCAACAGGTTTATTAGCAGCAACGCTCCAAAAGCTAGTGCTTCCAAATAAACCAGTTGGACTATAACCTGGTGTTATGTGATTTCTAACTTTACCCACCCCAGTCCAACACTGGCTCCTCCACATCACGTTGTTCATTGGAAAGGGTCTGGGATGTTTACTGAGGACTGGCCCCGTGATCCTGAGGCAACAAGTACAAGAAAGCTTGGCTTTTCTGATCATTCCTCCAAGCAGTGAACTCCATATAACCACCACCATCTGGATGAAGCAAATTCTCCTGGAGAGCCCTCTAAATCTCCTGCGCCCTTTATGTTAAACCCATGATGGATAGTGACTGATAGGTAAAGTCACTGAGAACCACTCTCTAAAGAGAGAGAGAGAGAACTGAGTGCTATACAATATAGCAGCCTTTATTGTCACATGCACTTGAGAGTGAGTGCAGTGAAAAGTTTGTAATGTCACCCTTTGGCACCATTTTAGGTGCAGGATATGAGTTTAATCTGAAGGTCACCATGCCTCAGGTGAAGGGAGAGGTTGAAAAGGTGAGACTTTTAAGGGGACCTCAATCGTGTGGGAAATTGAACACACGTTGATGGCATCATTCTGTATCACCAAACCAGCCATCTGAGCTAACTGATCTCCACTGCCAGTTACTGACCCCTCGGCCAAGGAGAAAGGAGACAATAAATGCTGGTCTATTCTATTCCATCAGTTCTCTCTCTCTCTGTCTCTCTCTCTCTCTCTCTTTCTATTGAAAGAGTGGTCCTCTGTGACTTTACCTATCAATCACTATCCATCATGGGCTGAAGGGTTTATTGACCCTCTATGAAGGGGAAACGTTTACCCTGAGGGATCCTGCTGAAACCTCTCACAATCTGCCCCCTGTGCTACCTCTGTCCCTCTCCGGACCACGGGCTCAGGATGATTTTGAAATCTTTGTAGGGGGCTCGCACAAGGAAGGCATTGGGGAGCAGCATGGTGCAATGGGTAGTGATTCTGAGCCACAAGATCTGGGTTCGATTCCCGCTAGAGGATGAAGGAAGGTGCATTCCTTGGGTAACCAGACAGGTTGAGTGTCCGTATTTGACAAATCCTCCTGACTTATGACTATGTGTCACTGCAGATGGAATGAGCTGCCAGAGGAAGTGGTGGAGGCTGGTGCATTTACTGCACTTAAAAGGCATCTGGCTGGGTGAATGAATAGGAAGGGTTTAGAGGGATATGGGCCAAGTGCTGGAAAATGGGACTACATTAGGTTAGGATATCTGGTCGGCATGGATCAGTTGGATCGAAAGGTCTGTTTCCATCCTCTATGACTCTATGGGACACTAAGGGAAGGCAGCAAGTCAGTCCAGTTTCCTGGTGAGCTCTGGGATGGGGAAAATATTGGACTCTCTCTCTCACTACCCTTCATCGCTTCTGATTGTGATAGGCCTGTATTGAAAAAAAAAACCCCATGGTTTCACATTCTGTGAGTGCCCCATAACCCAGGTTCACCCAGAGAGAAGAGTGGGTGGTGGGAAAGTTTAGGGGGAGCTGGAGAGAGCAGTGGAACAGATGAAAACAATTAAAGTTAAAACAATCAGACTGATGAATCACCTCTGAGCACACCGTGGGTGGGTTTCCTGTCAGATTCCATGCGATCTGTGAGGGTCACCTGATTGTGCTGCCACTCAGTGGTAGGTAACAACAGTTAGGCTTCAGTTAGGCTTAGAAATTACACCTATAAATTACAAGTTACATTTGACTGCATCATGTGGGAGGGAATGTCCTTCTGCTTCCATATGAAACCACTCTCAGTTCATTGGAGGTGATTGTGACTTCGAGAGTGTTTCCTGTCAAACGCTGCCTCTCCCCACCACCTTACACGATTCTCTCAATGTCGCTGCACATTGATAATAAAGCGCAACTGATCCAATCCTGTCCCATTTCTGAAATTAGCCAAAATCCCAGAGTCTGCAGATGGCTTTCAGACCATACTGTTCACATCATACAAGTCAGCAGGGAATTTGGCATTAGTCCATTTTCACTCCGACTCTGTCAATGGGCTTGTTCTTGTTTACAGAGCGGTTTTAAATTTAAAATTTGGGACGTCCGTTCAGAAGTCTCATGACAACAGGGAGGAAGCTGTTCTTGAGTCTGTTGGGACGTGTGTTTAAGTTTATGTATTCTCTGCTGTAAAGAAGAGGGTGGAAGAGATTATAAGTGGGGGGTGGTGAGGGGTCTTTGATGCTGTTGGCTGCCTTCCCGAGGCAGTAGGTTGTGTAGGTGGAGTCAATGGATGGGAGGTTAGCTTGTGTGATGGACTGGGCTGTGTTCACAACTCCCTGCAGTTTCATACGGTCCTGTACCAAGCCGTGATGCTTTCTATGACGCATCTATAAAAATTGGTAAGAGTCTTTACAAACATGCTGAATTTCCTTAGCCTTCTGAGAAAGGAGAAGCCTTCTTGACCACCATATCCGCGTGGGTGGACCAGGACAGATTGTTGCCGATCGTCTCCCCCCCAGGATCTTGATGCTGTTGACCGTCTCCACCTCAGGGAGCAGGACAGAAGGGCAGGGAATTGGGTACTTAAAGCAGGAGGGGCCTCTCAGGACCACTGAGCAGGAAATGCCTTCAGGTTAGGAGCTTGGTAGAAGGGCAGAGGAATGGTGGGTGCCTGGAGATTGAAACCGAAACAAAACAGCGTGGCAAGTCGAAACAAGAAGTTAAGAAATATATCAGGACTGGTTGTGAAACCTGAATGCTGGAATCGCATAACATACTTGGAGGTGAGTTAGGATACCTGAGGGATGAGTTAGGAGATGCGAGGAATCTGCTGATGAGGGAGTGACAGTCGAAGAAGGAGCAGTGGGTGGTAGAGGGGGGAGTGAGGAGAGTGATAATATCTGAGATGGTATTGAGAGGTGAACTGAAAATTGAGGAATGAGCAAAGCAATAATGAGAGCAGCAATGAATGGGGAAGTGGTGCTGTTTCTTGGAGAGTGAGTAGTCAGCGAAAAAGGCAAGAGTCTGAGGAAACCTACTTTGTACACCTGGTTTGGATATTTCTGATTCGTGTTACCAATAACTTGCAAGCAATGGGCAAGTCACTATCAGAGTAAGTGCACTGGTGTGATCACTACAGTGTGGAAACAGGCCCTTCGGCCCAACAAGTCCACACTGACCCTCCGAAGATTATCCCACCCAGACCCATTCCCCTACATTTACCTAACCTATACATCCCTGATAAATTACGGGCAATTTAGCACGGCCAATTCACCTGACCTGCACATCTTTGGACTATGGGGGGAATCCCACACAGACACAGGGAGAATGTGCAAACTCCACACAGACATTTACACAAGGCTGGAATTGAATCTGGGTCCCTGGTGCTGTGAGGCAGCAGTGCTAACCACCGAGCCCACCGTGTCGCCCACCATCGAATGGTGGATGTGTCAGTGCCCACTGTCAGTTTAAGCTAAATCACACACTGTCTGCCACATTGTAAAGCAGCCCTGACGCCTTCCACTTTACCAGTGAGAAGATTGACACAGTTCCCTCCAAGCTCACGGGACTATGAAAGATGACTCAGAATTTATTAGGGATCTGGTGGTGATCCTGAAACTAAAAATCAAACCCAATGATGCCTTGTCCCAGCCAATTCCACTCTGGGGCTCAGACACTGCTCCCCTCCCTGTTCACTTTCCCTGGTACTTTGTCCTTGATGTGGCAGTCAGTTCTGTTTACAGGACTGCCTCTCAGCATGTAATGTGCTCCAAAGGCTCGGCATTTTGTTTAGTCTTCATGTCCGTGTCTGGAGGAAGTTGTTTACTTTCTCATGCATTCTATGGAAATTGTTCTCCATCCCCTCTTAACTACAGCTCAAAACAACCGTGGGAAACCATCCCCAGATAGCTCTTGTACTGACACAAGAGACTATGTCTATGCCCCTCTGCACACCTTGATACCCTCTGAAAGTACTCCCTCACAACGGCACCAGAGGAAATCTTGCTTGTGCCATGAATGTTTCCACATGGTTCTGGTGTTAAGGGTTTGCTCAGATACTGTGAGTGGGGTATATGCTTAATCTATCAACTTACCTGTGTCAAAATGTGGTCCAGTTATAGCAAGCCTGACTCAGATCATATCAGTGTTCAAACTTGGTTTCTGCACCTCATGTATCATATGGCATTGCACAAGATGAAGTTCAATATTCAGAAGTAGAACTGCATAAGATATTAAACAGGGGTCCTTTATTACCTCTTCCTAACAGACTCCCTCTGCTGGTACTTGTGTGCATGTGGTAGCCTTGTGCAGACATAAAGCACAATACAGGACAGGAAGAGGCCATTTGGCCCATTGAGCCTTCACCGACTCTCGCTATCCCCACATTGCCCATGGCTATCTCACGCATCCCTGGACACCATGGGCAATTTAGCACGTGCTAACCTTGCACACCTTTGGACTGTGGGAGGAAACCAGAGCAAACCCATGCAGACATGGGGAGAAGGTGCAAACTCCACACAGACATTCGCCCGAAGGTGGAATCATACCCAGGTCCCTGCCGCTGTGAGGCAGCAGTGCTAACTGCTGAACATCTGTGCCACCCTAATTATTTCACTACAGAGATTATAATTGTACAATATTATACTGCAGAAATGATACTACAGAGATGGTGTAGTGTAAGATTACCAGAAAGCTACCTGTGTTTAGGCTAGTCAAGAAAATCTTCTGTTTCCTGATGTCGAGAAGAGTGAAGGGTGGTTTGAACGTGGTGTTTAAAACGATAACAACATTGACAATGGTTAATACAGTTAAGACTGATTCTTGGGAGAAGGGAGAGATATTATCTTTAAATCAGACCTTTGCCATTTAGGAAAGAAAACAAGGGATACACCCTTTTATTCCCAGAAAGCTGGGGAGATCGGAATCTCTCGTTCACATGCACTGCGGAATTGAAGCCTTTAGGATTGAGGGTGATTGGCATTAGTTAGACAGTGTGAAGAGAGATGGAGTGAAGGCATTTAAATGAGGTGAAAGCAGAGTGATTTAAGTGAATGGTGGAACAGGATTGAGGAACTAAGGGGTCTCCTGTTCCTGCATTCTTCTCTTTAGATCATATAGCTAACTCGTACGCACTTAGTCATTTCACAAGACATTGCGAAACCTGACTTGAGTGTGAAATGCTAATTGAGAAGGTAAGGGCAGAGTCACCACAATCCCAGAGACCCATACAGCTGCTCTCCCATTCAAGGGAGAGACAGATGACTTGATGCTGAGTTTAACCTGAGGCCACCACGCCTCATGTGAGGGGTGAGATTGAAAAGGCGAGACCTCAGCCACTGCAGGAATTGAACCTGTGCAGTTGGTATCACAAACCAGCCGTCCGGCCAACGTTGGCTGTGTTACGGTGTGGAGAGATTTAGAAAGTTCCCTCCCTGTGGTCAGTTGGCAAATTTTGACCGAATCTTGCTCTCTCCACTCGTCTCTCTGTTTGCTCGCCTTCCCTTGTTCCAGTGATGACGTTTGCCAGGAGACAATGCACCAACTTGACATGGAGGCCATCTTAGATACAGGTAGATGCTTCAGCCATTCACTGCTGGGACTATCCCATCCGTAGGCAAACCTGTGGCCAGGCAGTGTCCTCGATAGCTGCTACCCTACTCAGGGGAGAGGAGGGGAGGGGTGGAGGGGCGAGTGTGGGCGGGGCAAGTGGGCACTGCCAAGGTCCCATGATTGAAAGTGATCAGTGCCTAACTGAGGGACGCGGGGGATTTGGGGAGGGGGTGGGGGGGGGGTGTTACCAACTGAGAGTCACCTCAACAGATTTCCTTGATACTGACCCTTAACCACCATTACTTCCCCCAGATGATGTGTCACCCAATGCCTCCTGCAGGGTATTTTAACCTCAGCGATAGTGGAACCAGCCGTGGATAACATGGCACTGAGAGATTTATCACAGCTCCTGGAAAATGCAATCACAGGCAGTACTTCAGCACTGAACCAATCAGCTACACAGAGGGCACTAATGCATGTCACACTTCAAGTGGTGCCAGGCAGGATGGAGTCTGGGAACATTATGCCCTGCGTTCACGAGCTACGATGCGGGGATGAATCATGAACATGTTTCTTAAAGGCACATTGTATATGAGCGGTGAGATGTAACTCCATAGCGGTGACCTGGCATTCTCCAGAATCCTGGGACTTTGAGGGACATTTTCCACTAGCAGTCGTAAACCCTCTCCTTGCGCTGATGGGCACAGAGGCTGTGTGCTCTGATTGGCTATCACTCTGGCTGGGCAGGCCTTCTAAACTCTTGGACTTGCTTCCCAGAGAAGACCCACTAGAGCCCCATTGTTGATTGGTTGGCCTGTGCTTGAGTGGACCTTCCCAGGAAGAGGAAACACAGTTCTCTTGCCGGGTCTGCAACTGGCTAGCAATACCCCTGATGTGGTGACAAGATACTGCCTATATGGGGGCAGCATGGTGGCTCAGTGGTTAGTGCTGCCACCTCACAGCGCCCAAGACCTGGGTTCAATTCCAGCCTTGGGTGACTATCTGTGTGGAGTTTGCACATTCTCCCCGTGTCTGTGTGGGTTTCCTCTGAGTGCTCCGGTTTCCCCCCACAGTCCAAAGATGTGCAGGTTAGGGTGGATTGGCCAGGCTAAATTGATCCATTCTGTCCAGGGATGTGTAGGTTAGTTGCATTAGTCAGAGGGAAATGTAGGGGAATGGGTCTAGGGTGGGTTTCTCTTTGACGGGTCAGTGTGGACTTGTTGGGCCAAAGAGCCGGTTTCCACACTGTAGGGATTCAATGATTCTGTGATGGTTACCCATCACAAAGTCACCTCTCAGCCGGGAACACACTGGAGGCTAATTCTGAGATGCAAAATGCACACCATATAGGAACTGCTGACTGAATGTCTTCACTGTGTGGCTCAGCATCATCCCAAATGTTTTCGAAACCATTGTGGCACCATGGCAGTGAGCAGCACCCTTGCCTCAGGTTTAGCACTGAATACATCAATCATTGACTGAACCTGCCAAAGGACAAACTCGTTTTTCTACAACATCTTTCATGGTCTCTGAATGTGCCAAAGCATTTCATAGGCAACAAACTACTTTTGGCTCAAGGTGTCACATTGTCGTTGTTTGTGTGGGGAATGCCATGGGCAATTTACTCCCGAAAAGCATGAAAGGCCCAGTGTTGGCCCAGAGACTGAAATGACTCTTTTCTAATGTTGGAGTGTGTCCCCAACAAAGGAGATAAGGTTCCCACAGTTAAAAATGGCCGCCACTGATCCATTTGCACTGATGCACTCTAACACACAGGAACTCACAACGCAGTCAAGTTCTTTCACTAATCGCATCAGGTGACGAGAACATGAAATTAAGAGGAATTTTGCTCAGTAGATCACCTTGCCACACTTCCAAGCTCAGGGAACCAGCACAATTTTGGACAAGCCAGTGCCTTAAATGGCCTATTAGCAATTCCCAGCCTAGCGTGCGTGGTGTTAGACTGAGGGTTCAGTAGCAAATTCTAAGTGAGACTGAATGAGATGAATTGTTGTGTTTCTGAGTATGTGCGTTTCTTGCCCCAGCCTAGCAGTGATGCTGCCCTTGAAGCACGGCCTCTCAAAGTAGTGGCATAGGGTATGCGCTCTGAGGTGAACACCTCAAATAAACAATGGCTCCTCTGACAGTGCAGCCCTCCCTCAGTGCTGCACTGGAGCGTCAGCTTTAATTTTGTGCTCGAGTCTTGTAAATCAAAACCAGAATAAAAACAATCCTTCTGCCTCAGGAAGAAATATCAGTCACCACATCCAACTTCTGAATCTCTCAGCTAATCCTTCAAGTGATCATTGCAGATATCCATTTAGGTGGATGTTTTAATGCAAGCGCTGAAATGATTCCAAAAGCGACAGTGGCTACTAATCAATATTTTTCGATCTAAATGCACTTATATGCTTTCATATTGCTGCCTCTAGACAAAGGGCCTATTTCCGTGCTGTACATCTCTGTAGCCCTGACTCTAAGTCACAAATTACTGCTAAAGATTACATTAAAGGAACAATAAATATGATGGAAAATGTTTGAAATGAACTGCTGCATGAGGATGTCACCCCGAATTATACCACAGGAATGGAAACGAGTCTCACAAGATTCCCAAGTACATGAATCCAAAATACAATGTGCGGACTATCCAGGAAATAAACAGCCCTCAGTGAATCCCACCTCAAGGCCACTGACAAGGAAAGGAGGCTTCAGTCTTCCTGCTCCTAGCTCCTGAAGAGAGCACTTGCACTGTTATAGCGTCGTCAGGTTTTGTTGCGTGTTTGCTCAGACGATGCCAATCGCGTGGGTCTGGTTCCTGTATCGGCTGCGGTCTCTGTGCCTTCTCAGCCCTTCCCCCGCACCAGAGAAATGTAAACCTTCAGGTTAAACTCGCCACTGGGTACCAGCTCCCCTTAACAAGAGCAGACTCCAGTAGCTTACACCTCACTTTCAGATTACCCCAAAAGCCCATCCCAGAGTTACAAAGATGACCAGGTTAAGGTGGATTGGCCATCCTAAATTGCCCCATTGTGTTCATGGTGTGCAGGTTAGGTGGATTGGCCATGGGAACTTGCTTCATAGTGTCCAGGGATGTTCAGGTTCGGTGGATTGGCCACGGGAACATGCCTCATGGTGTCCAGGGATGTGCAGGCGAGGTGGGTTAGCCAGGGGCAATGCAGGGATACAGGGTAAAGGGTTGGTTTTGTATGGGATGCTTTTCAGAGGGTCAGTGTGGACTCGATGGGCCGAATAGCCTGTTTCTCCACTTTAGGATTTCTATTCCCAACCACCCTGATGTGGTAATGAGTTTCATAACTTGCCCAGTCTCTTGTTTAGCAATGTTTTTGGGAATCCATCGCTGGGCTTTTGACTGATGACATCACCCTTTCGGTTTTGGTTCCCATCGCAAATGGGACTATTCTCTGACTGCCCCCACCCTCTGGTGAGTTAGCAAACAAGCTAACTACCCCCTCGCTCTGTACTGGCTGCATCTTACTCAAGGACTGGCTACAGGCCAAATGAAATTCTCCGCTTGGCTCCATGCCAACTAGTACCAATGTCTGAGTGGTGGCTGTGTGTGTGTCAACTGACAGAACATCTCTTCCTCATGTCTCAGTTTTGTTCCTCCCTGGGCTGGTACTGTGTGTCTGAAATCAGGAACTCAGATCGGTGGAGGTGGGGGGGGGGGGGGAGTTTGCAAGAGGGAAGTGGGAGAGGGTGGAAAGCAAGAGGTTCATGTTCATATTACCAATAACTTCCAAACCTTCTCAGGAAAGCACAGTGGGGGTGGGCTGGGAATAGAGGAGGGGCAATACCCAGGAAAGTACCACCATTGTCGATATTCTCAGAAACCAAGGGCTATGTTGTAATGGTGCTATTGCCACACAGTGTGAGAGAGAGAGAGATATATATGGAAGACAACCAGAGCTTGAGAGTGCTGCCTGCCACAGCTAAATAGCTGACAGCATTTGGAGACAACAAACCAACATCAATGGAATGTGTGCGTGTGGGTGAGTTGGAGTATCTGACTCTGACTGGTCTCAGAATGTTAATTATTAAACTACCCAGCAAGGACTGCAGCAAACATTCCATTGGACAGACAGCCAGGAAACTAGCCACCAGGATACATGAGCACCAACTAGCCACCAACAGACATGACCAACTATCACTAGTATCCATACACACAGATGAAGAGGGACACCAGTATGACTGGGACAATACATCGATCCTGAGACAGGCTAAACAAAGACACGCACAGGAATTCCTAGAGGCCTGGCATTCAAACCGGGACTCCATTAACAAATATATCGATTTGGATCCCATTTACCAACCTCTCAGAAACAGAACAGGAAGTATTTGTGCTTTTTGGTCTGTGTTATGCCGTCCCAAAATTCAAGACTCACGAAGTCCTGACTTGGGAAATGTAGCTGGCAATTGGCTGACCAACAGTAGGATATTCACTAGGGTGAGCTGTGAGCTGAAGAAAAGTGAAAGCAAGATTCAGGAGAACCTCAACAAGTCTGGCCACGTCGGTGGAGAGAAAGACAAAGTTCATGTTTCACGTTGAATACGACTCTCATTCATAGCATCCCTAGAGTGCAGGGGCAGCCTTGGCTCAAACACAGACAAAAGACTGAATTCCAGAGGTGAGAAGAGAGTGACAGCCCTTGACATCAAGGCCACATTTGACCGAGTGGGGCAACAAGGAGCCCTGGCAAAACTGGAATCAATGGGTATCAGGGGGCAAACACCCTGTTAGTTAGAGTCATACCTGGCACAAATGACAAAGTTGTGGATGGTCAGTCATCTCAGCTCCAGGATATCTCTGCAAGAGTCCCTCAGGGTAGTGTCCTAGACCTAACAATCTTCAGCTGCTTCATCAATGATCTTCCATTTGTCATAAGGTCAGAAGTGGGAATATTCACCAATGATTGCACAGTGTTCAGCACCATTCGCGAGTCCTCAGACACTAAAGCAGTCCATGTCCATGTGTGACAAGATCTGGCCAATATTCAGGCTTGAGCCGCCAAGTGGCAAGTAATATTTGCGCTACATAAATGCCAGACAATGACCATCACCAATAAGAGACACTCTAACCACCACCCCTTGACATCCAACAGTATTACCATCACTGAATCCCCCCGTCAACATCCTTGAGGTTATCATTTACCAGAAACTTAACTGGATTCACCACATAAACACAGTGGCTACAAGAGCAGGTCAGAGACGAGGAACCCTGCTGTGAGTAACTCACCTCCTGACACCCCAAAATCTATCCACCATCAGCAAGGCACAAGTCAGGGGTGTGATAGAGTACTCCCCACTTGCCTGGATGGGGGCAGCTCCAACAACACTCAAGAAGCTCGACACCATCCAGGACAAAGCAGCCCCTGCTTGATTGGCACCACATCCATAAACATTCAATCCCTCCACCACTGACGCTCAGTAGCAGCAGTGTGTACCATCTACAAGATGCACTGCAGAAATTCACCAAGGTTCCTCACACAGCACTTCCACTTCCACAGCACGACCACTTCCATCTAGAAGGACAAGGGCAGCATGTACTTGGGAACACCAGCCCCTGCAAGTTCCCCTCCAAGCCACTCACCACCCTGACTTGGAAATATACCGCCGTTCCTTCTCAGTCTTTGGGTCAAAATCCTGGAAATCCCTCCCGACTGGCATTATGAGCCAACCCACAGCAAGTGGACTGTAGCGATTCAAGAGGCAGCTCCCCACCGCCTTCTCAAGGGTGAATAGGGATGGGCTATCAATACTGGCTGGCCTAGACCATTCGGCCCAATGTGTCCACACTGACTCCCTAAAGGGCATTGCACCCTACCCCTGCATTTCCCACGGCTAACCCACCTAGCCTGCACATCCCTGAACACTTTATGTAATTTAACATGGCCAATCCCCTAACCCGTACATCTTTGGACTGCGGGAGGAAACCAGAGCAACTGAAGGAAACCCACGCAGATACGGGGAGAACATGCAGACTCCACTCGCCGGAGGCTTGAACCCAGGTCCCTAGCGCTGTGAAGCAGCAGTGCTAACCACAGAGACACTGTGTCACCTTAATATCTCCCCTTTCCTGTTCTGTATTTATATGAGATTAGTGGTGGGATGATGAGTGCCCAAATACTGAATTACTGTCTTCGAATAGTGACCTCCAATCATGAAGATCAAACTTAGTCAGTTTTGTTTTCTAAGATTCTAGCCCAGTGTTGGGTTTCTGTGTCACAATGTCGACACGGGCCAGGGGTTTGAGATCTTACCACATCTAATGAACAGGTTGATTCGAAATATCTCAATCTCGATGTTGGGGAGTCACCTCTTGTTCTTAACATGGAGCAATTGATTTCAGTTATACTCACTGGAGTTCACAAGGGGGAATCTGGTAGAAGTGTATAAAATGCTAAGGGGGATTGAAAAGATGAACCTTAAACAGATGAGACTGTCTTGAGCAAGAGGGCTTAGACATAGAGTGAGAGGAGGGAGGTTCAAAACTGAGTCGAGAAGAACCGACTTCTGTCAGAGGCTCGTGTATCTGGGGAATTTAAGGTGCACAGGAGGCAGAATCAATCAACAGATTCAAGAAAGAAATCAATATGTTTCTGATGGAAAGAGAGATGAAGGGGAGCAGGCAGGAGACTGGAGATGAGACCAGGATAAGGTCAGCTATGTTCACATTAAATGGCAGAGCAATGGGTTAAATTGTGTCCTCTCGCTCTTAATCCC
Organism: Chiloscyllium punctatum; assembly: GCF_047496795.1. Classification (NCBI taxonomy): domain Eukaryota; kingdom Metazoa; phylum Chordata; class Chondrichthyes; order Orectolobiformes; family Hemiscylliidae; genus Chiloscyllium; species Chiloscyllium punctatum. The sequence goes on from NC_092784.1 coordinate 45,534,816, forward strand.
GATGCTCCCACATAATTGTAGTGTTGATGTGAAACATTGTTGCCTGGAGACTAACTCTCACCAAGCCCCCTTCATCCATCACTGCTCAGTCCCATGAATTTGGGAAGATGTTCGTTCTCGTCTTTCAATGCCTTAATTGCGTCAACGCTCTTTCTCTCCGTGATCCCTTCTACCTCTGTGACCACGGGAGATTAGATTAGATTAGATTATATTAGGTTCCCTACAGTGTGGAAACAGGCCCCTCGACCCAACCAGTCTACACCGAACCTCTGAAGAGCAACCCACCCTGACCCATCTCCCTCTGACTAACGCACTATGGACAATTTAGCATGGCCAATTCACCTCCACACCTTTGGACTGTGGGAGGAAACCGGAGCACCCGGAGGAAACCCACGCAGACACGGGGAGAATGTGCAAACTCCACACAGACAGTTGCTTGAGGTGGGAATCGAACCTGGGACCCTGGTGCTGTGAGGCAGCAGTGCCAACCACTGACCCGCCATGCCGTCCCAATTGTCACGTTTTAGCTTTATGCAAATCACTTTAAAGGATGGTTTGCAACTTTAAAACCATACCAAGTTATTGAAGATCATAAGAGATCTGTTGGTCTTTTCTTGTCTTCCTTTACTTTCCTTCTCTCCCATTTCTTTCCTGTAACCTCTCCCATCACCAGTGGGGCATCTGGCCTGCTAAATGCTGACAGCTGTCTGTAGAAAGTGTTTATACAAACAGGAAGCTGCCAAACTCTGAGTTATCTTGAGCCACACCACAACTGATGTCCTCACAGAACTTCACAAGAACCATTTCTCCAGAAAAAGACAAGCCCCGGCTAACTGCGCACGACACAATTATTGTGCAACACACCCCGGATCTCCGCACGGCAGAGTAAACTCACCACCTTGTGCATTTGGATAGCGCCCAGTGCAGCGCAGCAAGCAATGATGAGAACCCACAAGAGGCTGAAACTGGGAGAGCGCAGAGGTCTCGGAAGGAGATTCCAGGGATAGGGAGAGATGAGATTTGAACACAAATGTAAGGATTTTACATTTGAGGCGTTGCTGTAATGTGGGAGTCAGTGCAAGCCAGTGGGAACAAGGCCTACCTGAACACACAATTCAAGAAAAGATCTTATTTCAGTTCAGAGAAGGCTGACTGGCCTTGTAAATTGAACAAAGGTTCATCAGGTTGAGGCGCTACTCACTGGAATTTAGAAACATAGATGGAAGTGTTTGATAACCTTTCTTCTCTCAGTGGGTTGTGGGTCTTTGGAACTCCTTGCCACAGAGAGAGCCGTGGGGTCAGAGTCCTTGTGCATATTAAAGGCTGAGAGACGTTGTTGATCAGTCGGGAGAATGAGGGTTACTGGTAAAGAGCAGGAAAGTGGATGTGAGGAATGTCAGATCGGCCATGATCCTTTTGCAAGGAGGAAGAGGTTCAAGGAGCTGAATGATTTACTTCTGATGGTCTTAGCATGATTCGGTGCATATTATAACAGAAGCAAGCATGCTTTGAACCAGGTGGAAGGTGGAAGGCGTGGGATAAGAGTCTTGGAATGTTCACGTATGGAAGTTTCAGAGGTAACAGACAGAGCCTGACGTGAACTGGACAACACAGGGGCAGCATCAACTTAAATGACCAATCACTAGCATTGATTTCAGGGATGGATGTGGGAAATAAAGGGAAACATCATGAAAATTGAGCTAGTTACTGCCTGACTGTACTATGTGGAGCAGTGCTCAGGCTGACCGCTCATGAGAAAGAGTTGACACACGATTGGGGTGTGGGCTGCTCAAAAATAAATGTTGATTACAGTGAAATCCGCTCCAGTTGCAGAAAATTGGACCTGATCCAGTTTTGAGTTCTCATTGAGTGCCACATTTAAACACTCTGGGAGCCGATACACTCTGGAAAGAGTACCAAAGACCTTATCGGAAAATGAGTGGATCTCAGACACAGATGTAACACATTAAATGTCAAAGACTAGACTGCAGTCAGCCTCTTGTCTTGTCAAGTTTGTCATGAGGATATCTTTGCTTGGTAAAGAATGGGCAATTTAAGATGCATCCTCCCACTGTAGATTATACAGTGCTTGCTGCTAACCAGCCCAGAGTTAGACAGAGGAAAGGGCCAGACTAAAGGTAAAGACACCATTGTCCTACCAGACCCTCAGGCTACTCTCTCATTAGAGAGAGAGAGAGAGAGAGTGATGACTGGCAGTGAGTTAACCTGAGAGTTATCATGCCTTAGGGCAAGGAGAGACATTGGGAAGAAGAGTCCTTTAGGGTAACCTCAGCTGTTGTGGGGATTGAACCCACATTGTCAGCATCACAAATCAGCCATCTAGCCAACTAGGCGGCACTGTGGCTCGGTGGTCAGCATTGCTGCCTCACGGCCGGTTCAATTCCAGCCTCGGGCGGACATCTGTGTAGAGTTTGCATGTTCTCCCCGTGTCTGCGTGGGTTTCCTCCTGCAGTCCAACACAGTGTAGGTTAGGTGGTTTGGCCGTGCTGAATTGCCCCATAGTGTGCAGGCTGAGTGGGTTAGCCATGGGAACTGCTGGGTGATTGGGTAGGATAGTCTTCAGAGGGTAGGTGTGGATTCGATGGGTCGAATAGCCTGCTTCAACACTGTAGGGATTCAGCTAACTGATGCCCAAAACATAGCAGCCAACATTTTTTTTTGGTGTGTTCTCCATGGCAATGCCTGTACAAATCAGAACAAGACGTCAGTGGGCCTCTCCTCACCTGATATAAATTATTGTTCCCTTTGAGACTTGGCATTCTTGCGAGTGCATGACGAACATTTCGATAGCCTTCCTCCTCGTTTTATCAACCTTCTCCAGGTTAACTCCAGGAGGGTGAGAGCACACAAAGGAATTATTGAGGCTGGTTACTTCCATTCCAAAACATAGAAAATAGGAGCAGGAGTAGACCATTTGGCCCTTCAACCTGCCCCACCATTCCATGTCGAGCCAGAGAGTCATTGAGATGTACAGCACAGAAACAGACCCTTTGGTCCAACTCGTCCATGCCGATCAGATATCTTAACCTAATCTAGTCCCATTTGTCAGCACTTGGCCCATATCCCTCTGAACCCTTCCTATTCATATACCTAGCCAGATGCCTTTTAAATGTTGCAATTGTACCAGCCTCCACAACTTCCTCTGGCAACTCATTCCATACACGCACCACCCTCTGCATGAAAAAGTTGCCCCTTACATCCCTTTTTAAATCTTTCCCCTCTCACCCTCTAGTTCTGTAGTCTCCCATCCCAGGGAAGAGACCTTGTCCATTTACCCTATCCATGCCCTCATGATTTTACAAACCTCTATAAGGTCACCCCTCAGCCTCCGACGCTCCAGAGAAAATAGCTCTCGGCTAGTCAGCTTCTTCCTGTAACCGAAATCCTCCGACCCTGGCAACATCCTTGTAAATCTTTTCTGAACCCTCTCAGCTTTCACAACATCATTCCGATAGGAAGGAGACCAGAATCATGGTTAATCATCAGTCCCCCGTTCCTGGTTTGTCCCCCAATACCCTTTGATCCCTTTAGCCCTAAGAACTATATCTGACTCCTTGAAAACATTCAATGTTTTGGCGTCAACCGCTTTCCGTGGTAGAGAATCCCACTGTCTCCCCACTCTCCGGGGTAAATGGGCAGAGACTAAGAGAGTTCAGGGGAGGAATGAAGGGAGAAGTCAGGAAAAGTGTCTTTGTGTGGGGTGTGATTGGAACGCAACACTTTATCATGTGGCGGGGGTTACCAACAGTTCCAGTCCTTTTGGATTTTGACACCCCTAAAATGGGATAAAATGGAACAAACACTTTCCGTTTGGAAAGGGGTCATGGGTGAGTAGAGTCTTGATGGGCCGAAGGGTCTGTTCCTGTACTCTACTGTTCTCCATCCAATGCTTGTTTGACTGTGTTGAGGTGACTGCATGTAGCCGTGCGGTGCTAGCGTGAGTCTGTCTGTAAAACTCCAAAACCTTCCGATTCTGCAAGTTGCTTGCTCATTTCCACCTAGTCTCACAGTGCTGGTGGTTTTAAGCACATCACCCACAATACAGTGTGTGCCGTGGCTTACCTGAAACCCTGATGCTAATGTCACAGAGAATCTGCCTGAAAGGCCCCCAGTCCAGTTAACCCCAGCTTCATAAGCTGAGATGTCAGCATTGCAAACCCACCCTCCCGGGGTTATCTGTGTGAACAGGTGGGCCACATAATACAGTTCTGACTCACTCCTCAAAACAGTCTGCTCCTTCTACCCCTCTGCAATAGTGTGCTTCTCTCTCCCACTCTCACAGACCGTCTCTTACTCTCTCTCTCCCACCCTCACTCATTTTCTCACTGTCTCTTCCTCTCTCATTAAAGCTCTCTCTCTTTCTTTTTCATTGTGGTCTCTCTCTTCCTTCTTCACTCACAGTCCCTCTCTCTCTCTCTCTCTCTTTCTCCTGTTTCTCTTTCTCACCCAAGGTATGGCTTTCTCTGTTTCTCGCTCTCTCTCTCTCTCTCCCTCCCTCACTCACAGTGTGTGTGTGTCTCTCTCTCTCTCTCTTTCTTTCATTGTGGCTCTCACTCTCCTCCTCTCTCTCGCAAGCAGTCTCTCTCTCTCTCTCTCTTTCTCACTCTCTCTCCCACACACACACACACACAATTTCTCACTCACAGTATGGCTCTCTCTCTCCTCCTCTCACTTACAGTGTGTCTCTCTCTCTGCTTGTGCTCTTCCTCTCCATCTCTCAATCACAGTCTCTCTCTCTCTCTCTCTCTCTCTCCCTATCCCCGTCACTTGCTCACGCTCTATCTCTCTTCCTCTCTTGCTCTCCCTCTCTCTCTTACTCTCCATTTCTTCCTCTTTCACACTCATGGTATTGCACTCCCTCTCCCTCTCTCTCTCTCACTCTACCCCTCTCTCCCACCCCATCCCTCTCCCCCAGGCAGTCCTCACTCTATAACTGATGGTGAAGTCACTGAGCTGATCTCACTGGGTCCTGTGACTGTTCACCCAGCGTTGACAATTCATGGTCACCAGAAGAAAATTTATAGCCTCAACTTAACCAGTCAAAATGTGTTGCCTCAGCAACACGATCTGTCTTAGAGCAAAAAGGAGCTCCCACAGCTTGGGTCCCATTCCATCAGTGATTTAGTTTCAAGACTGTGAGCTGTGATTGCTCATCATCACAGAATCTCTACAGTGTGGAAACAGGCTATTTGGCCCAACAAAGTCCCACCAACCCTCCGAAGTGTATCCCACCCAGACCCATTCCCCCTACCCTATTCACTCCACATTTGCCCCTGACTAATGCACCTACACATCCTGGAACACTATGGACAATTCACCCAACCCCGCACATTGTTGGACTGTGGGAGGAAACTAGAGCACCAGCAGGAAACCCACACAGACTTGGGCAGAATGTGCAAACTCCACACAGGCAGTCACCCGAGGCTGGAATCGAACCCAGGTCCCTGGTGCTGTGAGGCAGCAGTGCTAACCACTGAGCCACCGTGCCATCCTAATCCATGCTGCTATTCCATGTTCATTTCCTGGGCTCTGGGCTCTGGTGTAGCACTTCCTTCCTCTGACTCGAAGCATCTTATTTGATGCATGGTGCGTTTCAGAATATTTACAAGCTGAAGCCCCAGCCTTGGAACCTCAGTGTAGAGCACTCAATGGTCCCATATTTCATGGTACCCATCATTTTACAGCAATGGGCTGCGATCTGTGGGTTAATCTGATGCTAAAGTCCAGGGTGTGACAATGGTGCAATGACAGTGTTGCTGGGCTAGTAATTCTGAAAAACATCACTTCGAAACCCACCCTACCAGTGGAGTTTAGTTTCATTTAAATAAATGATGAGACTGGAACATAGTCTCAGGAGTAACAACCACGAAACCATCACCGTTCTTATTTATTTATTCATTGATGGGGCGAGGGCATTGTTAGCCAGGCCAGCATTTATTGCCCAGAGAGTAGTTAAGTATCAACCTCCTCGCTGTGGGTCTGGAGTCACATGTAGGCCAGACCAGGTAAGGATGGCAGATTCCTTCCTGAAGGGTATTACTGAACCAGCTGGACTTTTCCCTGACAATCAGCATATGGTGATCAGCAATTTCAGATTTGTATTGGATTCAAATTCTACCACCTGTTGCGGAAGGATTCAAACCCAGATCCCCAGAATATTACCAGGGTCTCTGGGTTAATGGTCGAGGGTGTGTTGCTGGAAAAGCACAGCAGGTCAGGCAGCATCCGAGGAGCAGGAGAGTTGACGTCCGTTTCGGACAAAAGCCCTTCATCAGGAAGCCCAAAACATCAATTTTCCTGCTCCTCGGATGCTGCCTGACCTGCTGTGCTTTTCCAGCACCACTCTCTCAACTCTAATCTCCAGCATCTGCAGTCCTCACTTTCTCCTCTCTGAGTTAATAGTCCAGCGATAATACACTGGCCCATGGCTTCTCTGCAATCTGTTCCTTATTTTAAAAGCATCTGTTTCCTAACAGGAGGGAAATCTATGGTTTTTATCTGGTGCGATTGAGATATTATTCCAAAACTACAACAATGTGATCCACTTCTTAACTGCCTTCTAAAATGACCACTCAATCTGGTCAAAATCCAAATGCATGCCTGTTCTCCCCATCAACTCTCCCAATCGCTTTTGGGAATTGAATAGATTACTGACCTCCCAGGAAAAATCCACCTCCCTGGCAAAATCCTTGTAAACCTTTTCTGAAACCTTTCAAGTTTAACAACATCTTTTCTTTAGCAGAGAGACCAAAGTTGAACACAGTATTCCAAAAGTAGCCTAACCAATGTCCTGTACAGCCGCAACATGACCTCCCAACTCCTATACTCAATACTCTGACCAATAAAGGAAAGCATACCAAATGCCTTCTTCACTATCCTATCTACCTGCGACTCCATTTTCAAGAAACTTTGAGCCTGCACTCCATGGTCTCTTTGTTCATTAACACTCTCCAAGATGCTCCTAATTAAATGTTTTTATGACTGACTGAACATCCTACATTGATCCCACTACACAACGGGTGTAAGTAAACTCTGTCAAGGAAGACATTTGGGTCATCAGCTCAAACTGTTGGTGGTTTGATTAGGTTAGATTCTCTACAGTGTGGAGACAGGCCATTTGGCCCAACAAGTTCACACCAACCTTCTGAAGAGTAACCCATTCCCCCTGCATTTACCCCTGACTAATGCTTCTAACACTACAGGCAATTTAGCATGGCCAATCCACCTAACCTGCACGTCCTTGGACTGTAGGAGAAAACCAGAGCAAACCCGCACAGACACAGGGAGAGTACACAAGCTCCACACAGATGGTCACCTGAGGCTGGAATTGAACTCAGGTCCCTGGTGCTGTGAGGCAGCAGTGCTAACTGTTGAGCCACTGGGGCTGTTGCTGATTAATGACCTTCTTGCTTGGGCTTGACCTTACTCCATTGAGGGTAAATATTCTAGTGCTAAACCCAAGTGCTGTCTTTTCTTTCCTACCTTCAGCTCCAATTTTATTATCTTCTTACTCATTTTACACTCCTTGAAATGGCAGTTCATCTGATGTACCTCACTAAAGAGGTCAGTGGAGGCATCAAATGTCAAGGAGTTGGATTAGAAACATAATGGATTCTGAATGGATTTGACAGGGTAGGCAATAGAGGCAGATTGTCTCTGACAGGGCAGTCCTGAACTAGTGGAGATTGCAGGTCCAGAATAAATAATCAGTCATTTTGGAAGGTGATGAGGAGAAATTCACTTCAATGGTTGTGAACTTTTGTGAACTGATCCTGTGTTATATTATGGATCCCTGAGCAGATGTCCAAAGGGAGAATGGAGTTGAGAAACCTATCAGCCAATGATTGAGCAGACTTAATTGGCCAAATGGTCTCATTTCTGTTCCCATGTCTTCTGGTCTTATAGTCTATGGTCTATATGCAGGTTAGGTGGTGTGGCTGTGCTACATTGCCCACCTATGTGCAGGCTAGGTGGGTTATCGATGGGAAATGCAGGGTTACGGGGATAGGGTAGGGTGTGCGGCGGCATTGACGTTTGAGATTGAGCGATGGCTGTTCAGGGCATGTGGGACTTATGTGGCCCAATAACGAGATGCTGATGGACAATGGTCAAACTGACAGGCTTGGAGAAGATGCAAGCACCCTCCCTGCTCTGATATCCCTAATCTGTATCTATCTTGGTCTCAATGGATTGGTGACTCAATGAAACGTACAAAAACAAGTAAGAATCAGGAGCGACCATTCAGCCCCTTGGACATGAACCACCATTTGATAAGGTCATGGTCGATCGATCAATTGTCTTATTTTAACTCCCTTTGACTCCCTCATCAGTCCTATGTCCAGTCAATGATATTATGGGTTAATAATTTGGATAACACTTCTTCACACGAAACAATGTTACTTTCTGTTCTCTTTTCCAGTGGTTTATCTCTGTCTCTCTTGGACTGAGCGTGTGACTGGGCAGTCATGTATAGATGGGTACATACTCAACACCAATGAAACATGTGTCGGTGAGCTTTAAGTCCACTGTTAAGTTTATGGGCATAATTCTGAAAAGTGTTAATTGTGTAATGTGATTATTCATCTTTTTATCAATTTAGTTCGACATCATTTTTTTCCCCTTTCCATTTGTCTTCAACCTTTGGCAAAACTTTGTGCTGAGTTTCAATGTTTAGTTGTTGGAAAATGGAATTCGAACAGATAGGTGACTGTTTCTAACCAGTGCGGCTTCGATGGGCTGTAGCTGTTGATGAAGACCCTTTGCACCCGATGTGGTCTCCTCTACATTGAGAAGACAGGACGCCAACTTGCGGATCATTTCAGAAAGCATCACTGGGCACTCAGACCCAGCAACCCCACTGTCCCGTGGCTGAATGCTTCAATTCCCCCTCCCACTCCAACAATGACATGCAAGTCCTAGGCCTCCTCCATCACCAAACCCTTCCCAGCTGACACCTGTGGGAAGAACGCCTCATCTTCCACCTCGGGACCCTCCAACCACATGGAATTAATATGAATTTCACAAGTTGCCTCATTTCCCCTCCCTCCACCTTATCTCAAGTCTCCAACTTGGGACCGTCGTCTTGACCATCTTCCTTCCCATCTATTTGCTCAATCCTGCCCTCTGACCTATCACCTTTACCCCCACCTTCATCTACCTATCACATTCCCAGTGACTTTCTCCCAATCCCACCCACCTCCCATTTATTTCTCAGCTCCCCCGAGCCAGAAGCCTCATTCCTGATGAAGGGCCTATGCCTGAAACGTCGATTCTCCTGCTCCTCAGATGATGCTTTTCCAGCACTACACTCTCAACTGTGTAGCCCTCAATGACTCTATAATAGAAGTGGAAGACAATGGATAAACTCAGTAGGTTTGGGGAGAAAGCATTTAATACTCTGTGATGCAGTTCAGTGAGTTGCTTGTATCATGCATTTAAGGGACATTTAAGTAACTCTTGGATAGGGGCATGGAAGATAGTAAAATGAAGAGTATGTAGGTTAGTCTGATCTTAGATTAGGATAAAGGGTTGGCATAACATCGATGGGCTGAAAGGCCTGTACTGTATTGTACTGTTCTATGTTCTATGTTCTCTGGTCTATGGTCTATGTTCTATGTTCTATGGTCTATGGCCTATGGTCTACAGTCTATGTTCTATGGTCTATGGCCTATAGTCTACGGTCTATGGTCTATGTTCTATGTTCTATGGTCTATGGCCTATGGTCTACGGTCTATGTTCTATGGTCTACGGTCTATGGTCTATGGTCTATGTTCTATGGTCTATGGTCTATGGCCTATGGTCTATGGTCTATGGTCTATGTTCTATGGTCTATGGCCTATGGTCTACGGTCTATGTTCTATGGTCTATGGTCTACGGTCTATGTTCTATGGTCTATGTTCTATGGTCTATTGTCTATGGTCTAAGTCCTGTGTTCGATGTTCTACGTTCTATACATCATTCCCTTTCATTCAAAAGGCTCTCAGTGGCACTTAGTCACAAATCCTTCCCTCTCTTGCTTCTTCAACAAGCTGCTCAACACAACACGCAACGCTTGAATGTCGAGTTGCAACCCCCTCCTGGTTTTTCAGTCACCTAACTTCCATTCCAGTGCTAAGTCCCAGAAAATGAAAACGGAATATTGTATGACCAGGAGATGGCGGAGCTGAAGTAGGCCATTCAGCCCATCGAGTCTGCTCCAGCATTCCCTGGTTTGAGAAGCCTCGACTCCATTTCCTTGCCTTTGCCCCATAAGTCTGGATTCCCCCACGTGGTTAAAACTCTCTCTTCAATGGCAGGCCCTCAGGGTCCAGGGATGACTAGCTCCTGCTGGGGGCACGGTGAGTGCTGCGGTGGTGGAATAGTCCTATTCCAGAGTGACGGACACTGCCCCAGGCAGAGCTAAGCGGTGTTTGAGGAGGTGGGTGAATGGGACCGCTCTAGCTCCTGCTGCTCATTCCTGGCCACCATGCGCCCCCCTCAGTGACATACAGAATGTAGTTGGTCTTTGTGAAAGCTTCTTCTCCTGTCTATACCTTCCAGAGCAAGCAATCCTCAAAGATCTATCCCACCCTGGCAACATTTTTCTACAACGTTTAGCCTCGGGGAGAAGGTACAGAAGCCTGAACACACGCACCAGCCAGTTACGAAACAGTTTCTATCTGACTGTTATTAGAATGGACCCACAAACTCTTAACATTCGCCTGTATCTGTGTTTTTGTTTTTGCTGCTGTTTACCTATTATTTACTTATCTATGCTCCTTAACTCTGTGATCTGCCTGGATTGCTAACAAGACAAAGCGTTTCACTGTGCCTTGGTAGACGTGACAATAAATTTAATTCAACTCAATTCAATTTGACCTATAGGGAGAGACTGTTTTCCCTGGAGCATTGGAGACTGAGGAGTGACCTTACAGAGGTTTACAATATCATGAGGTGCATGGATAGGGTGAATAACCAAGGTCTTTTCTCCTCCAAAACTAAAGGGCATAGGTTTAGGGTGAGAGGGGAAAGATTGAACAGGGACCTAAGGATCAACTTTTTCACACAGAGGGTGGTGTGTGTTTGGAATGAGCTGCCGGAGGAAGTGGTGGAAGCTGGTACAATTTCAACATTTAAAAGGCATCTGGATGGGTACATAAATAGGAATGGTTTAGAGGGATATGGGCCAAGTGTTGGCAAGTGCGACTAGGTTAGGTTAGGATTTCTGGTTGGCATGGATGAGTTGGACCGAAGGGTCTGTTTCCCTGCTGTACATCTGAGTGACTCGATAAATCATACCTTCTCCAAGTACATCAGCTCTTTGTAGTATTCCCAATTCCCTCCCAGTGATCACATACCTTTACAGAGCACTTGTTTCAGGAAGTTTCTGCCAGGCAATGGGGACCATGGTTGTGTGTGTGGCCAGTACCTCGTCACTGGGAATACTGGTCTGGGATAGGGCACTCACATTGGCACACTTATCTTGCCAGTGGATTGGCAGGATTTTGCGAAGGTGATATCTCTCTGGGCACTTGTGGGGTCTGCTGTTTGTATCAATGCTGCAGTGGGTGGACCACAGTTGCTCTGTAAACCATGAGGGGTTTGAGGTCCCAGTATAGAACACACTGTTCCTCAGGCCGCACTGTCACATTGTCTTCTCACTGGAACTTCCGGAGGTTCAGGAAATGGATCACGTTGTTGAGGAGCAGGTGGTGTTGTGTGACAGGGGTGAAAACCTTTGTTCTCCAGATGTTTAGTCTGAGGTGGGTTCTCTCGAACAACACAGTGGATGCGTCAGTGATGGTTTGTAACTCAGGCTCTGTTTGTGTACATACGGAAATGTTGTCTGTGATGTGCATCTCAAGGACTGGAGGTGGCCTGGTCTTGTGGGGTTCTGGCTTGGCGGTGACAAAGGCTTTGAACAGTTTCCCAGGGAGGACTCCCAGATTCGAGGTGGTTGTGGAAATTTGCCATGATGACCATTCCCCTGGCGGACAGCGAGCGAATCCCTCTGGAATTCCCAAAGCCGGCATCATCGGATGGGGTATTGAGTACAAGAGTTGGCAGGTCATGTTACAGTTATATTGGACTTTGGTTCGGCCACATTTAGAATACTGCGTACAGTTCTGGTCGCCACGTTACCAAAAGGACGTGGATGCTTTGGAGAGGGTGCAGAGGAGGCTCACCAGGATGGTGCCTGGTATGGAGGATGCTAGCTATGAAGAGAGGTTAATAGATTAGGATTAATTTCATTAGAAAGACGGAGGTTGAGGGGGAACCTGATTGAGGTCTACAAAATCATGAGAGGTGTAGGCAGAGTGGACAGCAAGAAGCTTTTTCCCAGAGTGCGGAACTTAATTACTCGGGGTCACAAGTTCAAAGTGAGAGGGACAAAGTTTAGGGGAGATATGTGTGGGACGTTCTTTACACAGAGGGTGGTAGGGGTCTGGAACATGATGCCAGCGGAGGTGGGAGAGACTGGAACGAAAGCGCCATTTAAGATGTATCTAGACAGATACATGAGTGGGCAGGGAGCAAAGGGATACAGATCCTTAGAAAATAGGTGGGAGGTTTAGTTCGAGGATCTGGATCAGCGCAGGCTTGGAGGGCCAAAGGGCCTGTTCCTGTGCTGCAATTTTCTTTGTTCTAACATAAGAGCATAAGAAATAGGCGCAGGAGTGGGCCATTTGGCCCATCGACCCTACTCCACCATTCAATAAGATCATGGCTGATCTTCTCATGGACTCAACTCCATTAACCCGCCCTCTCACCCTCATCCTTAATTCCGTTACAGTTCAAGATTTACCTTCACCTTAAAACCATCCAACAAGGCAGCCTCAAACTGCTTCACTGGGCAGGGACTTCCACAGATTCACAACCCCCTGGGTGAAGAGGTTCCTCATCAACTCCATCCTAAACCTGCTCCCCGTTATTTGGAGGCGATGCCCCCTTGTTCTAGTTTCATCCACCAGTGGAACCAACCTCCCTGCTTCCATCTTATCTATTCCCGTCATAATTTTATATGTTTCCATAAGATCCCTCCTCATTCTTCTAAATTCCAATGCATATCGTCGCAGTCTACTCAGTCTCTTCTTGTAACTCAACCCTCTCAACTCTGGAATGTACCCCCTTCCCAGTGCCAGTACATCCTTTCTCAAGTAAGGAGACTAAAGAGTTTGAAGTATAATTTTTGTTTTCGCGAAAGCAGCTATCAACAAAGAGAAGGTGAATTCTGAGGTAAAATGAAAGGAAGAGTTATTCTGCTTTGACTGAGAAGGAGGTTTTGCGTGAGCCATGAAGATTTCCGCCAAAGCTGATCTCGGAACAAGTATTCCCTTCTGGGAGGGGCTTAAGGTGTCAAAGATGCAAAATGCAAGTTAGAACGTGAGGGAAGATGGAGAGAGAATGTTCACTCAGAGTGTCAGAGTTCAATCGGAAGTTAGTGAGGAGAGTCATAGGCAGGGATAGTAAAGCAAAGGTTCACAAGAAAAACATGGAAGCAAAATATGTAGACGCTGTAAATCCGGCACAAACACTGAGAAACTCAGTGGGTCTGTGGAGAGAGAAACAGGTTTAACATTACAAATCCAATGTGATAACTCAAAACATTGGAACCTCTGGTTCCGAAATAAAGGTGCGACCCATTGACCTCTGACACTTCCTATCAGTGGAAAATCTGATTTATGTCTCCATATTTGGCATTCCTGCCACTTGTTCCTGATGAGAATGAAGTGAAGCATTTGAACAACCCATTTCTCTTTTCATCAATAAATCTTGGGACCAGGCAGAGAGGAACTTTATTCCATCAGCCTAACTCCAGTGAGAAACCGTCAAGTGCCTGTTTGGCAGTACAGGCCTGAGTCCGTGCAAAGGAAAGATATGATTCTGAAGTTTGTTTTTTGTCCTGCCCCTCATCAGGATTGAAAGACAGGAAAAGCAATTTGAGAAAGGGGGACAACAATTAATGCAACACGAGAGGCAGGTGCTAATTGGTTGATTATGGACTGCACCTTTTACAATGAGATCAGGGTATGGAAAAAGCCCGTGTCTGCTGTGACAATATGGGACCAGTCAGAACCAACTTGTCTGATTTGAATTTAATGGAGATTGACAGTTAACATATTCCGCCACATCTATGGTCCAATCAATCAGCTCTCTCTTCACGTGCTGTTTAAGTTGTTAGTTCTTTTCTAAAGTTGGTTTTCTTGCATATCAGTCCTGACGAGCTCAAGATGAAAACCTTCCTCATCGTCACGTCTTCTTTTGTTATTGAGCAATGCTTAAAGTGTCACTGTGTATCCCACCCCTGAGCCGCTTTCCTGCTGCTGATGATGTTTCCTGTCTATTGCAGACCAGGATGAGTGTCTCACGGGTCCGTGTGGACCCTACTCAATCTGCCACAACAAGATTGGAGGGTTTCACTGCACTTGCCAGACTGGATTCGCCTCAGTGTCCAATCAGTTGCTCAGTGGTAAAACAGTGTCATTCTGTCGAGGTCAGTACAATTACTCATCGGAAACAGGTCAGGGAAGCTCTCTACGTTGCAGCAGAGGCCAAGTTGGTCAATCTAGTGGAAAGCTAACTGAGGAGAATCTTGATTGGAAGTGGACTTGCTATGAGGCACTCGTAGCGAGAACATTCCAGATCTCGCAAAGCCAGTTGACCTATAGGTAGCACAGAGGGAATGGGACTGACCGGATGCCAAGGGTAAATCCTCGCTTTGGCTGTTCCCTCAGCTACAGCTCTGGTAGATCACAGTATGAGTGGCTTTGATAAGGAAAATAAGGACTATTAGATTCCACTAGTTGGTGGGTCAGAAACCAGAGGACACACGGGTTAAAGGCCATCGGCAAATGAACCAGGGATAAGATGAGGACAAATGTAGATTCCTCAGCAAGTTGCTGTGATCCAAAATGCACAAGGTGAACATTGTGCTGGATGTAGTTTCCAAACTGGCTTTGATCTCACCCAGAGATTATCCCCGGAAATCTAAACAAAAGCCAATTGCCAATATTTACGAGTGCAGAAGTGTAATCCAATATTCCATGGTAATCAAATCAGGCCTGGAATTGTGATCTTGCAGAAATCCCATGACAGTTTTATGGTTTGGAGCTGCTGTAAATGCATTTCACTTGCACTTGGAGAAAGAACATAATTTCTTAAAGCAGACTTTTTTTTATTATAGTATAATCTTACCTTTATCAAAACTATTGACGCCTCCTATCCTCTGCTGCCTATCTTAAAATGTGCTAAATATTACACAGTCTGAATGTTCGATTCAGGTTAACAGTTAGATTTAATAACAAAAACAATTACACCTTAGCAAATTAAATGACATCAGAGTGGAGCTGAGTTGTTTAATTTCCAATTAGAATAGGGTTAGTAACAGTGTTGTGTCCCCATGGCAGAGTTTCCACTTTAAGGGTCATTTGCAAAGCACAGCCTGGGTTAAGATGTGTTCATGAGGCAGCACGGTGACTCAGTGGTTGGCACTGCTGCCTCACAGTGCCAGGGACCTGGGTTTGATTCCAGCCTCAGACGACTGTCCGTGTGGAGTTTGTACATTCTCCCCGTGTCTGCGTGAGTTTCCACCCATGATCCACCCAGGGTGAACTGGCCAAATTAATTTACCCATAGTGTTCAGGGATGTCTAGGTTAGGTGCATTAGTTTGGGGTACATATAGGGGAGATGGGTCTGGGTGGGTTATTGTTCGGAAGGTCAGTGTGGATTTGTTGGGCCGCAGGGCCTGTTTCCACAGTGGGGGGGGTTCTGTGTGTCCCCATTTCAGCACTTCCACTTTAAGTGTCATTTTGCCAAGAACAGCCTGGGTTAAGATGTGTTCTTGGGAGGTTCTCATCATGCAAACTGAGGCAAAATTCGAGCCATTAATGTTTCATGAGGTTTATAACCTTGAAAGGCTGATGACGAATCCAGCTAGTTATTCCCAAACTCATTATTCTTCTTTTGCAGATGTGAACGAGTGTCTCTCTCGCCCCTGTGGGCCCACTGCAATCTGCCACAACTCTGAGGGGAGTTTTTATTGTACTTGTGCTGGAGGATTTTACTCTGTGTCCGGAAACTATCAGTTTGCTGGTGAAGCTGAGTCCCACTGTAGAGGTGATGACAATTACTAGCTCGACCATAGCTCTTGCTTCCTATTTTACCCCTCGTTGTTCACTCCGTGTCCTATAATGTCAGCTGCCAACAGACACCCCATCTTCTCAAGCAGCCTTCCTTCCATTAACTCCATCTACCCTTCCAGCTGCCTTGGGAAAACAGCTAACAGGATCAAAGACCCTTCCCACCCCCATTCTACTCTCTTCCACCCTTTTCTGTCCAGTTTGAAAACAGGTACCAACAGATTCAAGAACAGCTACCTCCCCGCTGTTATCAGACTTTATGAACATACCTCTCATAGGTAGGTGTTGACCTTTCTCTGCACCTTCCTTGTAGCTGTAACACCATATTCTGCATTCTGTTCTATTTCCCCTGATGTACTTAGGTAAGGTATGATTTCCATACTGTAGGGAGTCTAATTTAATCTAATCAGTCCTTTTCACTGTCTAACATGTGACAAGAATAAACCAAACCAAATCAACAACAATTGGTCCTTTCATTTCTCTCAGTCTATCTCTATTAGCTCAATCACTGCTTCCTCCCTCACCACACATCAATACCATTATCTATTCCCTTTTCTCAGGCACTGTTCCTCCCTTTCCAAGCTGATATAATCAAACTTCCCTTCAAACCTACTCTTAACCCTTTCTTTTCTCCGTGGTCACCCACTCAGCTCTCACTCACCGTCTCTAAAAAGGATCTCTTCAATGGAATGAATCACTGCTGTCCCATTCAATGCTGATCACTTCCATCACTCCCCTTTTGAGTCCATTCCATCTGACTCCTGATGCGACTCCACTATCATGACTGCCGCAGTCAAAGTTGCATATCAACCATATTTGGTGTGGTGTGTCGCAGTCCCCCAACGTTTCTGGTTTTCCTAATCCAGGCGTGTCAGCCAAAACTCCCCAACTGGACCACCCCCATTCCGATCAATTGCTTCCATTCCATAGCCTTGGATCCTTGTTCCTGCCATTACTTTGTTCCAAACCTAAGGAAGACGGTCCTTCTCCCACAAGGATTTCTCCTCCAGAGCTGATTGGTTGCCTGCCATCTTTCCATCCTTCAATTTCTTATTATTCCCAACTGCATTCTTGTCCCTCAGTGGATTGTCTGTAACTGTGTGGGTTCAATGTCATTGAGCATAATGTTCACTGTTAGACCCCCATTGGAGTACAGTAAGCAGATCTGGGCACCCACACCTCAGTGAGGATAGACTGGCCTTGGAGGGACTACAGTGTAGGTTTACAAGCACAATACCTGGACTTCAACAGTTATGAGGAGAGATTGTATAAACGAGGCCTGTTTTCTTGAGGATTTAGATGGTTAAGGGGTGATCTGAACAAAATCTTCAAGATATTAACAGGAAAAGGCAGGGGAGGTAAAGATAAACAATTTCCACTGTTTGGAGATTCTTTAGAAGACAATCTAGAATGAGGGGTATAGTCTGAGAATTAGGCCTATACCGTTCAGGAGAGACACTTCGACACACAGGGTGGGAGAAGTTTGGAGCTCTCTTCCACAAATGGCAGTGGATGTTAATTTTAAACCAGAGATGAGTACTTCTTTTGTTAAGCAAAAGTATTAAGGAATGTGGGCTAAAGCAGGTGAACTGACTTAGGCCCCAGATCAGCCATGATCTCATTCATTGGAGGAATGGGCCCAGAGGGGCTGAATTCTGTTCCCATGTTGCTGTGTGCAGTTTCACCTGACCATAGCATCGCCCTCAGTTATACAAATCCTATTGTGCTCTTTGATTCATTGTCACACATTGTCAGCATTAATAAGACCAAGGTCTCTGGAGAACAACCTCACATTATGTGTGGCAGTGGTCACCTTTGCATTGATGGTAATGGCGTTACAATGAGGAGAGGTGTACATCTGATTGTCAGTCCCTCAGAGATTAAGCACCAAGGAAAACCAACCCGATTATGTTTGACTGCTGGCAGATTCATTGTCTCTGGATATTCACTGAAGCAAGACGTGAAGATGTACAACTCCTGAGTGCTTCCTGTTTCAAATACCTTCTCCCCGTGTCTGTGTGGGTTTCCTCCGGGTGCTCCGGTTTCCTCCCACAGTCCAAAAATGTGCAGGTTAGGGTGGATGGGCCATACTAAATTACCCATAGTGCTCAAGGCTGTGTATGTTAGGTGCGTTAGTCAGGGGTCAATGTAGAGTATTAGGTGAATGTGTCTGGGTGGGTTACTCTTCTGAAGGTTGGGGTGGTCTTGTTGGACTGGAAGAGCCTGTTTCCACACTGTAGGGATTCTATGGAAAAAAAAGCCACCGTCCAAGTCCCTATCAAATCTTGACTCTGCTCACCCTCATTCTCCTCCAAGTGTTCCCTCAGTATCGTATCTTGCCATTCAAAGCCCTCTGCTACCTTCCCAAAACTTCTCTTCATCCCACACCTTAACAAGTAGCACATGTATGACAACAATGAGAAGGAATTTCTTCTCTCAGAGAATGGGGAATCTGTGCAATCCTTTACGGCAGAGGGCCGAGTGATGCTGGGTCATTAAATATAGTCAAGGCTGAGACAATAAGCTTTTTAACCAGGAAGATGGAATCAAGGGTCATAGGGGATAAAGCATCTTCACATCTCATTGACTAGCACAGCAAACTTGATAGGCTGAATGGCCTACTTCTGCTCCTATGTCTTTATGGCCTTATTGCCACCATATGCAAACTGCTGCTTTACCCTACACAAGAACCATCTCAACTGCAGCTCGTATCCTTATTGTTTGAGTCCTGCCCCTCAGGTCTCAATTACAGTATCCCCGACTGTAATGGAAAACAAGTGGCTGCAGCATCATTCTAATCTGTGCCTCTGCTCTGCCATTGCGTCCTACCATCCTAGCTCTACCTTCATGTGTCTTGACCCCATGTTGCCCTGAATTCTGGAGCACTGTCCTTCATCCTGCCACCTCTTTCCCCACATTCTCCGCTCCTCAAAGCGAACAATCACAATCTGCAGAACCTTGCGCTCGGGCTAAAAGGACGGGTTAAATCTATTCAGGGGGCAAACTAAAAGACTGGCATAACTGGGTCTCTCCCAGGTTGCCAAGATGTACTGCAGCCATTAATGCTGGGACTCCAACGGTTTCCGTTTTATATCAATTACTTTAACAAAGGAATGAAGAGTATGGTTGTCAGGTTTGCTGTCAGCCCAGCGATAGGTCAGGACGCTGGGAGCGAAGGCACATAAGGAAGCTGCCACAAGATATGGATGTTAAATGAGTCTGGCAAATGGGGTATAAGGTGGGAAAATATGAAACTTCGCAGTGCGTTGGGAAAATGTAAAAGGTGCATGTGATCAAAATGGTGAGAGATTGTACAGTGCTCAGCTGCAGAGGGATTTGAGAGACATGAATTGTGAAAGTTTATTTTGCAGGTCCAGTAAGGAAAGTGACTTGATTGTTTTTACAGTAACTTTTGTTTTAACCAGCACTCTTGATAAACCAGTAAAAATTACATACCTTAAATATCACGAGGACTACGGTAATATTCGGTCCAATTATTTAATTTGTTTACCTCATTTACCCGAATATACTTATTGTTCAATTGAATGGCCACATGAAATATCAACATTCGATTCAATTTTGAGTCAATTTCTCCTCAAATGTCCATGATTTCTGAGTAGTCAGTTGAGGGTGTGAGTGAGAAGCCTCATGACAGCTAAGTTTTATTTAAGGCAAAGTTGCATTATTATTTAAGTGATCTATGCTGTAAATAAAGTCTAACAGTGATGTGTACACCCCCTGCATTACGTTTCGCTTACTTAGCGTGTGTCTGCACTGATTGTGTGGACCTCTTGATTATCTGGAACATTCGATCAACCAGAACATTCCCATTCCCAAAGATGACGGTATTTATTGTGAAAGAAATTGAATACCGAAGCACCATAGAACCCCGAAACTCTTGACCCAACAAAGGCACATTGGCTCAGGGGTCACCACTGCAGCCTCACACAGAGATTTGAAGACAAGTGCTTGAATATTTTAAAGACAGACACAGATAGATTCTTGATGAATAACGCAGGGTTGAAAGGTTTTCAGGAACCGATAGGACTGTGGGTTTGAGGTGACAGTGATCTCAGCCGAATGGTGGAGCAGACTGGATGGGCTGAATTTGTATTTTGGCATCACAAGCAAAATCTAAAGGCTAGAAGTGAGCACTTTATTTAAATTCATGACTCTACCAATCTTTTCAGGTCAAGTTGATCACTTACAGTTCAACTTAGTGCAGACGTGATGCTGCCATTGCTTGTTATGGTGGCTGAACGCTTAGCACTGCTGCGTCGCAGCACCAGGTATGGGGGTTCGATTCCAGCCTCGGGTGACTGTCTGTGTGGGTTTCCTCTGGTTTTGTCCTGCAGTGCAAAGATGTGCAGGTGAGGAGGATTGGCTGTGCTAAATTGCCCATAATGTGCAGGCTGGGTGGATAGGCCATGGGAAATTCAAGGATGGGGAGGTGAGGGGTGGGCCTAGATGGGGTGTTCTTTGGAAGCTTGGTGTGGACCTGAGGGGCCAAATGGCCTGTTTCCATACTATAGAGATTCTAGGATGCTGACCAGGACTTAAGTTAATGGCAACTCATGGATAAGCTTTATTTAAATCAACAGTGTGTGTGTGGGTGTGGGTGGGTGTGTGTCTGTGTGGATGTGGGTGTGTGGGCGTGTGTGTGTGGGTGTGTGTGTGTGTGTGTCTGTGTGTGTGTGGGTGTGGGTGTGTCTGTGTCTGTGTGTGTGTGGGCGTGTGTGTGGGGTGTGTGTGTGTGTCTGTGTGCGTGTGTGTGAGTATGAGTGGGTATGTGTGTGTGGGTGTGTCTGTGTGTGTGGGTGTCTGTGTGTGTGGGGGGGGATGTGTGTCTGTGTGTCTGTGTCTGTGTGTGGGTGTGTGTGTGTGTCTGTGTCTCTGTGTGTGGGGGTGTGTGTCTGTGTGTCTGTGTCTGTGCGTGTGAGTGTGTGCGTGGATGTGTGTGGGGGGGTGTCTGTGTGTCTGTGTGGGTGTGTGTGTAGGTGTGGGTGTGTGTGTATGGGTGTGTGTGTGAGTGTCTGTGTGTGTGGGTGTGTGGGTGTTTGCCTGTGTGTGTGTGTGTGGGGGGGGTTGGGTGTGTGTGTGTGTGTGTGTGTGTGTGTGTGTGGGTGTGTGTGTGTCTGTGTGTGTGTCGGTGTGTGTGTCTGTGTCTGTGTGTGTGGGTGTGAGTATGTGTCAGTGTGTGTGGGGGGGTATGTGTGTCTGTGTCTGTCCATGTGAGTGTGTGCGTGAGTGTGTGTGGGGGGGGTGTCTGTGTGTGTGTGGGTGTGTGTGTGTTTGGGTGTGTGTGTGTGAGTGTCTGTGTGTGTGGGTGTGTGTGTGTGGGTGAGTGTGTGTGTGTGTGGGTGTGTGTGTGGGTGTGTGTGTGTAAGTCTGTGTGAGTGTGTGTGTGTGAGTGTGTGTGTGGGTGTGTGAGTGTGTGGGTGAGTGTGTGTGTGTGTGTGTAGGTCTGTGTGAGTGTGTGTGGATGTGTGTATGGGTGTTGTGTGGGTGTGTGTGTGGGTGTGTGTGTGTTATTGTCTGTGTTTGGGCTATGTTTCAAGCCTGGTCCTGTTTACTAAGGGCTAGTGTTGAACATTATTCACCTGCTTATCTTTTTTTCTTCCATTACAGATAAAGATGAATGTCTGTCTGATGCATGTCCATCCAATGCGACCTGTCACAATACTGAAGGAAGCTTTTACTGTACGTGTAATCAAGGCTTTTACTCTGTGTCTATCGATCGCCAGTTTGCTGGTAAAAACAAGTCCTCCTGTAAAGGTGAGTTTTTACAGTTTCAGATTGAATCAGATATCACTAATTTCTTCATTTCCCCTTCCCCCACCTTATCCCAGTCCCAAGCCTGCAACCCGGCACCACCCTCTTGTACCTATCCATCGTCATTCCCATCTATCCGCTCCATCCTCCTCTCCGACCTATCACCACCCCCCCCCACCTTCATCTACCTATCGCATTCCCAGCTACCTTCACCCAGCCCCAACCCCAACCCCGCCCCATTTATCTCTCAGCCCCCTTGGCTCACCCCCTCATTCCTGATGAAGAGCTCTTGCCCAAAACGTCGAGTCTCCTGCTCCTTGGATGCTGCCTGACCGGCTGTGCTTTTCCAGCACCACACAGACATTACACGACACCAGGTTATAGTCCAATGGGTTTATTTGAAGGTGACAAAAGGGCAGCGCTATGAAAGCTTGTCATTTCATATAAACCTGTTGGACTATAACCCGGTGTTGTGTGACTTCTGACTTTGCCCAGCGCAGTTCAACAACAACTCCTATTGGTTTCCTGAGACTACAGATTCAATGGACCGAAGGATCTCTTTCTGTGCCATAATGTTTTGATATTTCCACAGGATGGTGCAATGTCGGTCTCATTCTGACTTCCTGACTTCTTAACTTCAAGCTCACACTCATCCCTAATCAAAGCTACACATGTCTGTCTCTGAATTATCACCAGTAGTGTTCCTCTACTCCTCCCCCTTTATACTTCTGGAAATTAGACACAAATCTTCAAAAGCTTCCCTACTTCCACTTTCTTCCAATTTCACCCACTCCCCAATTTCTTCACGATTCTCATTTGCTGTCCCTGTCCTTTAGTAAGTTGCATGGACTCCTGTCTCTCAGCCTATCGATGTTACACGTTACACCATTCAAACCAAAAACGATCCAGACCTTGAAACCCAAGAGTATTTTATATTCCTGGATTCCCTTACAGATTACAATGAGTGTGTGACTTCTCCAGCAATATGTGGAGATAATGCAAGCTGCCATAACAATGCAGGGAGTTTCTACTGTACATGCCATGAAGGATTTGCCCAGTCAAATGGAGAGATGACTTTTACCAGATACGGGAGAGGCTGTCAAGGTAAGACTATCATTGCCCTGATTCACCTTAAAAAGTAAGTAATGTTCCCTGGAAGGTTTATTTCATATTCTTGCTTGGTGGCTTAAACCTCCTGAGACATTTTTTCCAATGTTTTCTGACCAATGTGTTCAGGATGTTATGACACACCAAGCAGGGGTTAACTCAGACCTCCTGGGGCGCATCATTGAGGGGTGAAGGGCCTGGACTGCACTGTAACGTTCCATGTTCTATATATTTCTGAATCAATTTGTACAGAAGTAGCATTACACAACTCGGGAGCAGGTGGGATTGAGGTTAGGACACTACCAGTCTACCACAAGGAGTCTTGACAAATGCTGGGGTCTGAAATCGAGGGGCAATTGCCAACAGATGATCTCCGGACTGTACTGTTGTCATTTAAGAATTACTACCCCACTGAATGAACTTGTCTTGCCATCCAGTGGGCTTTCTGAGAGATCACTTTGTTAGGGCAGGTCAGAAACAATTAGAGAAAGAAAGATTCATGTTGATTAAATTGGGCGGCACGGTGGCACAGTGGTTAGCACTGCTGCCTCACAGCGCCTGAGATCTGGGTTCAATTCCCGACTCAGGCGACTGACTGTGTGGAGTTTGCACGTTCTCCCTGTGTCTGCGTGGGTTTCCTCCGGGTGCTCCGGTTTCCTCCCACAGTCCAAAAATGTGCAGGTCAGGTGAATTGGCCATGCTAAATTGCCCGTAGTGTTAGGTAAGGAGTAGATGTAGAATGTAGGGGTATGGGTGATGTAGATGTAGGGGTATGGGTGGGTTGCGCTTTGGCGGGTCAGTGTGGACTTGTTGGGCCGAAGTGCCTGTTTCCACACTGTAAGTAATCTAATCTAAAAAAAATTTCACTAACGGCTGCATGAATCCCATATAACTTTACAGCAAATAATCTTGAAGGGTGTCATTGTGGTCAGAGACGATAGCACACTGCATAAAACGTTTTTTTGAAGGATACAAAACAAAGTTATCAAAGCAGCGGGGGATGGAGGAAAGTTTCTAGTACAGTTCCCCAGTGGTTGGTATTGGGATCCGGGGGATCCGGGTGTATATTAATGATCATTAGATTAGATTAGATTACTTACAGTGTGGAAACAGGCCCTTCGGCCCAACAAGTCCACACCGCCCCGCCGAAGCGTAACCCACCCATACCCCTACATCTACATTTACCCCTTACCTAACACTATGGGCAATTTAGCATGGCCAATTCACCTGGCCTGCACATCTTTGGACTGTGGGAGGAAACCGGAGCACCCGGAGGAAACCCACGCAGACACGGGGAGAATGTGCAAACTCCACACAGTCAGTCGCCTGAGGCGGGAATTGAACCCGGGTCTCAGGCGCTGTGAGGCAGCAGTGCTAACCACTGTGCCACCGTGCCGCCCATGACCATCAGGGTCATGGTGTGAAGGGGACAATTCACCTCAGATTGTACTGAGGTGACAATCTACACATTGAGCAACACTCCCTCAGACTATACTGAGGTGGCAATGTACACATTGAGCAACACTCCCTAAGACTATACTGAGGTGGCAATATACACATTGAGCAACACTCCCTCAGACTATACTGAGGTGGCAATGTATACATTGAGCAACACTCCCTCAGTCTGTACTGAGGTGACAATATACACATTGAGCAACACTCCCTCAGACTGTATTGAGGTGACAATATACACATTGAGCAACACTCCCTAAGACTGTACTGAGGTGGCAATGTATACATTGAGCAACACTCCCTCAGACTGTACTGAGGTGACAATATACACATTGAGCAACACTCCCTAAGACTATACTGAGGTGGCAATGTATACATTGAGCAACACTCCCTAAGACTACACTGAAGTGGCAATGTACACATTGAGCAACACTCCCTAAGACTATACTGAGGTGACAATGTATACATTGAGCAACACTCCCTCAGAATGTACTGAGGTGACAATATACACATTGAGCAACACTCCCTCAGTCTGTACTGAGGTGACAATATACACATTGAGCAACACTCCCTCACACTGTACTGAGGTGACAATGTATATATTGAGCAACACTCCCTCAGACTGTACTGAGGTATCAGAGCTGAAAATGTGTTGCTGGAAAAGCGCAGCAGGTCAGGCAGCATTCAAGAAGCAGGAGAATCAACGTTTCGGGCATGAGCCCTTCTTCAGGAATCAGTCCTGAGGTATCAGTCTGGATATTGTACAACACTCCCTCAGTCTCTACTGAGCTGTCAGTTTGGATATTATACAACAGTCCCTCAATCCGCACTGTGTTGTCAGTTTGGAGATTATACAACAGTCCCTCAATCTGTACTGTGGTGTCAGTTTGGATATTATACAACAGTCCCTCAATCTCTACTGTGGTGTCAGTTTGGATATTATACAACAGTCCCTCAATCTCTACTGTGGTGTCAGTTCGAATATTGTACAACAGTCCCTCAATCTCTACTGTGGTATCAGTTTGGATATTATACAACAGTCCCTCAATCTCTACTGTGGTGTCAGTTTGGATATTATACAACAGTCCCTCAATCTGTACTGAGCTGTCAGACTAGATACTGAGATCAGGACCTTGGAGTAGAAGCTAAGCCTCAAGAGATTGACACAGCGGTGATTCAGCTACCCACTGAGACATGGATGACGTGTTTGTGGTAAAATACATGTCCCACATTTCCTTTTGACAAATAGCCTTAACATGCAAAATTCTTACAAACTATTTGCAAAGCTCTTTAAGCAGCATCTACAATGGGTACAATGTGAGGGGCTCCTTTAAGTTACTCGATTTTTGGTCTTGGCATCACGTTTCCCTCAAAGAGAAGGAAGGACCTGTCCTGAATCTGTTACTTTCAAGACATAAGGCATAGCAAAGTCTTTACACTCAATGAACATATTTTGGCATGTTGTTAATGTCAGAAACTGTAAATAATTTGCATGCTGCAAGTTTCCACCTGAACAGTTTGATTAGCTTTCGGGTTGTTGATTGCAGGATGACTATTGTTGAGAATGTGCTTCAGAGTGAGGGTTTTTTTTCCTGTCCTTCTGAATGGGCGAAGGGACCCTCAGTTGAATATATCTCTCCTGCGCGTGTGCAACAGTTGTCCTTCAATGCCAGCCTTGATTTTGGATAATATTGAGTGAACGAATTCTTATCCAGTTGTGATGGGACCTCTTCCCTCCTGCTGGGCGTCTGAACAGAAAATAGAATGAGCAGTGAAGTTGAATCCTGCTGACTTAATGCCAGATTTCTGGCCTGGGGTAGCCCCTCTTTGCTGGAGTGACAGAAATTGAAATCAACACTGATGCTTCTTTGAATGTTTTTAAACTGGCTTTCAAACATTACACAGGGTTAGAAAGCATTTGTGGAGAGAAATCAGAGTTAATGGTTCGGGTCAGAACTCAGGTGAACCTCAGGGTCCTGAAGGTCACCAGACCCGAAACATTAACTCTGATTTCTCTCTACCGACGTTGCCAGACCTGCTGAGCTTTTCCAGCAATTTCTATTCTTGTTTCCATAGTTATTTTGGTTATAAAGTCTTTTTTCTTCCTTATGCATTCACGGGATGAGGGTGTCACTGGCTAGGCCAGCATTCATTGTCCATCCCTAATTGCCCAGAGGGCAGTTAAGAGTCAGCCATGTTGCTGTCGGCCTGGAGTCACATGGAGGCCAGTTGGCAGTTTCCTTCCCGAAGAGAGGTCAGTATTCTTAGAACATTTCTCCGATTTTAAACTTGAATCACTCTGGATATCGCCCGAAGAGACTTGTTGCTGGACCTGATCAAAACCTGGTTGGCACCACATCTAGAAACATCCACTCCATCCACCACCAATGCTCAGTAGCAGCAGTGTGGACCATCTACAAAATGCTCTGCAGAGATTCACTAAAGATCCTCAGAAAGCACCTTCCACTCCCACGACCACTTCCATCTAGAAGGACAAGGGCAGTAGATACATGGGAACACCACTCCCTGCACGTTCCCCTCTGAGCCACTCATTATCCTGACTCGGAAACATATCTGCCATTCCTTTAGTGTCGCTGGGTCAAAATTCTTGACTCCCTCTCCAGTAGAGGTGTGAGTCTAACCGCACTCTCTGGACTACAGCGGTTCAAGAAAGTAGCTCACCATTATGTTCTCAGGATAAGAGGAGATGAATATAAAATGCTGGCAGATCCAGTGATGCCCACAGCAGATGAATAAATTTAAAAAAAACCTCTTCCATTGCTGCGTTCATCAGGACAATTGTAAGTTCGGCAGATTTCATATAATCAAAACAACAAGAGAAAAGCGCCATGATTGTTTGTTTGACACTGATTGGCTGTGATGCGAAAAAAGAAGTTAGCTCCTAGAATTTCAGAAAGTTGTGCAAAGCTTAAAAGCATGTTCTTTCTATCAAATGTAAATGAAATGTATCACAAGTTTAGAGAGAGGGTGGCACCATGGCTCAGTGGTTAGCGCTGCTACCTCACAGCATCAGGGATCTGGGTTCGATTCCACCCTCAGGTGACTGTTTATATGGAGTTTGCATATACTCTCTGTGTCTGTGTGGGCTGCCTCTGGGCGCTCTGGTTTCTTCCCACAGTACAAAAATGCACAGGTTAGGTGGATTGGAATGCTATATTGCCCATAGTGTACAGGTTAGGTGAATTGGCCATGGTAAATTGCCCGTAATGTGCAGGCTAAGTGAGTTAGTTATGAACAATGCAAGGGAACAGAGATGGTGTGGGTCTGGCTGGGATGCTCTTCACAGGTTCAATTTGGATTCAATGGATTGACTGGCCTGTTTATACACTATAGGGGTTCAATATATCATCTGGACCCATACGTGATACAAACAAACTAAGTTTTAACAAAACACAGTTTCAACTTCCAAGCTTCAGATATCCACCCCCTTTTGTAATATTTTGTTCAATCTGATTTTTCGCTATTTCATCGTCTCTTCTGCCAGTATCATTCAGTTTCGCCATGACATCAAATTAGAAAGAAAAAAACAGAAAATAACCTGACCATTATAAAATCATTTATCACTTTAGGTGCTATTTAGAATTTGCTTTCATCATGTGGACATCCAGGGTTATCAAAGACGCAAAAGGACTTGGATGAAATAGAATTGTGTGCACCCTGTACTGCAGGTAATGGTGGTCACTTGCTCACAGTGTACAGTGTGATCAGATTCCGTTCTCTGTTACAGATGTTAATGAATGTGACTTCAGCCCATGTGGTTCTCATGCCAGCTGTAGGAACACAGTGGGAAGTTATATCTGTACGTGTGACCCTGGCTTTATATCATCGTCTGGAGGCAACAGAATGCATGACACCGATATATGTATCAGTAGGTGCTTTACATTTTAATCCATGATTTCCATCTGTCCTTTTCCGTTTAGCTACAAGGTTCATACCTCAGTACAGAACAGTAAGTCCTTGTTTAAAGTGGCCCTGTTTCACTTTAACGTCAGTTTGTTAATGTGGCCTGTCATTTCGTTAATCATTGCAAGATTTGTTTTATTGTTGCTTCTTGTGTGAAAATGTTGATGGCTTTCCCCATTCCCTAATATCTGGATCCACCCTCTCCCTGCACTTTGACTCGAGTTTTTGGCTTCTCCCTGCTCCCCACTCTCTGAGGTATGGACTCTACCACTCACCGCCCTCTGAGATATGGATTCTCCCCACCACCCACCTTCCAAGCTTTGGACTCTACCATACCCCACTCTCCAACTTACAGATTCTACCACTCCCTGCCTTCCGTGATATGCATTCCCCCCACTTCCCAGTGATACAGACTCGATCACTCCCTGCCGTCCAAGATATGGACACACACCCCCACCCCCAAACTTCAAGATATGGCTTCTACCACTCACTCCCTCCATGATATAGACTCTACCACTATCCCCCCCCCCCCCCACCTCAAGGTATGGACAATCCCACTCCCTTCCCTCCAAGTAATGGACAGTACCACTACCTGCCCTCTAAGGTATGGACTTACCCACTCCCTTCCATCTGAGAGGTGAAGTTTACCACTCCCTACCTCCAAGTAATGGTCTCCACCATTCTCTGCCTTCCAGATTATTGACTCTCCCAACATCCCTCTGTCCCGAGATATGGACTCTCTCCACTTCCCATTCTCTGAAATATGGACTCTACCACTCCCCTCCCTCTGAGATATGGGCATCCCTCCCCCCCCACCCCTCACTCTCAGAGACATGGAGTCGCCCTACCCTCTAGTTGCTGACTGTCTGCTCTCCCTGATGCATTCACTCACTGATTGCCTCTCATTGACCTGCATTCCCCATTCAGCATCCAGTTTATCCAAAACTGGATCTCCCATATCACAGGAGAGTACGTCCTGTCAGTTCAGAAAATTCGGGCACTTTTACAACCCAGGTTTACTTATGAGTGACTTTCAAATCTTCTCTGGTCTCACTGCTCTCCTCTGAAGCCCTCTCTAGTTGAACCAATATTTTACTCAAAGTCTTTTGCTTAAAGTCATGATCACCAGTAGAGCAGCCACAACATAATGTGAGGACTTGCTGCACTGTACTGTCCAGTGGTTAACATATTAAAATGCCTGCCATGGCACTGTCCTGACTAATATTTACCCCGATATCGAGAGCACAGAGAGGACAGACTATCTGGTCCTGATCACTTGTGGGATCCTGCTGTGCACCAGTTGGATGCATGCCACTTCGAAAGAGCTCTACTTGCTGCAAAAGCTGCTCAGGATAGGTGCTATGTGAATGCAGGTCTGTGAAATTTGGGCGATGCACTCTGTCCCTCAACCAGTGTTGACTGGATCAGCCATGATCTCACTGAATGGTGGGGCAGACTCGATGGGCTGAATGGCCTACTGCTGCTCCTAGGTCTTATGGTCTGACAATAACACAGTACAAGCTCCAAGGCTCCACACTGGGCACCTATTTAACAACCCCCAAAGAGACAAATTTGCACAAATCATGATGTCTTCCTTCTACAAGGAAGGATGTGGAGGCATTGGAACGGGTGCAGAGGAGGTTTACCAGGATGTTGCCTGGCATGGTAGGAAGATTGTATGAGGAAAGGCTGAGGCACTTGGGGCTTTTCTCATTGGAGAAAAGAAGGTTTAGGGGCGACTTGATAGAGGTGTACAAGATGATTAGGGGTTTAGATAGGGTTGACAGTGAGAACCTTTTTCCATGTATGGAGTCAGCTGTTACTAGGGGACACAGCTTTAAATTAAGGGGTGGTAGGTATAGGACAGATGTTAGGGGTAGATTTTTTACTCAGCGGTTGTGAGTTCATGGAATGCCCTGCCAGTAGCAGTGGTGGACTCTCCCTCTTTATGGTCATTTAAGCGGGCATTGGACAAGCATATGGAGGTTATTGGGCTAGCGTAGGTTAGGTGGACTTGGATCGGCACAACATCGAGGGCCGAAGGGCCTGTACTGCACTGTATTTTTCTATGTTCTATGTTCTATGTTCCTTCTGTGCTTTACCCAGTGACAGCAACAACCTGCATTTACTCAGAGACCTTGAAGGTGCTGAACACTCGATCACTCTCAGGCAGGTCTTGCTGGCCAGGTCTGGCAGAGTGAATCCTCAGGGAGCATCCCCTGTGCAAGAGGGCACTAACAACACATTGCCATCCAGCACGATGTCTCAGAGTTGCTGTGGTCCTCAGACCCGATCGAAAATTCCAGGGAACTGTCAGAGCAAAGCAGAGACGGGTTGCTCAACTCAAACTGCTGTCTCAATTTTAATTCCCAGCGCAGCTGTGTCCCAGAAGGAGTTGGGGGTTCAGGTGTACAATTGTTTGAAGTTTGCTTCACATGTCGTTAGGGATGTTGAGAAAGCTTGCCTTCACTGCTCAGACCTTTGAGAATAGGAGTTATGTTGAGGTTGTACAGGATATTAGTGAGGCCTGTTCTGGAGGACTGTGCCCAGTTCTGGTCCCCTTGTTACAGGAAGGATATTATTAAGCTGGAGCGGGGACAGAAAAGATTTACCAGTGTTTTGCCGAGAGTGGAAGGATTGAGTTATAAGG
This sequence comes from Chiloscyllium punctatum, assembly GCF_047496795.1. Taxonomy (NCBI): domain Eukaryota; kingdom Metazoa; phylum Chordata; class Chondrichthyes; order Orectolobiformes; family Hemiscylliidae; genus Chiloscyllium; species Chiloscyllium punctatum. The sequence goes on from NC_092784.1 coordinate 45,565,861, forward strand.
AGAGGCTGGATAGGCTGGGACATCTTTCACTGGACTGTGGGAGGCTGAGGGGTGACCTTATAGAGTTTTATAAAATCATGAGCGGTTTTAATAAGGTGAATATCAGGTGTCTTTCCCCTCGGGTGGGGGATTTCAAGACTGCAGGGCATATTTTTAAGGTGAGAGGAGAAAGATTTAAGAAAAGACAAGGGGCTTTTTTGTTTTACACAGAGAGTGGTTCATGTGTGGAATGGAATCCAGAGGGTGTGGTGGATGCGGGTACAGCTCCAACATTTAAAACACATTTGGATAAGTACATGAATAGGAAAGGTTTGGAGGGATATAGGCCAACTGCAGGCAAGTGGGACTAGTTTAGTTTGGGAACATAGTCGACATGGACTGGTTGGACCAAAGGGTCTGTTTCCATGGTGAATGATTCTATGATTCTATAACTCTATGAGTTGAATCCCGTTCCCCTCCCCACCTTTAGGACAGATCCAATGTAAGCATTAATTTAAAATCGAAAATTAACGATAAGGAGCTTTCTCTTTCGGAGGAATGTGTGTCATTAGAATTCCCTTCCTTGAAAGACAGTGAAAACAGGGTGTTTGAGTCTTTTTAAGATTTGGAGATGCCAGTGTTGGACTGGAGTTAAAAATCACACGACACCAGGTTATAGTCCAACAGGTTTATTTGGAAGCACTCGCTTTCAGAGAGCTGCTTCTTCATCGGGTGGTTGTGAAACATGACCATACGATACAGAATTTACAGCAAAAGGGTTACAATGTCATTGGAGTAGTAATGATATATTAAATAAATGTAGTTAAAAATCACTATAAGCTGGTGTTGTGTGATTTTTAATTGAATCTTCTTAAGGCAAAGATAGATAGATGCTTAAGAATCTATTGAGGAGTGGCAGGGGAGAGAAAGAGTGTCGAGTTAGCCAGGAATGTGGACTGATCAGCCATGATCTCTTTAAATGGTTGCGTGACATGAGGGGATGAGTATTTGATAGATTGGCTCCTGGGGTGACAGGGCTGTCATAGAGAAAGAAACTGGGTTGGTTACCATTATATTCACCGGAGTTTAGAAGAATGAGAGGGAATCTCACAGAAAGTTTGATGTAAAATTCTAACAGGGCCAGACAGGATAAAGATGAGCAAGGAGTCCAGACATGGGGTCACAGTCTAAGCACATGGAATAAACCATTCAAGACTGGAATAGAGCCATACAGCATGGGAACAGACCCCTCGGTCCACGCTCTCCCAGGCCTGGAAAGGACCCTGCTGTTTTACATCCTCATCGTCCCTGTCTCAGCTCAGGGCCACACTCTCCTAGACCTGGAAAGGACCTCTGCTGTTTCACATCCTCAGATTTTAATCCTCCAATCAGTCCATGCTGACTAAATTCCCAAACTAAACCATTCCCACCTGCCTGCGCTTGACCCTCCAAACACCTGCTATTCATGTCCTTATCCAAACGTCTTTGAAAACGTTGTAACTGTACACGCTTCCATCACTTCCTCTGGAAGTTCATTCCACACAAGAACCACTCTCTGGGTAAAGGTTGGCCCTCGTGTCTTTTTTAAAATCTTTCTCCTCTTACCTTAAAAGTATGTCCCTGAGTCCTGAAATCTTGAGCTGAGGAGAAATGTCACCACTGAGAGAGCAGGAAACCTGTGGGATTCTATGCCACAGGAAGCAATGGAGGTCCTAAAATTGAATATTTTCAAGAAGGAGTTAAATGTAATTCTTAAGGCTAAAGGGGACAAAGTGGTATGGAGAGAAAGTGGGAACAAGGACTGAGTTGGATGATCTGCCACGAATGGTGGAGCAGGCTCGATGGGCCGAATGGCCTCCTCCTGCCTCTATTTTCGATGTTTATTAGACCTCTGTGCCCTCTTGCCTTGAACACAGACAATCCTTTGTGCCAGGTATTGGTGACAATACAAAACAGCAGAGGCTACATATAGAAGGTGACCATAACGTTGCTCAGAGGCCCAATAATTGTCCATACTCTGCACCATGCGGCTCACATATTGTGGCTGTTTGAAAAGTGCTGGCTGAACATCATCGGAATACTCCATGAAGCACTGTTTCTACGGAATGCACAGCAGCAACAGCTAATATTCATTTATGGAACACTTTTAATGTTACAAAGCAAAACACGCCACTTTAAAAACATTAGCCAACTTGATGAAGATGATGGTTCTCAGCAGAGTTTGAAAGGAGAAACGCAAGGCGGGACAGGTGGAATGTTGTAAGGAAGGAATTCCTGACTTTAGGACCCAGGCAGTTGAAGCAAAGTCACTAAACCATCACTGATGCTTGTACCATCTAAAAGATGCACTTCAGAGATTCACCAAAGTCAGCACCTTCCAAACCCACGATCACTTCCATCGAGAAGGACAAGGGCAGCAGATACATGGGAACACCATCCCCTGCAAGTTCCCTTCCAAGCCACTCACCATCCTTATTTGAAAATATATCACTGTTCCTTCAGTGTCACTGGGTCAAAATCCTGGAATTCCCTCCCTAAGGGCATTGTGGGTCTAACTCCAGAAAATGGACTGCAGCGGTTCAAGAAGGCAGCTCACCCCCACCTTCTCAAGGGGCAACTCGGGCAGCCAATGATGAGATAATAAATTCTTTAAAATATTGGATAGATTTAAAATTTGGGGTATTCAAGAATTCATATCTGCAGGAGCGTATGTATCTATCGGGCTGTAAAACAAGAGGACATTACAGAGAACAACTTGCATTCCAATAATGCCTTTAAGACAGCACAATATCCCAAGGTGCCCTGACATAGGGACAAAATTTGACATTGAATTGTGGCAGGTGACTTCAGGCCAGGTCAGGCAAGGTAGATCTGAAGGGGAGTGTGTCTCTTCAATATCTCAACAAGATCGGGTTTTGAGAAGATTTGTAGCTCAGGTTGAGGTTCTGGATGTAGGCTTGCTCACTGCGCTGGGAGGTTTGGAAGGATGAAGCTTCATTCAGAGGCTCACTGATGATGTTACCTAGCATGGTGACGAAACGTCTGAAACCGAACCTTCCAGCTCAGCGAGCAAACCTACATCCAGAATCTCAATAAGAGTTTGTCCCTTTAGAATGAATCCAGCACATTCTGCTGCATCTTCCGACCTGCTTATGGAACTGTAGGGGAATGCATTGATATTTTTCGGATACAGGAAACGAGTCAAAATGATTGCATTCTACTGAAGTTCACCCTTCTGTTTGTCTCCCAAGAATTTGACTGTCCTTCCGATGAAGTTGCCAAATGTTCACCCACAGCCATGGAGACAGAGTGGATGCAGGTAAGACGCCACGGTCACCAAGGCATTTTCTGAACATTCTGAGGATGTGGGCCTAATTGATGTCTGAGGGAAAAATGCAGGAGATTGAATTGAATTAGCTTTATTGTCATATGTACCAACACGAATGCAGTGAAAAGTTTACAGGCTGCCATCTTTGGTACAGTTTCTTGAGTACAAATTAGATTAGATTCCCTACTGTGTGGAAACAGGCCCTTCGGCCCAACAAGTCCATACCAACCCTCCGAAGAGTAACCCACCCAGACCCATTTCCCTCTGACTAACACAATGGGCAATCTGGCTTGGCCAATTCACCTGACCTGCACACTTTTAGATCGTAGGAGGAAACCCACACAGACACAGGGAGAATGTGCAAACTCCACACAGTCGCCCGAGTGTGGAATTGAAACTGGGTCCCTGGCACTGTGAGACAGCAGTGCTAACCACAGAGCCACTGTGCCACCCCAACTCTGAGGAAAAAAATAGAAAAATAAAGAAATAAAAAGTCTGGCATTATAGATCTTCAAAGTACAAAATCACAGTAATAAATTAGAAAAATTAATGAAATAGAAAGCTCAGAATAACAGTCCTTCCACCATAATATAATACAAAAAGATAAATAAACACATTTAGATAAATAAACACATAAACACATTAGATTTATTGTCACATACTCAACTGAATGCAGTTGAAATGTGTACAAATCGTTGCCTATAGCATCATCTTCAGTGCAAAGGTCCCTGGGCACAGATTCTTCAATCACAGTTCCAATAAAATGGAGGAAAAAAATTCAGAACGATGATCTTCCAATCTAGTCCATGGTAGCCTCCAGGCTACACCAGGCCTAGCCTCCAGTCCTCACCAGGTCTAGCCTCCAGACCTCAATGGGCCTAGATCCAAACCACACTGGGCCTAGATCCAAACCACACTGGGCCTAGCCTCCAGACTGCACCAGACCTAGCTTCCAGTCCTCACTGGGCCTAGTCTCCAGTCCTCACTAGGTCTAGATCCAAACCGCATTGGGCCTGGCCTCCAGTCCTCACGAGGACTAACCACCAGACCACACCAGGCCTAGCCTCTAGAACTCACTGGGCCTAGCCTCCAGAACATACCATTGCTTGAAACCAGGCCACATTGGGCCTAGCTTCCAGACGCACTGGGTCTTGACTCCAGGCTACTCCGAGCCTTGCCTTCCGACTGCACCAGCCTTCATCTCAGGGTTCACGAGGCTGGGAGATCGCCCTAGAATCACCTCGAGACCGGACATCCACACTGAGACCATACCAGGCCGAGGGTCCACCATCTACAGCTGAAAGACCACCACACTGGGGGAGGGGGATTGTTGGGAGATTGCCAGGCCAAGCTGAAAGACTGCCACGCCAGTCCGAGAGGACACCTTGTTGGGTCTGTGCTGAGGCCAGGAATTCCGAGGTCGGGAATTCCGAGGTCGGGAGTTCCGAGGCCTGGAGTTCCGAGGCCAGGAGTTCCGAGGTCATGTGGCTTTTCTTTTAAAACAAAAAGAAATTTAAAGCAAAGATTGGGGCTCGGTAATGGAGCTGAAAATGTGTTGCTGGAAAAGCGCAGCAGGTCAGGCAGCATCCAAGGAGCAGGAGAATCGACGTTTCGGGCATGAGCCCTTTTTCAGGAATGAGGAAAGTGTGCCAAGCAGGCTAAGATAAAAGGTAGGGAGGAGGGACTTGGGGGAGGAGTGTTGGAAATGCGATAGATGGAAGGAGGTCAAGGTGTGGGTGATAGGCCTGAGAGGGGGTGGGGCCAGAGAGGTCAGGAAGAAGATTGCAGGTTAGGAAGGTGGTGCTGAGTTCGAGGGTTGGGACTGAGACAAGGTGGGGGGAGGGGAAATGAGGAAGCTAGAGAAATCTGAGTTCATCCCTTGTGGTTGGAGGGTTCCTAGGCGGAAGATGAGGCGCTCTTCCTCCAGCCATCGTGTTGCTATGGTCTGACGATGGAGGAGTCCAAGGACCTGCATGTACTTGGTGGAATGGGAGGAGGAGTTGAAGTGTTAAGCCATGGGGTGGTTGGGTTGGTTGGTCCAGGTGTCCTAGAGGTGTTCTCTGAAACATTCCGCAAGTAGGCGGCCTGTCTCCCCAATATAGAGGAGGCCACATCAGGTGCAGCGGATGCAGTAAATGATGTGTGTGGAGGTGCAGGTGAATTTGTGGTGGATATGGAAGGATCCCTTGGGGCCTTGGAGGGAAGTAAGGGGGGAGGTGTGGGTGCAAGTTTTGTATTTCTTGCGGTTGCAGGGGAAGGTGCCGGGAGTGGAGGTTGGGTTGGTGGGGGGTGTGGATCTGATGAGGGAGTTCCAAAAAGTGGTCTTTTTGGAACGCTGATAGGGGAGGGGAGGGAAATATATCCCTGGTGGTGGGGTCCGTTTGGAGGTGGCGGAAATGACGACGGATGATACGATGTATATGGAGGTTGGTGGGGTGGTAGGTGAAGACCAGTGGGGTTCTGTCCTGGTGGCGATTGGAGGGGTAGGGCTCAAGGGCGGAGGAGTGGGAAGTGGAGGAGATGCGGTGGAGAGCATCGTCGACCACGTCTGGGGGGAAATTGCGGTCTTAGTCGAAGGAGGGTGTCAGTGGAAGGGTACTGGTTGGTACGGCGGGAAAGGAAGGATCGGAGGGCTTTGAGTCCTTCATGACGGGGGATGGAGGTGTACAGGGACTGGATGTCCATGGTGAAGGTAAGGCGTTGGGGAAGCGAAAATCATGGAGGAGGTGGAGGGCGTGGGTGGTGTCCCGAACGTAGGTGGGCAGTTCTTGGACTAAGGGGGACAGGACCGTGTCGAGGTATACAGAGATGAGTTCAGTAGTCAAAGGAGGGTGTCAGTGGAAGGGTTAGTCAAAGGAGGGTAATGGAACCGATGTTGGCACAATGGGTTGAATGGCCTCTTTCTGTGCCTGAAGAATTCCCTGATTCTGTGACTGTGGATTGACAAACACGACCCACTTTATCCACAGAAACAGCTTCTCATTCCCAGTTTACAGAAATAGCTAGACAATATGTGATTTTTAACTTTGTACACCTCAGAGAGTAGTGGAGACGAGAAGCATTTAAGGAGGAGGTAGGTCTCTTTGAAATCATAGACCTCTGAGAGAGGCTGTTCTGCCCATCGACCATCCAACAAGCATCACACCCAGACCCAGGCCCCTACCCTATCTCCGAGCACTACAGAGAAATTTGGCATGGCCATTCCCTCCTTCCCTACACATCTTTGGGCTATGGGAACACACACACACACGCACGCACGCACACACACACACACATGAGGAGCATGCAAACTCCACACAGACAGTTGCCCAAGGGTGGAATTGAACCGTGGCCCCTGGCGCTGTGAGGTAGCAGTGCTAACCACTGAGTCACCATGGGCTTGATGAGTTGAGGGCTGTGAGGATCTGGCTTAAAAGCGGAATTGAGACTTGGGGCAGACCTTAAAGATTAACAGTGCAGATTTGAGGGGCTGAATGGCCTACATTTGTTTCATTATGTTCAGTGATTATCAGCATCCAGGTTTCACATGGTTCCTGAGGAGATCACAGACAAAGAAATCGGAATAATTTACTGTTTCATGGGACATGGATGTTACATTGCTGTGGGTCTGGAGTCACGTGTAGTCTGGACCAGGTGACGATGGCAGAGTTCCTTCCGAAAGGACTAATGAACCAGATGGGTTTTATTCCACCAACCATCACTTACGTGGTCATTTGTTCGATGCTTAATTCCCGATTCTTTTATTCAATTCAATTTCCCACCATCTGCTATGACAGGACTCAAACCCAGTTTCCCAGAATGTTACCTCTGTCACTCAATGACCAGTCCAGTGATAGTGCCATGAGACCGCCACCTCCCAAGTGCAGTTGTGTAGTGCCTTCACATAGTGCAACACCACATGGTGCTTCACACCGTTGTTATCAAAGGCTGAGATACATAAGGACACAGGAAATAGCGTGGGTTTTAAGGACTGTCTTCAAGAAGCAGAGAGAGGTAGAGCAGTTTCTGAAGGGAATTCCAGACCTTGGAGCCCAGGCAGATGAAGGGTCATGCCATCAGAGAGATTAACATTGAAACGTACAAGGGAAAAGGATGGGAGAGTAGCAGAGTTACCACTGCAATCTTTGTTATCATCTACTGTAGTCTGGTTGGGTGATCGGAGAGCAAATATAGCTAGGGAACAGATGATGGTTATACTTTAATGAAGGGTTAATTTTGTGTGTGTTTGTGTGTGTGTGTGGGTAGGTATGTATGTGTGTGTGTATGTATATGTTTGTGTGTGTGTGTGTATACACATATGTGTTTGTGTGTGTGTGTGTGTCTGTATGTGTGTGTGTGTGTGGGTAGGTATGTATGTGTGTGTGTGTGTGTGTGGGTAGGTATGTATGTGTGTGTGTGGGTAGGTATGTATGTGTGTGTGTGGGTAGGTATGTATGTGTGTGTGTATGTATATGTTTGTGTGTGTGTGTGTATACACATATGTGTTTGTGTGTGTGTGTGTGTCTGTATGTGTGTGTGTGTGTCTGCGTGTATGTGTGTGTATAGCATACATTTAGGAATCAGCTAATGGCTAAACCCATCTAGCCTGCACATTCACAGACATTATGGCCAATCCGAGGGCTTTTGCCCGAAACGTCGATTTCGCTGCTCGTCGGATGCTGCCTGAACTGCTGTGCTCTTCCAGCACCACTAATCCAGTATTATGGCCAATCCACCTAACCTGTACATCTTTGGACTGTGGGAGGAAACTCACACAGACACAGGGAGAACATGCAGATGTCACTCAGACAGTCATGGCAGTGTTAGAGTTGTAAAAATCAAGAGAACTGTGGATGCTGTAAATCAGAAACAAATACAGAAATTGCTGGAAAAGCTCAGCAGGTCTGGCAACATCGCTGGAGAGAAATCAGAGGTAACATTCCGGCGAAGAGTCACTGGACCCGAAACATTGACTCTGACTTCTCTCCACAGATGCTGCCAGACCTGCTGAGCTTTTCCAGCAATTTCTATTTAGTGGTGTGTAAGGAGAAATAAAATTCTGGACTGTGTCGAACTGACCTTTAAATTCCAGTTTTCAATATTCAAGAGCTCATCTTATTTACATTTTTTTAGCCTAATGGGAAAGTGTAGCAAGTCAGAGGGCGGTATTTCTAGGAAGTGAAAGCCTCGCGGGAGGTTTTTATAGTCTCCTCTTTCAGTTGTTCATCAAAGTCCAACTGATTAACGGGCAGGTGGTATCGCGCCATACTCCCCAGTCTACACCCACAGTCCAATCCATTCGCAGTCTCTGGGCAATAAATATTGCTTTTCCAGTGCTACCCTGGTATCATTTCTCATTGGAAGGTGAGAGAGATATTCATGTCAACAAACGTGGCCAGAAACACAGGGACAGGATGTCGAATTAACATGTGCACTCAGTGCAAGTTCGTTTTCGGATAGGTGACAAACTGGCTTCCTGTTATACCCAGACACAAGCCTATTTACCCATGATGTGGGGATGCCAGTGTTAGACCAAGTCAGAAGTCACATGTTCTAGTCCAACAGGTTTATTTGAAATCACAAGCTTTCGGAGCACTGCTCCTTCATCAGGTGATTCCCATTTATCAATTAATTAATTTGACCAAAGACCAGTCAAACAGAATCTCACACAAGTTATTTTCCCGCTTTTCTTCCACCTACTTATTCTACTGGAGAGGGTTCAGAAGAGATTGACCAGGATGTTGTCAGAAATGGAGGGTTTGAGTTAAAAGAAGAGTCATAGAGTCATAGAGATGTACAGCACAGACACAGACCCTTCAGTCCATCTCGTCCATGCTGACCAGATATCATGAATTAATCTATTTCCATTTGCTAACACTTGGCCCATATCCTTCTAAACCCTTCCTATTCCTATACCCATCCAGATGCCTTTTAAATGCTTCCTCTGGGAGCTCATTCCATACACGTACCACCATCTGTGTGAAAATTCTCCCCCTTTGGTCCCTTTAAAATCTTTCTCCTCACACCCTAAACCATTGACCTCTAGTTATGGACTCTCCCACTCCAAGGAAAAGACTTTGTCTATTCACCCTATCTATGATTTTGCAAACTTCTATAAGGTCACCCCTCAGCCTCCGACGCTCGAGGGAATCAGCCCCAGCCAGTTCAGCCTCTCCCTGTAGCTCAGATCCTCCAACCCTGGCAACATCCTTGTAAATCTTTTCTGAACTCTTTCAAGTTTCACAACATCTTTCCGATAGGAAGGAAACCAGAATTGCTCACAATATTCCAAAAGTGGCCTCACCAATGTCCTGTACAGCCGCAAAATGACCTCCCAACTCCTGTACTCAACACTCTGACCAATAAAGGAAAGCATACCAAATGCCTTCTTCCCTATCCTATCTACCTGCGACTCCACTTTCAAGGAGCTATGAACCTGCACTCCAAGGTCTCTTTGTTCAGCAACACTCCCCAGGACCTTACCATTAAGTGTATAAGTCCTGCTAAGATTTGCTTTCCCAAAATGCAGCACCTCGTATTTATCTGAATTAAACTCCATCTGCCACTTCTCAGGCTGAATAGACTGGGACGGTTTTTTCACTGGAATGTAGGATCTAGAGGGGTGACCTTACGGAAGTTTATAAAATCATGAGGGGTGTAGATAAGGGTAAATGGCAGGTGTCTTTTCCCAAGGGTGGGGGCTTTCAAGGTTTAGGGGCATATTTTTATGGTCAGTGAAGAAAGATTTTAAAGGCCATGAGGGGTAACGTTTTGATACAGAATGTGTGGAATGAGTTACTGGAGGAAGTGGTGGATGTGGGGACAGTTACAACATTCAACAACTATTTGGAGAAGTTCATGAATATGAAGGGTTTGGAGAGATAAGCAGTCAGGTGGGAGTAGTTTAGTTTGGGATTATGGTCAGCATGAACTGGTTGGACTGAAGGGTCTGTTTCCGTGTTGTATGATTCTATGAATGTACTCAGTGAGAAATGTAATCCCTGTGATACGCAGCACCATAGCAAATCCACTCACTCGATAAAGCAGCTTCAAGCAAAGATTCAGGATGGAGGCGGAACCATGGGAAGAATATTGAACTGCAGGTTACAGCAATGACTGGTACAGATTTGGTAGTGCACGTGCAATTTCTACCCTGGAATTCTCCAGTGCAATATCATGAACTTACTTGACTCTCTCTCTCTCTCTCTCTCTCTTTTTCCCAGGGTAACAGTTCAGCTCCTGAGCATGATGATCCAACCTGCTCACTCATCAGCTTATTCCGTGACTATAATGTATGTGAAAAACTGCATAGTCAAGAGGACTTTGATTTTGAGGAGAACCTGAAGGTAAGCATTGGGAAAGGGAAGTTAAACAAATGTAGGATGTAATGTCGGAAATTGTATCTCCGCGGAACTCTGATTTAGGGCTCACTTGTAATTCATTTTGATTTGCCAAAACTTTAAAAAGGACCTGAAGAAGGCATTTGGTACGATTGCCTTTATTAGTCAGTGCATTGAGTTGGGAGGTCATGTTGCCACTGTACAGGACATTGGTGAGGCCACTTTTGGGATACTGCATTCAATTCTGGTCTTCTTCCTATAGGAGGGATGGTGTGAAACTTGAAAGGGTACAGAAAAGATTTACAAGGATGTTGCCAGGGTTGGAGGATTTGAGCTATAGGGAGAGACTGAACAGGCTGGGGCTGTTTTCCCTGGAGTGTCGGAGGCTGAGGGGTGACCTTATAGAGGTTTATAAAATCATGAGGGGCTTGGATAGGGTGAATAGACAAGGTCTTTTCCCAGGGGTAGAAGAATCCAAAACTAGAGGGCACAGGCTTAACGTGAGAGAGGAAAGATTTAAAAGGGACCTAAGGGGCAACTTTTTCTCACAGAGGGTGGTACGTGTATGGAATGAGCTGCCAGAGGTGGAGGCCGGTACAATTACAGCACTTAAAAGGCATGTGGATGGGTATATGAATAGGAAGGGTTTAGAGGGATATGGGCCGGGTGCTGGCAAATGGGACTAGGTTAGATTGGGATATCTAGTCAGCATGGCCAAATTGGACTGAAAAGTCTCTTTCATACCGTACAACTCTGTGACTCGATGATTCAATTGTCCATTCATATATGTTTCTATATCTTTAATGCTGATGTGCTTATCTTTATGTTTCGATGTATCTACACTTTGTCCCAAATCCTTTCACTTGCAAATTCCGTCTTTTAAGCAAGTGATTTCTCCCGAATTCGCAATTGAATTGATTAGTGACCATCTCTGATTATAATCTTACCCACAAATCAACACATGTTCTCTCGGCAGGTACTATCAAATCCTTTCATAATTATTTATTCCGTCTCCATCCCTCTTGAATTAAAATCCACTTTCTCCCTGTGTGTTAGTACTTCTCAGAATGTAACCATGAGGTCAGTCCATTGAATAATTTCTTTCATTTGTTCGTGGGATGTGGGCGTCTCTGTCTGGACTGTTATTTATTGCTCATCCCTAGTTGCCCCCTTGAGAAGATAGGGGTGAGCTGCCTTCTTGAGCCCCTGCAGTCCATCTGCTGTCGGTTGACCCACAATGCCCTTAGGAAGGGCATTCCAACATTTTGACCCAATGACAGTGAAGGAATGGCGATATATTTCCAAATCAGGATAGTGAGTGGCTTGGAAAGGAACTTGCAGGGGGTGGTGTTCCCCATGTATCTGCTGCCCTTGTCCTTCTAGATGGAAATGGTCTTAGGTTTGGAAGGTGCTGTGTAGGGAGCCTCGGTGAATTTCTGCCGTGTATCTTGTAGATAGTACACACTGCTGCTACTGAGCGTCAGTGGGGGAGGGAGTGGATGCTTGTGGATGTGGTGCCAATCAAGCAGAGGCTGCTTTGTCCTGGATGGTGTTGAGCCTCTTGAGCGTTGTTGGAGCTGTACCCATCCAGGCACATGGGAAGTATTCCATCCCACTGCTGCCTTGTGCCTTGTAGATGGCTTTGGGGTGTCAGGGGGTGAGTTACTTGCTGCAGTGCCCCTAGTCTCTGACCTGCTCTTGTAGCTGCAGTATTGATATGACCAATCCAGTTCAATTTCTGGTCAATCACACGGATGATCCCTGGAATGACAGGTCTAGCATATGAGGAACGGCTGAGGATACTGGGATTGTATTCGTTGGAGTTTAGAAGATTAAGGGGAGATCTAATAGAGACGTACAAAATAATACATGGCTTTGAAAAGGTGGATGCTAGAAAATTGTTTCTGTTAGGCGAGGAGACTAGGACCCGTGGACACAGCCTTAGAATTAGAGGGGGTCATTTCAGAACGGAAATGCGGAGACATTTCTTCAGCCAGAGAGTGGTGGGCCTGTGGAATTCATTGCCACGGAGTGCAGTGGAAGCCGGGACGCTAAATGTCTTCAAGGCCGAGATTGATAGGTTCTTGTTGTCTAGAGGAATTAAGGGCTACGGGGAGAATGCTGGCAAGTGGAGCTGAAATGCGCATCAGCCATGATTGAATGGCGGAGTGGACTCGATGGGCCGAATGGCCTTACTTCCACTCCTATGTCTTATGGTCTTATGGTCTTATGTCTTATGGTCTTATGATAACCCCCAGGATGTTGATATTGGGAGATTCAATGATGATAACACCATTAAATGTCAAAGGGAGACAATGACATTGCTTGTTAAAGATGGTATTTGTCTGGCACTAGTGTGAGACCAATGCTACTTGCTAACTGTCAGCCCAAACCTGGACATTGTCCAAGTCTCTCTCGCCAAATTACGTGGAAATTAGAAAGAATTTTTTCTTAATAAAATAGCCTTTACCATCTTTACTGAGAAGAAACATTATCACCCAGAGGGTGGTGGGAATCTGGAATTCTCTGCCTGTAAGGGTGAGAGAGGCAGAAACCCCCATCACATTCAAGAAATCTTTAGAAGTGCTCTTCCAATAGCAAGGCATACAAGGCGATAGGTTAAGTGCTTGGAAATGGCATTAAAATAGATAGCATAGGCCAAAGAGCCTTTCTCCTGCTGAAGATCTCTGTGATATAAGAAACCTTTAAAAATCTGAAATTTCCTTAACCAAAGTACAAGGGAACAACTGAAAGCAAATGAATGGCAGAACACTGGGTCGCTTAGAGGAACAGAGAGATCTTGGGGTAATTATTTACAGATCTCTGAAGTCAGCAGAGCATGTGGATAGGATAATTCAGGAGGCAGGGTAAAACCAATGACTGCAGATGCTGGAAACCAGATTCTAGATTAGAGTGGGGCTGGAAAAGCACAGCAGTTCAGGCAGCATCCGAGGAGCAGGAAAATCGACGTTTCGGGCAAAAGCCTAATTCAGGAGGCATATGGGACAATTGCCTTCGTCACTCGTGGCGTACAGTATAAATGCAAGGAGGTAATGTTGGAGTTGTACAGAGCGTTGGTTAGGCCACACCGGGAGAATTGTGTGCAGTTCTGGTCACCTCACTACAGGAAGGATGTGATAGCACTGGAGGGGATACAGAGGAGGTTCATCAGGATGTTGCCTGGGATGGAGAAGTTGAGCAATGAGGAGAGACGAGATAGGCTTGGACTGTTTCCTCTGGAACAGAGAGGGGGGGGGGGGGGGGGACATGATTGAGGTATATAGGATTATGAGGAGTATGGACTGGGTGAGTAGGGAGCAGCTGTTCCCCTAATTTGAGGGGTCAATCACGAGGAGGCATCGTTTTTGGGTAAGGGGCAAGGGATTCAGAGGGGATTTGGGGAAAAGAAACTACCTCACACATCAGGCGTTGGGAATCTGGAGTGCATAGCCTGGGAAGATAGTGGAGGCCAGAAACCTTTAAGAACATATTGGGATGAGCACCTCAAATATCATAACATTCAAAGGTATGGGACAACTGGTGCGCAGTTATTGGTAGCTAGGATGGTGCAGACTCAATGGGCGAAGGGCCTTATCTGCTCTGTATGACTTCATGTCAGTTGCCAGGCTGAGATTGTTGGGTGTGGAGCAAAGCTGAGGAACAGAGTTGAAATGCAGACCAATTGGGACTGAATGGTTCAGGCAGTTGAATAGGCTACTCCTGTCAATGGTCACAACCATCAGAAATCTCAACCTCTTTCTAATCCAACTCATCGCTGTCCAGCACTTACTCTGACCAACTTGCTGTTCCTCTCGATCTGATCGCTTATCGTTTCCATCGTTTTACTTGACATTTCCAACGGCTCTGCCGTCGCCCAGACAGAAATCCACCCTCCCTTTCGCATCATAATTCTGTTCTTAATGCAAATCCATTTCAGTGCAGAGTTGCAACACAGCCTGCCACCTGAAGTGAATGAATTGTAGCCGCGTTGATGGGACTGTTTCAATCCTGCAGAACCTCACCTCGCTAACAGAGGAGCTTCTCAGAAACCGGTCCCGTTTGGAAAATCTGGGAGGGCAGGATCGACAGAGAGCACTGGAGGTATCCTTACAGACCATTGAAAGCTCAGTGATGGCCTTGGCGTACACACTCAGTGATCAGGAAAAGAAGAACATGGCGTTTGGAAATATCGGTAATAAACCCAGAGGGTGACACCAAGTGGAAAGAAATAAATTAAAGTTGAGCGTATTGGGCCTCCATCTTAGGAACAGGAGTAGACCATTCAGTTCCTTAAGCCTGATCTGCCCTTCAACGAGATCACAGAATCCCTACAATGCATGTAGAGGCTTATCGGCCCTTTGAGTCTGCACTGGCCCTTCAATGAACATCCCACCCTATCCCCACACTTTAAACCATAGCTAACGCTGATGAAGGGCTTATGTTTGAAACGTCGACTCTCCTGACCGGCTGTGTTTTTCCAGCGCCGCACTTTTTGGCTCTGATCTCCAGCCCTCACCGCCTGCACATCCCTGGATAATTCGAGCAATTTAAGCATGGCCAATCCACCTAACCTGCACATCTTTGGACTATGGGAGAAAACCAGAGCACCCAGAACCCTGGCGCTGTGAGGCAGTAGTGCGAACCATTGAGCTATACTGTCCTCATGCCTAATCTGTGACCAAGCCCCATATGCCTGCCATTGGCCCATATCCCTTAATACCTTTGCTTAACAAAAGTTTATGGACCTCAGGTTTAAAATTAACAACTAATCCAACATCCGCTGTCATTTGTGGTTGAGAATTCACCATTTTCAGGACAAAAAGGGATGAGTCTTCTTCAAAATCATACCATGGGATAACTTCCATCTGTTCAGGATGGCTTCAATTTAACATCTT
This sequence comes from Chiloscyllium punctatum, assembly GCF_047496795.1. NCBI lineage: Eukaryota > Metazoa > Chordata > Chondrichthyes > Orectolobiformes > Hemiscylliidae > Chiloscyllium > Chiloscyllium punctatum. Next base: position 45,581,382 of record NC_092784.1, read on the forward strand.
TTTTTAAAACTCGCAGACCCCAGAGACATTTATAGAGTTCAATACCTGATCAGCCATCATTGAATTGAATGACTAGTACAGTTTCAAAGGGCTGAATGTCTGCTGATTTTCTTCAAGTCTGGCACAGTTATTGGGATAGTGCAGGGATATGGCAAAGGAGTGGCCATGGTCTTGCTGGATAACGGAGCACGTTCGAGGGGCTGAACGGCCTAATCCTTTTCCTAACGCCTCTGTTTCTGGGATAGTGAAAATTGGTCAAACTCTCGGTCAGCTAAAGGGATAGTCTTTTAGACGTAGTGAGCTCCGAGCTGTGCCCAATACATCCGGCTTTTCCGTGCTGTGCTGCTGTAAACATTTACCAGCCTTCATGCTCCTTTCCTTAGAGGTTGAAATGGAGGTGCTACGAGGACGTAACTTTACAGACAAGGAAACTGCGTCGCTGTCGGCGAAGGGGAACCAGATGGACATCCACTGGCGGGCAGTTACTGACAGAGAGGATTCTGGTAAATCCCTCATTTGGTCCCTCAATAACTGTCTAATACCATAATAGTCATCATCTCACCAATCATACCCCTCTACAAGAGTCCACATATCACCCAGTCACCAACTTTCATAAGATGGTGAGGATTCCTGTCATGTGCTGCTGGTGGGTGATGTTGACAGAGGGGTCAATGTTGACCAGGACAGTGGAGCAAGCTTTAATCCATGATCCAGTCTCTGGTGTGGGGCTTAATCCCACAACATTATGACTCTCGAGACAAGAGTGTTACCGTAACTGAGAGACTGATAGAAAGAAGCTTCAAAGGAGAGACAGACAGACACAGAGCAGGCAGTAATATGGAGAATAAGTGAGAGAAAGACATTTTGAGAAGGTGACGGTGAAGAAGCTTATCTAAGATTACAAAGAGCTCTTGACCAATTGGGTCAATGGGCTGAGATGGGGTTTAATTTGGATAAAGGTATGGTATTGCTTTTTGGAAAAACAAACACAGGGTGGGAGTGGATGGAAAGTATTTGGCCTGGAGCTCAATGACCAGTGGTGTTCCACAGGGATCTGTTCTGGGACTTTGTGATTTCTATAAATGTATTGGATGAGGAAACGGACGGGAGGATTAGTAAGTTGGTGGAGTTGTGGACAGTATGGAGGGCTATTGTAAGTTGCAATGGGACATTGACAGGATGCAGAGCTGGGCTGAGAAGTTGCAGGTGGAGTTTAACCTGGAAAAGTGTGACATGATTCATTTTGGAAGGTTGAATTTGAATGCAGATTGCAGGGTTAAAGGCAGGATTCTTGGCAGTGTGGAGGAACAGAGGATCTTGGGGTCCATGTCCTTAATCCCTCAAAGTTGCCATCCAAGTTGATAGGATTGTTAAAAAGGCGTAAGGTGATTTGGCTTTCATTAGCATGGAGATTGAATAGAAAAGCCAGGATGTTATGCTGCAGCTCTATAAAGCCCCAGCTAGACCACACTTGGAATATTGTGTTCAGTTCAGGTCACCTCATGATAGGAAGGATGTGGAAGCTTTAGAAAGGGTGCAGAGGAAATTTACAAGGATGCTGCCTGGACTGGAGGGCTTGTTTTATGAAGAAGCTCGGGCTTTTCTCATTGGAGAGAAGAAGGGTGAGAGGTGACTTGATCGAGGTGTACAAGATGATGAGAGGCATAGATAGAGCAGCTAGCCAGAGACATTTTCCCAGGATGGAAATGTCTATCATGAGGAGGCATAATTTTAAGGTGGTTAGAGGAAGGTTTGGGGGAGATGTCAGTGGTAGGTTCTTTACACAGAGAGTGGCGGGTGTGTGGACTGCACTGCTGGCAGTGGTAGGAGAGTCTGGGATATTTAAGCAACTCTTGGATAGGCACATGGATGATCGTACAATGAAGTGTATGTAGGTTAGTTTGATCTTAGGGTAGGATAAAAGGCTGGCACAACATCGAGGGCCGAAGGGCCTGTTCTGTGCTGTTCTATGGTCTATGTTCTATGTTCTATGGAAGACTTGCACAATTATTGGTGGTGTTGCAAAAGAAAAAACTAGGGACATATTTTCAAGGTGAGAGGAGAAAGGTTTGGAGGGATATGGGCCAAAAATAGGAAAGTGGGGCTCGTTTAGTTTGGGAATGTGGTTGGCCTGGATTGGTTGGACTGAAGGGTTTGTTTCCACGCTGTATGACTTTATGACTCCTTTTCGATTCTCTGAAACAGGGCCGTGGAATCCTGTTATCGACAAAGACTTGCCAGTGTTGCAGTATTGAGGTGTAGTCACCATAGTCACGAAGGGTAAAGCAGCAGCTCATCCGTCCCCAGCAAGTCTCTGAATGGCACCAGTCGCCTGATCAAGCGGACTCCACACTGTTCAGAGTGGGCTAAACATGGCCAGAAACATCCATGAGGTTTCTAATTTATCACAGGCTCACCAGCTGGAGACCCTTTGGCGTTGTGAGTTTGGACTGGTCAGACTTAGGGACTGGGCCATTTTCTCAGCTCCGCCCTGACTGAGGTGTCATGAGACCATCAAACTTTGGAACAGGAAATCGGGGCAGGGGGAGGCCTCTCGAGCCTGCTCCGCTCTTCGATAACAGCGTGGCTGACCTGTCCCAGGCCTCACATCCTCCTACATGTTGGCTCCTCTCTACCTCAGAAAGGCGAATGTTCAGCCACAATATTTTCTTCAATCTGATACTTTCTCTCATTCGGTGTAATAGCCACAGAGTCTTAGCGATGTACAGCACAGAAACAGACCCTTCGGTCCAACCCGTCCATTCTGACCCAGATATCCTAACCTGATCTAGTTTGTTTTGCCAGCACACGGCCCATATCCCTCTAAACCCTTCCTAGACCTGGGAAGGGCTCACCCACAATAAGGGTTGCGAAGTCCCGGGGCGTTGTTGCTATGGTAACTGTGAGGCTGGAATGTTGACTGCTCACTCCACCTTGGCAGGTTTCGCCAGCGTGGCGCTCATCGCCTTCTCGGAGATGGAGTCGGTGCTGAACGGCTCCTTGGACAGTGATGGTGGCCTGTGCCTGAATTCTCACGTTCTGACCGTCACCTCCTCCCACAAGGACAGGCAGGCCCTCGCTGAGCCCGTCAACATCACCTTCCGGAACGAGCGGGTAAGTGAGGCACCGGCGTGGCTGAGAAAACAGGCCCCTCGGCCCATTCGATCATTGCTGGCCCTTTCACAGTGTCCATCGCATAACGGGCAGGTGCTTACCCAGCACTGGGGCAGAATCGTAGAATCCCTACAGTGTGGAAGCAGACCATTCGGCCCATCAAGTCCACACCAGCCTTCCGTCCCACCCGCCCCCTCCCTGCATTTCCCATGGCTAACCCACCTAGTCTGCCCATCCCTGGATAGTTTAGCATGGCCAATCCACCTAATCTGCACGCCTTTGGATTGTGAGAGGAAACTGGAGCACCCAGAGGAAACCCACACAAACACAGGGAAGAACATGCAAACTCCACACAGACAGTTACCCAAGGGTGGAATCGATCCCAAGTCTCTAGCACTGTGAGGCAGCAGTGCTAACCACTGAGCCAAAGTGTCACCCAGATACTGTGTTGTCAACTGGGCCTCAATATTGCTGGAGTCTTGCCAAATGTTCTTAAGGTATGTGCAGTCCCCCAGTTTGCCTTTAATGGAAAGGACAGGCCAGATTTCTGCACAGAACAAGAATTGTTATTTATGTTATGTGATTGGACTATAGTTTCAAGTGAACGTGGGTTTCCTCCGGGTGCTCCGGTTTCCTCCCACAGTCCAAAGATGTGCAGGTCAGGTGAATTGGCCATGCTAAATTGCCCGTAGTGTTAGGTAAGGGGTAGATGTAGGGGTCTGGGTGGGTTGCGCTTCGGCGGGACGGTGTGGACTTGTTGGGCCAAAGGGTCTGTTTCCACACTGTAAGTAATCTAATCTAATCTAATCTAATGAACAAACATGAACTACTAAAATATAACACAACTAACGCTTTAATCTCCTCATAACCCTTCCCCCCCCCATGCTCCCCCATCCACAAACAGACAAAAGACTGGGGAACACGGAGGTAGAAAAAGACTAGAAAGTCAGTTCCATGACCTTTGTGACCCCCTTCTGGGATGAGGAAATGGGCCATTTTCCCGATAAAGTTGAATGGTGGCTGGAATGACTGCACTGAGGCTGGCATCCCATCACCAGGTCATCCTTTACTTATACGTGCACACTAACCCGGCGAGCTCAGAGCCAGCTCCGAGAGTGAACAGAACCCCCGACACTCCTATCGATCTCTGTCAGCCAGGGCTCCCTGATTGGACCGCATTAACAGCCCCAGTCAGGGCACTCATATTCTAAGAGGTCCACCTGGCTGTCCACGTTACAATAACTGATCCTACTTCAACTAACCAGAATGTCTATCCAACTCCCATTGGATAAAGTGTGTGAGAAGGAATTAGATTGAACTGAAAGTGAACAAACAGAGGCATTTCCAAAAAGCTAACTACATCCTTGCTTCATCCTTTATTTATTGACTTTTCCAATACCCATCTCCTTTCACCTGACACCACACACTGGCCCACCTCCCTTTTATTTTCTCCTGTACCTCTCATTCAATGATAGACCATCCCTTTGGTTCTTCCCCAGTGCTATACTCTGCACGGTAGCTCAGTGGTTAGCTCTGCTGCCTCATAGCGCCAGGGACTCTGGTTCGATTCCTGTGTGGACATTCTCCCCTTATCTGGGTGGGTTTCCTCTGGGTGCTCTGGTTTCCTCCCACAGTCCAAAGATGTGCAGGTTAAGTGGACTGGTGTTGGGAATTGTCCCCTGATGTGTAGACGAGGTGAGTTGGAAATGCGGGATTATAGGGTAGACTGTGGGTGTGGGTGGTATGCTCTATGATGGGTTGGTGCAAACTGGATGGACTGAATGATATCTTTGTGCACTGTAGGGATTCTATGATTCTTAAAACACCTCCTACCAGTCATGACAAAACATCATTAACCTAAAGAATTAACTGTTTCTCTCTATCTCTCTCCCTGTTGAGTAATTCCAGTGATTTCTGCACTTACTTGGGGTGAGAGTTACTCACCGTCATGATGCATATGAACAACCCCTTGTGTGGATTCAAAATAACAGACAGCATCTAAATGTAAGATCATAAGAGTTAGGTCACACAGTCCCTAGAGATTGCGGTACCATTTGTGAAAGACCATAGTCTTTTACAGACATTGGTTAGGCCACATTTGGAAAACTGTATTCAGTTCTGGTCTCCTGCTATTGGAGAGATGTTCATAAACTTGAAAGGGTGCAGAAAAGATTTGCAAGAATGTTACCAGGGTTGAAGGGTTGAAGTTATAGAGAGAGGGCGGCGCTATTTTCCCTGGTGCGTCTGGGGCTGAGGGGTGACCTGATAGAGGTTTATAAAATCATGAGGGGCATGGATAGAGTGAATAGCCCACAGGCTTTTCCCCAGGATAGATTAACCAAGGTCTTCTCTCCAGGGTAGTGGGAACTAAAGGGCATAGGTTTAGGGAGAGAGGTGAAAGATTTAAAAGGGACTTATGGAGCAGCTTTTTCACACAGAGGGTGGTGCGTGTATGGAATGAGCTGCCAGAGGAGGTGGTGGAGGCTGGTACAATTACAACATTTAAAAGACATTTGTATGGGTATATGAACAGGAAGGGTTTGGAGGGATGTGGGCCAAGTGCTGTCAAATAGGACTAGATTAGATTAGGATATTTGGGTGGAATGGACACTTTGGAAGGGTTTGTTTTCATGCTGGACATCTCCATGACTCCATGACTCTAATCAAAGCTAGACTTCTAGACTCGAACATTTGCCTTTTAATCTTTCCTGATGTCTTCTTTAACAGATTCTCCTTTGTTCACTCACATCTCCCTCACATCCCACATCTTCTGCTTCCCTTAAAGCATGTCCTCTTACTCCTGAGAAGGCAGAAGATTATCTGCCAGAATAATTATCTCTTTTCTCCTCAAGGGAGATGGCTTCCCAATACCCACCCTGTCCAGCCTTTGTACAATATAATATTTTTCAGTGGGTTCGCCTCTCATTCTGAAGCAGTAGTCTATCTACAGGCAGACTCTGTGTTGCAAATGGATTCCATTCCAGAGTCTATTTGCAAGTCAGAGCAGTATAAAAAGGCCATCCTTAAATCCGAGAAACATTTATAAGTTAGATCTTTAAAATTACACCCCTGTGGGATTGCGTTTGAAAGTCAAATGATCATAAATAAGGGAGCCCCATAAAGATATTCTGCTCTGATTGTCCTCTGTGTCTGAGACTCAATTTGCTGCCAACACAAAGAACGCTGGAGAAACTCAGCAGGCCTGGCAGCATCAATGGAGAGAGACACAGAGTTAGCATTTCGAGTCCCCGGTATGACTCTATGGGAGAATGGAGTACAGAGCAGAACATCTGTTCGACAGAAGACCCATATTGGATTTAAAGCATTCACTCTGTTTCTCTCTCCATGGATGCTGCCAGACCTGCTGAGTTTCTCCAGCATTCTCTGTGTTTGTTTCCGATTTGCAGTGCCTGCAGTATTTTTTTCTTCTATTTGAGTGTTTTCACCAAAGCTGGACGTGGCTGCTGTACAATTCCCCCTATGGTTATGTTCCACACTGTAGGGAATCTGATATAATCATAACCATCTGCCCTTCCTTCAGTTGTTGAAGCAAGGTTGTGTGTGTGTGTGTGTGTGGGGTGGGGGGGGGGGGGTGGTGGAGGGGGGGGGTGCAGGGAATGCAATATCCTGATGAAATGAACTGATGACTTGCTGTACCCGCGTACTAACTTTAAGATTCATGTACTGGGACTTGTGGATCCCTCTACACCGTTACGGTCTGCACCCTCTGTCCATTCAAACAATACACTGCTTTTCGCCAAAGTGGACAAGTCACATTTATCCAGGTTATACTCCAGCTGCTATATTTTTCCCACTCCCTTGACCAGTCTCTATCCCTTTGCAGACTTCCTCCCTCCCATTCACAACTTTCCTTCCAACCTGCCTTGGAGTCATCAACAAATGGCCCCATTGTCCAAACCATGAACACAGATTGGAAATACTTGAGGAGTCAGCATTCCTCAGGAGACTCTCCACTAGTTACAGCTTCCCAAGCTGGAACAGCTCCCACCCTAGCCATGCTGTTTCTTGTTAGGCGACCAATCCATTATCCTGATGATCTGTTCATCCCTGCACCACATACTCTTACCTTGTGTAGCAAACGTTGGTATGGCACTGTATCGACTGCTCAATACAGGACACCACCATTTCTGTTCATTTCATCAGGATATCGCATTCCCTGCACACCCCCCCCCCCCCACCCCACCACACACACACACACACACACACACAACCTTGCTTCAATAACTGAAGGAAGGGCAGATGGTTATGATTATATCAGATTCCCTACAGTGTGGAAACAGGCCCTTCGGCCCAACAAGTCCACACCTATCCTCCAAAGAGTAACCCACCCAGACCCATTCACCTACCCTATATTTGACCCTGACTAATGTACTATGGGCAATTTAGCACAGCCAATTCACCCTAACCTGCACATCTTTGGATTGTGTGGGGAAACCAGAGCACCCGGAGGAAACCCACGCAGACATGGGGAGAATATGCAAACTCCGCACAGACAGTCGCCCAAGGCTGGAATTGAACCCAGGTCCCTGCTGCTGTGAGGCAGCAGGACTAACCACTGAGCCACCATGCCATTATGTTGTTCAGGGAGTAGGATATGGTGGAGATATGCTGCTGCCAAGGCAATGCTTTTGTTTAAGGAGGCAACTCAATGGATGGTTCTTTTGACCAAAGCCTAACCACTGAGAGGTTTATAAAATCACAAGGGGCCGTGGATAAGTTGAATTGCGAGGATATGTTCCATTGGGGTGGGGGAGTTGCAGACTAGGGACCATATTTTTAAGGTGAGAGGAGAAAGGTTTAAAAAGGACCTTTTCACACCATGTAGGAGGAAAGAGCTGCCAGAAAAAATGGTGGACGCAGGCACAGTGAGAACATTTAAAACGACATTTGGATATGTGCATGAATAGGAAAGGTTTGGAGGGATATAGGCCAAACGCAGGCAGGTGGGATCAGTTTAGATTGGGAACATGGTTGGTGTGGTCTAGTTGGACCGAAGGGTCTGTTTCCATGCTGTATGACTCTCTGATTCTTTGATATATTCTTGATCCAGGAGAAGAAGCCTCGAGTCAAAGTTGTCTGTATCTCCCTGAACCGCACAGGAAGCAGAAACCATTGGTCCCGGCAAGGCTGCACTGTGGTAAATTCTAACACCACACACACGATGTGCAGGTGCACACACCTAACCAGCTTTGCAGTGCTGATGGCACTGTATGAGACCCAGGTACATTTACATCGCAAAACACAACCAACTGAAAGCTGCAAGATTTCTCACGCAGTCTAACGTTTACCAATGAATTGTCCGTGGCATTTGTTCATGATTTTTTTGATTTAACTGCAAGTGACAGTGTACGGGTGCATGATGAAATGATAGAGTTGGCAGAAATACTTCAGAAAATGACTGCACACACCACCTACTGGACAGAGCATGTAACTACAACGTTATAAGCAATTGTTTACATACACAATCTCCATTCTGAATGTTAATATGAGTGCTTTCAGTGTTAGACATTGGCATGACCACAAACCATGACAACAGGAAGTTGAGTAGTGTGTGGACAGACTTGCGTGTGGTTTGTTAGTCATAGAGTCATCCAGCGCAGGAACAGACGCTTTGGTCTGACCAGTCCATGCTGACCATAATCCCAAACCGGTCCCCCCTGCCTGCTCCTGGCCAATATCTGTCCAAACCTTTCCTGTTCATGTCCTTATCCAAATGTCTTTTGAACATTTTAACTGTACCCACATCCACCATTTCCTCAGGATGTTCATTCCACATGCGAACCACCCTCTGTGTAAATAATTTTGCCCCATGTCTCTTTAATATCTCTCTCCTCTTACCGTAAAATTGTGCCGTCTAGTCTTGAAATCCCCTGTCTGAGTGAAAAGACAACTACCATGTACATCCCTCGGGTGACTATCCTCCAAGGCGGACTTCGGGACAAGCAGCAGCAAAAAGTGACCAAGCAGAGGCTGATAGGGAGGGCCTTGGGTTCATGTCACATTACGGGTGACTACCATTGCACTATACACACACACACACACACACACACAGGCACTCCAATACACACACATACATACAGACACAAGTATATACAGGCACGCACACAGACACTTACACACATTCCTATAGACACACACACACTCTCACACTCACACACACACACACACACAGACACTCCAATATACACACACACACACAAATATACACTCTCTCTCACACTCATGACCCCCAACCCCAGACAGACACACACACAAAAAAAAACCCACATGCACACATACACATATACGTTTGTGGGGTGAATTTGTACTTGCAGAGTTACATTGTACTTTGCTCAAAAACTGCATGAATCCATGTAGGAATTTGTTAACTCACTGTTTAGATTAGAATCAGTCTAAACATTATGGCACAGACAGGCAACACAGGGGGCTAACACCTTCAACATCTTATCTGGCTGACACCAATTGTTACAATTAAACTGAGAATGTGACGTTTTTTTAAAAAGTTTTATGACTTACATATGAAAGAAGTGAAACTATCATGGTCATTCTAACAGATGAGAGACTCAACAAACAATCGAGGTATTTTTCAATGTATAATTTCAGTTACATCACACTGTAAACTTTTGCTATAAATTCTGTGTCCACTACAACCGCCTGATCATGGAGCAGTGCTCCGAAAGCTAGTGCTTCCAATTAAACCTGTTGGACTATAACCTGGTGTTGTGTGATTTTTAACTTTGTACACCCCAGTCCAACACCAGCACCTCCAAATCATACACCCCTCATGATTTTATAAACTTCTATAAGTCACCTCTCAACCTCCTACACTCCAGTGAAAAAAGTCCCAACCAATCCAGCCTTTCTTTATAACTCAAACCTTCCATCCCCAGCAACATCTTGGTAAATATCTTCAGTATAGTGTCTACACTGCTGAATGTGTATGGGGACGCTGCAATGTAGTGTCCACACTGCTGAATGTGAATGGGGACGGTGCAATATAGTGTCCACACTGCTGAATGTGGATGGGGACGGTGCAATATAGTGTTCACACTGCTGAATGTGAATGGGGACGCTGCAATATAGTGTCCACACTGCTGAATGTGTATGGGGATGCTGCAATATAGTGTCCACACTGCTGAATGTGTATGGGGACGCTGCAATGTAGTGTCCACACTGCTGAATGTGTATGGGGACGCTGCAATATAGTGTCCACACTGCTGAATGTGTATGCGGATGCTGCAATATAGTGTCCACACTGCTGAATGTGTATGGGGACGCTGCAATATAGTGTCCACACTGCTGAATGTGTATGGGGACGCTGCAATATAGTGTCCACACTGCTGAATGTGTATGGGGACGCTGCAATATAGTGTCCACACTGCTGAATGTGTATGGGGACGCTGCAATATAGTGAAACACTGCTGAATGTGTATGGGGACGCTGCTGAATGAATACAGGGAAGGCGATTGCTCCTCTTTGTTTAATTCTGCCATTTTTAAAGCTGTTGTCCTCTTTGTTAAAGCTATTAGCTCTTCGAACTACTCTACATGCCCTTCAGTATGTTTCCCATGCTCTGTGTGGCTTTCCTCCGGGTGCTCCAGTTTCCTCCTACAGTCCAAAGATGTGTAGGTCAGGTGAATTGGCCAGGCTAAATTGCCTATAGTGTTAGGTGAAGCGGTAAATATAGAGGAATGGGTCTGGGTGGGCTACTCTTCGGAGGGTCAGTGTGGACTGGTTGGGCCAAAGGGCCTGTTTCCACACTTAGGGAATCTAATCTAATCCCTCTGTAAAATACTAGATTATAACTCTCTCTGTCTCTGTCTCTGTCTCTCCCTCTCTCTCTCTCTCTCTCGGCTTTCTCTTCTTTCTCCTCTCTTACTTTCTCTTCTCTCTCTTTCCCCCTCGCTTCTTTAAATCCTTTCTCTCTCTTCCCTCTCTTTTGCCTTTCTCTCTTTTCTCTTTCTCACCTCTCCCTGTCCCTTTTTCCCCTTTCTCTTCTTCCTCTTTCTTCTTTCTCTTCCTCCTCTTTGACTGTCTACTCACAATCTTTCTCCTTCTCCTCTGTCTCTCTCCTCTTCCCCTCTTCTTCTCTTTCCTATCTCTCTCACATCTAGAATATAAAACATTGAACATTACAGTGCCCTTGATGGGCCTCGATGTTATGCCAACCTGTGAAACCAATCTAAAGTCCATCTAACCTACACTATCTGATTATCACCCATATATAGAACATAGAACATAGAACATTACAACGCAGTACAGGCCCTTCGGCCCTCGATGTTGCACCGATCAAAGCACACCTAACCTACACTAAGCCACTATCCTCCATATACCTATCCAATGCCCGCTTAAATACCCATAAAGAGGGAGAGTCCACGACTGCTACTGGCAGGGCATTCCATGAACTTACGACTCGCTGAGTGAAGAACCTACCCCTAACATCAGTCCTATATCTACCCCCCCTTAATTTAAAGCTATGCCCCCTTGTAATAGCTGACTCCATACGTGGAAAAAGGTTCTCACTGTCAACCCTATCTAACCCCCTAATCATCTTGTACACCCTCTATCAAGTCACCCCTAAACCTTCTTTTCTCCAATGAAAACAACCCCAAGTGCCTCAGCCTTTCCTCATAGGATCTTCCTACCATACCAGGCAACATCCTGGTAAACTTCCTCTGCACCCGTTCCAGTGCCTCCACATCCTTCCTATAGTATGGCGACCAAAACTGCACACAATATTCCAGATGCGGCCGCACCAGAGTCTTATACAACTGCAGCATGACCTCAGTACTCCGGAACTCAATTCCTCTACCAATAAAAGCCAGTACGCCATATGCCTTCTTCACTGCACTATTTACCTGGGTGGCAACTTTCAGAGATCTGTGTACATGGACACCAAGATCCCTCTGCTCTTCCACACTACCAAGTATCCGACCATTAGCCCAGTACCCCATCTTTTTATCCAATGACATTTAATTGTCCTTAAAGTTGGTGAGTCTGCTACTGTTGCAGGCAGTGCCACCACACCCCTACTACTCTCTGAGTAAAGAATCTACCTCTGACATCTGTCCCATCAATTTAAAGCTATGTCCCCTTGTGCTCACCATCACCATACTTGGAAAAAGGCTTTCACTGTCCACCCTATCTAATTCTCTGATCATCTTTTATTAAGCCATCTCTAAAGCTTCTTCTCGCTAACGAAAACAGCCTTTCCTCATAAGACCTTCCCTCCATACCATCCAACATTCTAGTAAATCTCCTCTGAACCCTTTCCAAAGCTTCCACATCCTTCCTATAATGCGGTGACCCGAACTGTACACAATACTCCAAACGCAGCTGCACCGGAGTTTTGTACAGCTGTTACGTGACCTCGTGGCTCCCAACTCAATCCCTCTACTAATAAAAACTAACACACCATATGTCTTCTTAACAATCCCTATCAACCTGGGTGGCAACTTTCAGGGATCTATGTACTTGGACACCGAGATCTCTCTGCTCATCTACACTGCCAAGAATCTTACCATTAGCCCAGTACTCTCCTTCTAAAGTGAATCACCTCACACTTTTCCACATTAAACTGCTTTGCCACTTCTCAGCCCAATTCTGCAGCTTATCTATGCCCCTCTGTAACATACAACATCCTTCAGCATTATCCACAACTCCACCGACCTTAGTGTCATCCACAAATTTACTAACCTATCCTCCTACATCCTCATCCAGGTCATTTGTAAACATCACAAATAGCAGTGACCCAAAACAGATCCTTGTGGTACTCCCCTAGTAACTGAACTCCAGGATGAACATTTCCCATCAACCACCACCCTCTGTCTTCTTTCAGCTCACCAATTTGTGATCCAAACCACTAAATCACCCTCAATCCCATTGCCTCTGTACTTTCTGCAATAGCCTACCATGGGGAACATTATCAAACACTTTACTGAAATCCACCTACACCATATCAACTGCTTTACCTTCATCCACCTCTCTGGTCACTTTCTCAAAGAACTCAATATGGTTTGTGAGACACGACCTGCCCTTCACAAAACTGGGTTGACTATCCCTAATCAAATTATTCCTTTCGAGATGATTCTTTCCTCTCTCCCCTCCTTCTCTCCTTTTTCTCTCCTCTCTGTCTCCTCTCTCTCTCTCTTTCTCCCCTCAATGCCATTCTCCATTTCCCTTATGACTGTCCACCATCCACCTCCACCAGCACTATCCCATTTGGCAATCCAATTTGTGGAGACAGTTTCCAGTCAGTTGTCCTCTCCTGCATTGCCTGCATACGTCCCCCTCGTGTACCTCAGATTTAAAGCCTGTGAACATCATTTCTGTCGTGCCTTTGGCAGAAACTACTCCCTCCCTCCCTGCTTTTCCATGACTTCTCTTTCACCCCCTGGCCTGTAAGACATTTCAAGAGTCACAAGTAAGCGATGGATGAGTCAGGTATTGTTAGTGGACTATCCAGCAATGGTGGCCATCACAATTTGTGGCCAATCATGTTCCCGAACTAATGGCGAGATTGAGTGTTGCTGAATCAGAGCAAAAAAAGGAGAAGATGTTTGGTCACCTCCAGTTAATGGAGTCACTAAAACCCCTTGCAAACTTACAACTGACACATAGATGGTGAGATTCTTTGCATCAGTGGATCTCTGTACCAACATTTAATCACCGGGTCACTGGTTGAAATCACAGTATTGTGTAGACCCAATGGGGATTCAGAAGCTGAGCATTAAACATTGGAGCTGAAGTGCTTGTATTTTGGAGGAAACTTGTGTGGGTCAGGACAGGCAAAATAATGCAGATTGCGAGACATAAAACAGGATGAGAATTGTGGTCACAGAAGTGTACGGTGAATGTGAGGTGGTTACCCTGGCTATTTCTCATTCTGCAGGATCCCTGGCATCTGCTGAACCTCAGTCTGATTTCGTACGTTGGAATAAGCATCTCCCTCGTGTGCCTCGTTATTTCGTTCCTCACCTTCCTGATATGCCATACCATCCAAGGCACACGCACCACCATCCATGCCCACCTGTGCCTGTGTCTGTTTCTGGCTGAGCTACTGTTCCTCGTCGGTATCTCTCAAACCAGTAACCAGGTAAAGCCGCTGCTCTGTATCAGTGTCCTGTTATCATTGTAACATCGGCGAACACCAGACTATCACACCCAGGCGCCAAACGCTATCATTGCCCCACAAAGCCATCGACATAAGATTAGACACAGGCCATTGAAGCTCCTCCATCAATCATTGAGATTGTGGCTGATCTAATAGTCCACTCCACTTCCCCGTCCTTTCCTCATAACCCTTCATTTCCTTGCTGATTAGGAACCGATCTCAGCCTTGAGTATACTTAATGACCCAGCCTCAACGGCCCTCTGTGGGAACAAATTGCACAAATGCATTCTCCTCTGAGGGAAGAGATTGCTCCTCATGTCTGAGTGAAATGGGCCCTCGAGTCCTAGACTCTCCCATCAGGGCAAACCACCTCTCCACCACCTTCTCAAGGGGCAACTGGGGAAGGGCAATAAATTCAGACCCAACCCAACCATGCCCATGTTTTTAACAGCTTCCAGGAAGTGGCATCATAACTGATCAAATAGTAACAGAAACAGTAAAAACAAAAGTTAAGATTATTTTATAAAGGTCAGGGCAAAGACTAGGATGGAATTGATGAAACATTTGCGACTTCCATCTGTGACACCCAAATGGATGGCCATCGCTATTCACCGGGAGACTTGCTTCTCTCTTGGTGGAGACAGAACACTCAATACACCACTGTTCTTCCCTAGCTTGTCTGTGCGATCATCGCTGGCTTTCTACATTACTTCTTCCTGACTGTGTTTGCCTGGATGTGCCTGGAAGGGATACAGCTCTACCTGATGGTGGTGAAGGTTTTCAACGCAGGATGCCTCAGGAAACGACACATCCTCCCATTTGGCTACGGGCTGCCTCTACTAGTTGTTGGGATCTCCGCTGCCATACGTCACAAGGGCTACGGAACAAGCAAGCAGTACGTACCACTTTCCCTGTGATATGTTGCAGTGGGTTCTGGAATGTGTTCACAGTCACACTTCCAACGCGCAGAAGCAAGAGCTGCGTCTGGAGGTGACTCATACAGAAGAGCTGAAAATGTGTTGCTGGAAAAGCGCAGCAGGTCAGGCAGCATCCCAGGAACAAGAGAATCGACGTTTCGGGCATAAGCCCTTCTTCAGCCCTTCTTCCTGCTCTTCGGATGCTGCCTGACCTGCTGCGCTTTTCCAGCAACACATTTTCAGCTCTGATCTCCAGCATCTGCAGTCCTCACTTTCTACTCATACAGAAGAGTCAAGATCAGAGTGGTGCTGGAAAAGCACAGCAGGTCAGGCAGCATCCGAAGAGCAGGAAAATCGATATTTTGGGCAGAAGCCCTTCATCGGGAATCTTCGGATGCTGCCTGACCTGCTGTGCTTTTCCAGCACCACTCTGATCTTGACTCGAATCTCCAGCATCTGCAGTACCCACTTCTGCCTCATACAGAAGAGGGCCTTGCGTCATTAGACATAGGTGCAGCATAAGGCCTTTCAGCCCATCGAGTCTGCTAGCTATCCAATGAGATTGTGGCTGATCTGATCCACCTCAACTCCACTTTCCCGCCTTTCCCCCCTCGATTCCCTTCCTGATTAAAAATCTGTCTCTCTCAGCCTTGAAAATATTTAATGACCCAGCCTCAAGAGCCCTCTGTGATACAGAATTCCACAGCCTTACTCCCCTCGGAGGGAAGGGGAGCTTTTCTCTTCTGCCTGAAATGTGCCATTCCTAGTTCTGAGATTGCACCCACACATCTACTCTGTCAGAACTTTGTCTGCATTAATAAGGTCGCCTCTCATTCCTCAACACTCCAGTGAGTCTCCATACTTGAGAACGGTTGTCCTGGTACTGGAGGGAGTGCAGAGGAGGTTCACCACGTTGGTTCTGGAGTTGAGGGGGGTTGGCTTATGAGGAGAGACTGAGTAGACTGGGATTACATTTATTAGAATTCAGAAGAATGAGGGGGATAGAAAGATATAATATTATGAAGGGAATAGATAAGGCAGACGTAGAGAGGATGTTTTCACTGGTGGGTGAAGCTAAGACAAGAGGGGATAGCCTCAAGGCCAGAGGGAGCAGATTTGGGACTGAATTGAGAAGGAACTTCTTCACCCAGAGGGTTGTGAATCTGTGGAATTCCCTACCCCATGAAATGGTTTAGGCTTCCTCAGTAAATGTTTTTCAAGCTAAGATAGATACTTTTTGAACAGTAAAGGAGTTAAGGGTTAGGGTGAGAGGGTGGGGAAGTGGAGCTGAGGCCACTAAAGGATCAGCCATGATCTTATTGAGCGGCAGAGCAGGCTCAAGGGGACAAATGGCCTACTCCTGCTCCCAGTTCTTATGTTCCTACGAGTACAGGCCCAACCTCTCCTCAGAGGTCAGTCCCTCCACCCCCTCAGCCGAGTGGACCTTCTCTGGACTGCCTCCAGTGCCAGCTCTTTCCTTAGATCAGGGGCCCTCAGTGTTCACAGTATTCCAGCTGTGATCTGAGCAGTGCCTTGTAACGTTCCAGGCTTCTTGGTACAGCTGTTCCCTACTGGAATCTAAATAGAAGAGTTTCACTCCAAATGGATATAAAACCCAGATTTTAATCAGATCTTTGAGAATTAAAGGTTATGCAGAGTGGCCAAAATACCTGTCCTGTGTAATAAATGTATTAGCTGGAAATCTTCATCGTGGATCACACTTTCTATCCTAATTTTTGCCCTTCATTTCCTCACCGAAAGTAGCTAAACCAACAGCTAGATTCAGGAATGTGGCAATTTGAAGGGAGCACCCTGTCTTTATGAAAAGAAGAGTTGCTTTATAACGCTCATATTAATCGCTAGCGAACTATTAAACGTGCAATCGTTTTTACAACTATAATTGCAAACCCTGTGGGAAGAGTACTGGATCTCTGGATCCCCCCGACTTGTCTCTTAAATAACCTCACATTGCCTGAGGGTGAGAGTGCCATAATGCTAATGTCACTGGAGAAGTCATCAGGAAGGACAGACAAATTGTCTTGGAGGACGTGGATTCAAATCCGACAATGGCATGTCCTTCGATTTTTAAGATAATTCTGGAATAGAATGACCATGATAGTTATTGTCCTTAAGAAAAAGCCTCATGTCCTTTAGGGAAGGAAGTCTGCCATCTTTATCTGGTCTGGCCTACATGTGATTCCAGACCCACTGCAACGTGGTTGACTCTGAATAGCCTTCCAAAGCAGCTCATTCAATTAGGGATGCACATCGTTGTTAGTGCTGTCAATGCTTTCATGGAAAAATGGTAGTGTCCCTGCCTCTAGGTGAGGTGATGGCCCAGTGGTACTATTGCTGGATGGTTAATCCAGAGACGCAGGTAGGGTTCTGGGGACCCGAGTTTGAATCCTGCTACAGTAGATGGTGGAATTTGAATTCCATAAAAACAAATCTGGACTTAAGAGTCGAATGATGACCATGAATCGATTATCGGGAAGACCCATCTGGTTTAGTGATGTCCTTTCGGGAGGGAAACTGTCATCCTTACCTGGTCTGGAGCACATGTGGTCTACACTGATGCGGTTGACTCTTAACTGCCCTCTGGGCAATGAGGGATGGGCAATAAATGCTGGCCTAGCCAACGATGCCCTTAGCCTGTGAAAGAACAAAGGCCGAGAAGGTCAGGGTTCAAGTCCCACGTGCCCCGGAGGTGGGTCATCGCATCTCCAAGCAGCATGGTTAAAAATGCATGGCTGATCCCCATCAGCGATTTCCACATTCCATGGAGGAGGTGGGGATAATAAGAAAGCAACTTGGGTCAAATTGTAGAGTCAGCAAAGCCAAGTGGAGAAGTGTGGTACAGAAGAGCTCAGCAGCAGAGATGACAAGGCTATGCTCGATCAGTAAGAGGCAAATACGTCGGAGCTAGCATTATTGATTTGAGCTCAACTCTGTCCTCATTTTTACTTTTTTTCTTCAGATGTCTGACTTCTGTCATTAACACTGCCAACTGTACAAAACATCTCACTGTGGTTTTTTTTGTAAAAATAGACATGAAAGTAAAATGCTATTCCATTCTATTCTCATACTCAGCTCCTTTCAAACGCAGGGCAAACGTGCATTTGCTCTGACTGCAAACTGCGTGATCCGTCACCAGTACGGTGGCTCTCAGTTTAAAGAGACCACATCGCTGAAGAAACTGACCTACATTTCTACTTCATTACGTGATCAATCTGCAGTCTTTATTTCTGCAAAATATTTCTTATATGGAGGCACACGCCGCTATAGTCTAAAGGTCTTAAAGGTGGTGGAGGCGGGGGAGGGGTTCCTGCTGGAAGGTTTAATTCTTCCTGTGCCGCTCGCAAGCTCTTTCATCCAGGGTCAGAGGTCACACGACACCAGGCTAGAGCCCAATCGGTTTATTTGAAATCACAAGTTTTCGGAGCGCTGCTCCTTCATCAGGACAGGGTGGACCGGGTGCTTGGGAAATCTACACAGTTCATTCCATTCCTCAGGCCAGATCTCAGAAAGCTCTACCCAATCCATCATTGACTCGCTTTCACGCTCACAAATGACTCTTCGAAGAGCAGAGAGAAAGTGAGGGGCTGCAGGTGTTGGAGGGTCAGCGTCGAAGAGTGTGGTGCTGGAAAAGCACAGCCGGTCCGGCAGCACCCGAGGAGCAAGAGAGTCGACGTTTCGGGCACGAGCTCTTCATCAGGAATGTCCGATGAGGGGCTTATGCCGGAAACATTGACTCCCCTGCTCCTCGGATGCTGCCGGACCGGCTGTGCTTTTCCAGCACCACACTCTTCGACTTACAGGAAACAGAAGCAGTCCTAAGGTGAAACTCTATGGAACATTTTGATATCCTATGGGACAACTTGATCAATGCCCGAAAGAAATCATTTTGCCCCCGTAGCCTTCTACATTCCCACTCCCGTCCTCTGGAAACCCCTTTGCTTTATGTGCATCCAAACCTTTGGAAAGCCCAGTGGAAATAGCCCAGAGAGTAGGAAGCTCTCGTTTGCTCAGCAGTTTATTTTTGGATCTTGGCAGGACTAGGTGGAGCACACTTTGATGTTCCTGATAGGGATCAGCCTTCCCCTCTGACCCGCCATGAGTGAAGCACCAACCAGATCCAACTTCTCTTCCCTGTCCGCTGGGTCTCCTCTTACAGCTGGCAAACGGGATTTATTTTTAGTTTGTTTGCTTGTGGTGGGAGGTACAGAAATCTTTGACAAGAATGCTTTGGCCTGTTCTCAATGTCTGTTCCTGCTAACAGTCTGTTTCCTTTCTCCTGCAGCTGCTGGCTGTCTCTGGATAAACATTTCCTGTGGAGCTTCCTGGGACCGGTCTGTGCTATTATAATGGTGAGGGCCAGGCAGGAGGTTCAGTGCATGGCTGCACTTCAATGTGAAGGGAGCAGGGCAGCTCTGAGGTCCAGCTGAGGGACAGAAACACACAGGGCCAAAAAAAGACATGAGGGACTTTGGACATAAAGAGACGATCATAGAATCCCTACAGTGCGGAAGCAAGCCATTCAGCCCATCAAGTTCATACTAGCCCTCTGAAGGGCATCCCACCCAAACCCACCCTATACGCCCTATGGCTAACCCATCTAGCCTGCTCATGCCTGGAAGCTATGGAACAATTTAGAATGGCCGATCCACCTTATTTGCACATGTCTGGGCCCTGGGAGGAAACCCACAAGGATATGGGAGGCAGTGGTTCGTGCTGCTGCCTCACAGCGCCAGGGACCCGGGTTCGATTCCCTCCTCGGGCGACCATCTGTGTGGAGTTTGCACATTCTCCCTGTGTCTGTGTGGGTTTTCTCCAGGTGCTCCAGTTTCGTCCCACAATCCAAAGATGTACAGATTAGGTGGATTGACCACGCTAAATTGCCCATAGTGTTCAGTGATGTGTAGATTAGGTCAGGGGTAAACGTAGAGTAATAGGGTGGGGAAATGGGTCTGGGTGGGTTACTTTCCAGCGGGTCAGTGAAGGGCCTGTTTCCACACTGTGGGAATTGTGTGATTCTAACATGCAAACTCCACACAAATTGCCCACGGGTGTTAATTGAACCCAGGTTGCCTGGTGCTGGTGAGGCAGCAGTGTTAGCCATTGAGCCACTGTGCCACCTCGATCAATGGATGATTCCCAATTAGCAGCTAACAGAATTGGGAAACATGGTTACCAAGACACCGAAGGGAGAAAGTGAGGTCTGACGAAGGGCTTATGCCCGAATCGTCGATTCTCCTGCTCCTTGGATGTTGCCTGACCTGCTGTGCTTTTCCAGCACCACACTCTCGATGAAGACACTGAAGGGGCAAGGTTACAGTGAGAAGCCATTGTAGGTGGATAGGCAACAGTCGCAAATCTTTTATAGCACAAAACGAGAACATCCGGCCCACAGTGTCTGTGCTGGTCATCAAGCTGATTGAGCCACATGTATTATGACATTTCAAGTGCTTGATTCCTTCTTAAATGTCTTGAGATACCAAGTAGCAAATTTCAGATACCCACCACCCTTGCGTTTCTTCCAAATCTGACCTTAAGACTGTGGCCACTACTTTGAAACAGATATTAACTCTTCAGTATTTGGTTTGGGATAAGGGTAACCACAGAAAAGAAGTCAACCAATAAAGATTAGGCTTCATTTCATACAATCACAGAACAGTAGAATCCCTACAAAGTAGAAACATTTGACCCAACAAGTCCACACTGACCACTCTGAAGAAATTCCCACCCAGACCCATTCCCCTACTCTATTACTCTACATTTACCTCTGACTAATACACCTAACCTACACATCCCTGAACACTACGGGCAATTTGTCCCAGTCCCTTTTTTTGATTTTGTTGGTGATCCCTATCAGCCTGCTGTAGCTATAATCTGGACAAGCCATGGCACAATAATTTAACTCGAGATATTATTTCCATACAGTGCACCAGCCCTGTTTTGAACCAGATGTCCCCAAATACAGAATCCTTCCTTCTCTCATGGACTATCCTGCAAATGTCCTCCTTATATCATCAGTTGCCAAACTGACTGACTGATTCTCATTAACCCCATTACTCCATCCACAGCATTGTAATCTCTTCCTGTTCCAAACCATCTTCTAGCTTCCTGATTCTGCTTTTGTCCTTTCTTTGTCAATCCCTCTCTACTCTTGAACTCAAGGGCAAGCCAGTGCCATTTCAGAGGGGAAGTTAAAAGTCAGCCATATTGCTATGGTCTGGTGTGGTATCATATGTAGGCTAGATCACATATTAGACTAGATTACATTACATTACAGTATGGAAACAGACTCTTCGGCCCAACAAGTCCACACCAACCCGCCGAAGCGTAACCCACCCATACCCCTGCATTTACCCCTTACCTAACACTATGGGCAACTTAGCATGGCCAATTCACCTGACCTGCACATCTTTGGACTGTGGGAGGAAACCGGAGCACCCGGAGGAAACCCACGCAGACACGGGGAGAATGTGCAAACTCCACACAGTCAGTTGCCTGAGGCAGGGATTGAACCCGGGTCTCTGGCGCTATGAGGCAACAGTGCTAACCACTGTGCCACCGTACCGCCCACTATGGACATTGTGGATTTCCTTCCCTAAAGGACATGAGTGAACCAGACTTTTGTTTTTATAAAAATTGATGATGGCTTCAAAACCTCACTGGACAAGAAGGGCCGCTCACCACAGGCCCACCATCTCAAGAAAAACTCGAGTTTGGTGATAAATGCTAGCCCAGGCTGTGATGCCCAAACCCCACGAGTGAATAAATAACAAAAAGAAAAATCTGAGAGGGGACCCATACTCAGGTGCGACATGGGAGAATGAGTTTCAAATCATAAGCAATTGTGTAAGACTTTGGTTCGGCCACATTTGGAATACTGCGTGCAGTTCTGGTCGCCACATTACCAAAAGGATGTGGATACTTTGGATAGGGTGCAGAGGAGGTTCACCAGGATGGTGCCTGGTATGGAGGGCACTAGCTATGAAGAGAGATTGAACAGATTAGGATTATTTTCATTAGAAAGACGGAGGTTGAGGGGGAACCTGATAGAGGTCAACAAAATCATGAGAGGTGTAGACAGGGTAGACAGCAAGAAGCTTTTTCCCAGAGTGGGGGGAGTCAATTACTAGGGGTCACAAGCTCAAAGTGAGAGGGACAAAGTTTAGGGAGATATGTGTGGGACGTTCTTTACACAGAAGGTCGTGGGGGCCTGGAACGTGATGCCAGCGGAGGTGGTAGAGGCTGGAACGATAGCGCCATTGAAGATGTATCTAGACAGATACATGAATGGGCAGGGAGCAAAGGGATACAGATCATTAGAAAATAGGTGGGAGGTTTAGTTTGAGGATCTGGATCAGCGCAGGCTTGGAGGGCTGAAGGGCCTGGGCCTGTTCCTGTGCTGTAGTGTTATGTTCTTTATAAATACATCTCTGAGTGGCAGTGTCCCCACCTCTGGCTTAGGAGGCCTGAGTGAGAGGGAAGACTGACAGTTGGCATGTTTCAGGGGAAAAGTAGAGATGAATGTGCAAACTCCACACACACAGTTGCCCGAGGATAGAATCGAACCCAGGTCCCTGGCGTAGTGAGGCAGCAGTGCTAACCATTGAGCCCCTCAGTCTGTACCTGATCAAGAAACAGACTGTGAGACAGCCCAGGAAGACCTTTGTGGGCGGCACGGTGGCACAGTGGTTAGCACTGCTGCCTCACAGCACCAGAGACCCAGGTTCAATTCCCGCCTCAGGCGACTGACTGTGTGGAGTTTGCACATTCTCTCTACGTGGGTTTCCTCCGGGTGCTCTGGTTTCCTCCCACAGTCCAAAGATGTGCAGGTCAGGTGAATTGGCCATGCTAAATTGCCCGTAGTATTAGGTAAAGGGGTAAAGGGGTAAATGTAGGAGAATGGGTGGGTTGCGTTTCGGCGGGGCGGTGTGGACTTGTTGGTCATCTAATGAAATCTTCATGGTGACTGTAGCTAGTGCAGGAATTGACCAGATGGTATTGGCATCAAGGCCAGCTGTCCAACCAACTGAGCTAACCAGTATTACCATCTTATAGAATCCCTAGTGTGGAAACAGGCCCTTCGGCCCAACAAGTCCACACTGACCCTCTGAAGAGCAACCCAGCCAGACCCATTCCCCCACCTTATATTTACCCCTGACCAATGCACCTAACCTACACAACCTGAACACTATGGAGCAATTTAGCTTGGCTAATCCACCTGTATCTGCACATCGTTGGACTGTGGGAGGAAACCAGAGCACCCGGAGGAAACCCACACATATATGGGGAGAATGTGCAAACTCCACACACACAGTTGACCGAGGATAGAATCGAACCCGGGTCCCTGGTGCTGTGAGGCAGCAGTGCTAACCATTGAGCCCCTCAGCCTGTACCTGATCAAGAAACAGACCGTGAGACAGCCCAAGAAGACCTTAACTCTGAGAAATGGTCACTGGAACCAAAACATTAACTCTGAACTCTCTCATCACACTTGTTGCCAGACCTGCTGAGCTTTTCCAGCACTTGCTGTTTTAGATGGAGACTTTTGCTCTGTCTTTGGCCTGGAAGAGTTTACCGACAGTGCAAGGGAAGGCAATCAAATGTTCAATCCCGTCTGATACCTTACCTGGGATAGGACACCTGTTCTGACCCAGATTCTTGAACGGGAAGAACAAATCCCAAGAAGATCGAGATGTTCCTTATCTCCAGCTTAACTGAAACGTTCCATTTTTTTACAGATCAATATAGTCTTCTACTGCATCACCCTGGTCAAGTTAGCAAAGAAAATGTCTTCCATTCAGAAAGACGCCCCAAAGCTGAAGAAGTTCAGGTATGTGTGGTATCAGAATGTCAACCTTCAGGATAGGAACGGTCTCTCAAAAGTTAATTTGTCCAGAAACATTACATTTTTTATTGCTTTCCCTTGTCCCCATCCCAGGTCCTTCACAGTGACAGCGATCGCCCAGTTATTTCTCCTCGGCTGTACCTGGATATTTGGAATTTTCCACTTTCAGAAGGAAACCATCACAATGGCGTATATATTCACCATCATTAACAGCCTACAAGGAGCATTCATCTTCATTCTTCACTGTCTATTCAACAAACAGGTAGGAGGCTGTCTCCGACTCAGCGGTGTCAATCACTGCAGTGTGCAGCTGTCCTTCCCTCATTCTGACCCCCCACATCTCACACAATACAGCTCGGATAAATCTCATTGCACCTCTCCACCCCCCCTCATCTTCTGACATGCCCCATACCCCTCACTGTAAGACTCTTTAATACATCTCACACCCCATCTCTCTAACACTCTCTGATATACCCCACACCCCCACTGTAACACTCTCTGATATAAACCATACCTCTTACTGTAACACTCTCTGATATCCCACACACCCCTCACTGTAACACTCTCTGATATACCCCACACTCCTCACTGTAAAACTCTCTGATATATCCCACACACCCCTCACTGTAACACTCTCTGATATACCCCACACCCCTCACTGTAACACTCTCTGATATATCCCACACACCCCTCACTGTAACACTCTCTGATATACCCCACACCCCTCACTGTAACACTCTCTGATATACCCCACACCCCTCACTGTAACACTCTCTGATATACCCCACACCCCTCACTGTAACACTCTCTGATATATCCCACACACCCCTCACTGTAACACTCTCTGATATACCCCACACCCCTCACTGTAACAATCTCTGATATATCCCACACACCCTTCACTGTAACACTTTCTGATATACCCCAACCCCTCACTGTAACAATCTCTGATATATCCCACACACCCCTCACTGTAACAATCTCTGATATATCCCACACACCCTTCACTGTAACACTCTCTGATATACCCCAACCCCTCACTGTAACAATCTCTGATATATCCCACACACCCCTCACTGTAACAATCTCTGATATATCCCACACACCCCTCACTGTAACACTCTCTGATATATCCCAGACACCCCTCACTGTAACACTCTCTGATATACCCGACACCCCTCACTGTAACACTCTCTGATATACCCCACACCCCTCACTGTAATACTCTCTGATATACCCCACACCCCTCACTGTAACACTCTCTGATATACCCCACACCCCTCTATATCCCAGACAATAGTCTTATTGTTGTTCCACCCACACCCCTTGATTTGACATGTTGTCACTTCCATTGATTCCATGCCATTTCCTATCCAACCACTGCATTCCTATGTTTGGAATTCTCTGCTCCAAGTTGCCTTCATCTTGAGTTGAAAATACTCAAAGCCATTCTTTTTGGTGATCCCTTGTCCTGTCTGTTAGAGCCTATTCAGTCTCAGCTCCCTTTCTCAATGCTCAATATCTTTTTCCCCTTCATCATATCAGACAGTGTCTGGAGCTTAGGGGAAAAGGCCATTGGTCCCATCTGTCCTATATTGAACTGTTCCTATTCCACAGGAGCCTTGATCAATTCCTTTGACTTTGGCTTGATTGATTTTAAAGTACCAACAAAAAAGAACCAGCATTGGAGGCAGATAGAATTTAATTTACACAATGTACTGTTGATGATGAGGAATGTGATGCCTACAGTAGAAATTGATTCACTGGCAACGCTTGGAACAGAAATTGAATAGAGCGTTCTTGCTAGGCTAACAGAGAATGGTCTGGTGGGGCTAATGGATAGTCCTTTCAAGGCTTCAGTATAATGGACTGAATGGTCAAGTCAAGCCCCTGTCGTCTCACCAGATCATAGGCCTGCTTTCTTAATAAAGGCAGACCCCTGATGGTGGTGGCTTAACCTAAGGGTTATCACAGTTCAGGCAATGGTAGAGGCTAGAAAGTGGGACCATTCATGGTAACCACAGGCAAAGGTGGGGATTGAACCTATGCTGATGGTGTTACTCTATATTAGAAATCTAGTCAACTGAGCTAAACCCACCCCTGCTGTATTTTCTTATTGTACCAATATAGATTTCTGTTCTTTTCTCCCTCAATGTGTCTCTTGCTTCAGATGTCCTCAAAGTCATGTTCCGATTCCCTGGAAACATAGCTAATGGTACCATTTTGTTTTTCCCAAAGGTGAGGGATGAATACCGGAAATGGTTCCCATGCTGCTTGAAGCCCATTTTGTACTCCGAGTTCATCCAATCGTCCACAGTCCCAATGATCAGTCTGCAGTCGAAGAACAGCTCAACATATCAGGTTTGCTTCTCCATTTTCATTAGGGTCTGGACAACAGCGCCTCCCACTGACTGTAGGAGAGAGCTGCTGCACAAACTGATCACATCTGCAGTGATGCTGGAAGGGCAGCTAACGTCATCAAAGACCCCTCCCACCCTGGTTATAATCCCTTCCAACTGCTTCTGTCAGGCGTAAGGTATTAAAGCTTAAACACACGTACCAACAGGTTCAAGATCAGCTTCTTCCCCGCTGTTATTAGACTTCCGAATGGACCTCCCAAATTTTAAATTTAATGTTGATCTTGTTCTTTGTGCATCTTCTCTGCACCTGTAACATTTTACTCAGTTCTATAACCCTGAGACACTTTGTATGGTATGATCTGCCTGTCCTGCATGCAAAACAAAGCTTTTCACTGTGCCTGGGTACATATGACAGTAATAAATCAAATCAAAACTCTTATCATTGCCTTGGATTAATCACTCCCTTTGTCTGGGAGATGGAGAGCTGGAGATTTAAACCCTGTTGCAGAGTGCCGAATCTAAACTGACAGCGCAGTAAAGTCCTGAGGGAGTGTTGCATTGTCCGAGATGTGTTCCACCTTTCACAATGAGCCAATTCTGCTCTCCCCCCCCCCATGTGGAGGGAATGATCCAAAAAACACCAATTTGAAAAAGTTGAGGAGTTGTCCTCAGCCATCAAATATATTGACCGTGTTGGCACTTTGCTGTGGCAATTCACTACCACAGTTCCTCCACCACCTTTCTTGCGGTGCAGCACTTTAGGATGCCCTGAGAAAGCGCTATGTAAATGCAGATTTTCTGGAAAATCGAATGTGGGCCTTTTTGTTTTGTGCAGGAGAACCTGAGTCTGCCTGGCAGTCAATGTGGCCTTCCTCGGCACTTGGCTGAACGTAGAATGGTAGCTTAGTTACGGCAGGGAATGGGACCATTCGGGACCTCATCTCGCTGCTTCCACTCTCTCTCTCTCTCTCTCTCTCACTATCTCTGTCTCAGTCAGTCCCATCTTCCTTCTTTCTTCCTGCCTCACTGCAAATTGTGTTTTGTCTGAGTAACATTAGTTTTGAAAGTCAGGACCAAACTTGTCTCCACCACAGTTTCAGCCAGCACCTTTCCAGATCCTAAACATTTGTTGCTCAGGTTGACTGTTACCTTTGGTTCCTTAAGCATTCAGGTTCCATTATTGAACCATCTGCCAATGAGAACAACTCTCTGTCTAGCTCCCTCAAGGTATTGGGCCTTACTGAGTGGAGGCTGGAACTGGGATAATGTGGGGGGAGGCGAAGTGAGGAAGCTGTTGAAATCCACATTTATCCCGTGTGGTTGCAGGATCCCAAGGCTGAATATGGGGTGTTCCTCCTCCAGACGTAGGGTGGGAATGGTTTGGCAGTGGAGGAGGACTAGGACCTGCATGTCCTTGATGAAGTGGGAGGGGGAGTTGAAGTGTTCAGCCACGGGGCGGCGGAGTTGGTGGGTATGGGTGTCGCAGTGAGGTTCTCTGAAACGATCCGTAAGAAGGCGTCCTGTCTCCCCAGTGTAGAGTCCTCCCAACCCCATCCCCCTCCCATGTATCTCTCAGCCCCCACTCACAAGCCTCATTCCTGATAGTCATAGAGTCATAGAGATGTACAGCATGGAAACAGACCTTTAAGTCCACCCTGTCCATGCCGACCAGACATCCCAACCCAATCTAGTCTCATCTGTCAGTACCCGGCCCATATCCCTCCAAACCCTTCCTATTCATATACCCAATCAAATGCCTCTTAAATGTTGCAATTATACCAGCCTCCACCACTTCCTCTGGCAGCTCATTACATACACTTACCACCCTCTGCGTGAAAAAGTTGCCCTCTAGGTCACTTTTATATCTTTCCACTCTCACCCTAAACCCTAAACCCTCACTCTCACCTATGCCCTCTAGTTCTGGACTCCCCGACCCCAGGGAAAAGACTTTGTCTATTTATCCTATCCATGCCCCTCATGATTTTGTAAACCTCTATATGTTCACCCCTCAGCCTCCAAATCTCCAGGGAAAAGAGCCCCAGCCTGTTCAGCCTCTCCTTATAGCTCAAACCCTCCAACCCTGGCAACATCCTTGTAAATCTTTTCTGAACTCTTTTTTAACAACATCCTTCCTACAGCAGGGAGACCAGAATTGCACACAATATTCCAACTGTGACCTCACCAATGTCCTGTACAGCCTCAACATGACCTCCCAACTCCTATACGCAATGCACTGACCAATAAAGGCAGGTCTACCAACAGTTTCTTCACTATCCTGTCTACATATTTCCTCAAAACAGGACGCAAATTTGAAACTCAGCAAAATGTGCGGATTGCTATGAGTAGTCATAAACTGAACCCTGAAGGATCTTCTAGGCCAGGAACGTTAACTCTGCTTTCTCTCTCCACAGATTCTGTCTGACCTGCTGAGTTTTCCCAGCGATTTTTGTCCTTGTTTCTGATTTTCAGCCTCTGCAGTTTCTATTCTTTTTTTTTGCCCTCTCAAGGAACCTTTCCCACTGGGTTTTAATTTCTTTGAGTGGGGGGTTGAACTCACATTTTCTAACCTTCGAGGGGGAACAGCGCTCCCCTCCTGGGTCACGGCTCAGTGTGGCAGTGTTCAGTGTTAGTGCTGTGGGGGCAATTGTCGTGACTGTAAGGGGGGGAAACCTCTCGGAGTGGGGGAGCTGAGATTAGTGTGAGCTAACCCCATTTCTCTCGGTTGCTCTAGAGCAGAGACATCAGCTGTCACAACGCAGCATGAACAACCTCTCCCTGGCCCAGAGCGTCTGGAGATGGGACTGCCGTGCACTTTATCACCAGGATTTCGCTGGGATGTGTCCTCTCAGGGAATATTGTGTGGGATCTTCCATTGGGATGCTGTTTCTGAGCATTCCCAATGGTCCTAGAGAGCCCTAAAAATGGATTGAATGACTATTGGCCTGAGCAACTACCCCATGATGGAGTGATTTGAACTGGTGACCCAGGATAAGGAGATCCATGTTTGAGATGTGCATTCAACATCAATGTAACCTTTCAGGGGGACAGCTTTTTCTGTAATGAGTTTCGCATTGTACAGTGACAGTTTACCATGAGCTGTTGAAACGTCATGTATGTTAAGGAGTTATATGAAGTAGCTGGAATGATTCTGAATGTACATGCTTGATGGCTAATCCTACCCGTTGAGTTCTGTGCTGCTGTGCTTTATTATCCTAACATTTTAAGTTACAGTTTCTGCCAGCACTTTCTCTCAACTTTGTAAATAAACATGTAGAAATCTAAAGGAAGTGAACTTCTGTATTGATCACCGTTCTTCCCCTTCATTGTATGACAAGGATGTGGTGCTGGGTGGTAATGTAATCGAAATAGTGGCCTGGGTTAATGTTCAGGACCATACGTCCCACAACAACAGCAGGTCAAACTGAAAATTTGATGAATAAATCTGGAACTGAATATTCTCAGTAATGGTGACCATCTGTTAACCCATTGCTAATCTGTTCTTTGAGTTGGCAATGGGCTAGTGCTATTATAACTTGAATATCAATCCCAAAACTCAGCCAGGGATCCAGCTTCAAATCCTACTGCAATAGGTGGTCGAGTTTCGATTCAATTTTCAAACAAAATCTGGGATCCAGAATCTACTGATGACCACAAAACCATTGCTGATTGGTTCCCTTTCGGGAAGGAAATCTTCCATCCTTACCTGGTCTGGGCTACATGTGACTCCACTCCCACAGCAACATGCTTGACTCTCAACTGTCCTCTTATATTGCCTGGCAAGCCACTCAGTTCAAGGGCAGTTAGGGATGGACACTAAATGCAGGCCAGCCAGTGATGCCCACACCCCATGAGTGACTGAATAAAGTCCTGTCTGGTTCATGATTGTCCTTTCAAGGAAGGAAATCTGCCACCCTTTCCTGATCAGGCCTACATGTGACTCCAGAACCACTGTGACACGGTTGACTCTTACCTGCCCTCTGAAATCACGCAACGAGGTATTTGGCTCCAGGGCAATTCGAGACAAGCAATGAATGCTAACCAATGTCCCAAGAAAGGATTTTCCTTTAAGATAATCCAATGATGTGTAAAGTTGGCAGGGGGGCATGTGGTGCTGGTTACCAACCACTGAACCCTGCTGGAGGCTCACTTCAGCTGATGATGCCAAACTCTCTGGATAGCTCCTATCGATTCAGCAGTGATCAAACTGGGAGCTAATTCACCTCATCACACCCACACTGAAAAGTCATAGAGATGTACACCATGGAAGCAAACCCTTTGGTCTAACTCGTCTATGCAAACCAGATATCCTAAATTAATTTTTTAGATTAGATTACTTACAGTGTGGAAACAGGCCCTTCGGCCCAACAAGTCCACACCACCCCGCCGAAGCGCAACCCACCCATACCCCTACATCTACCCCTTACCTAACACTACAGGCAATTTAGCATGGCCAATTCACCTGACCTGCACATCTTTGGACTGTGGGAGGAAACCGGAGCACCTGGAGGAAACCCACACAGACACAGGGAGAATGTGCAAACTCCACACAGTCAGTCGCCTGAGGCGGGAATTGAACCGGGGTCTCTGGCGCTGTGAGGCAGCAGTGCTAACCACTGTGCCACCGTGCCGCCCATTTGCCAGCACTTGGCCCATATCCTCCAAACCCTTCCTATCCAGATACCTTTTAAATGTTGTAATTGTATCAGCCTCCACACTTCCTCTGGCAGCTCATTCCATGCATAGACTACTCTCTGCGTGAAAAAGTTGCCCCTTAAGACTCTCTTAAATCTTTCCCCTCCCACCCCAAACCCATGCCCTCTAGTTTTGGTTCCCGAGTGTTGGGATAAAGACCTTGACTACTCACCCTATCCACACCCCTTGTGAATTTATAAACCTCTCTTTCACCCAGCTCCAGAGAAAACAGACCCAGCCTATTCAACCTCTCCCTGCAGCTCAAACTGTCCAACCCCGGCAACATCCTTTCAAGTTTCGCAACATCCTTCCTATAACAGGGGAGACCAGAATCGAATGCAGCATCCCAAACATGGGCTCACCAAAGTCCTGTACAGCTGCAACATGACCCCCCAATTCCGATACTCAATGCACTGACCAAAAAGTCCAGATTTATTCCACACAGATCCTGTAATGAGAGGGAACTACAATAAGGAGCCAATTCCTGAACCATCAACAAAATCATTTACAGATCATGAAACATAACAATTGTGATGGCACAAAATCGTCCAAACTTGTAAAGTTAATATAAATAAAATTAATTAATTTTATGCTCTGTAAAGATTAGATTCCCTACAGTGTGGAAACAGGCCCTTCAGCCTAACCAGTCCACACTGACCCTCCGAAGAGTAACCCACCCAGACCCATTTACCCCTGACTAATGCATCTAACAGTATGGACAATTTAGCATGGCCAATTCACCCTAACTTGCACATCTTTGGACCGTGGGAGAAAACCAGAGCAAACCCACACAGGCACTGGGGAGAATGTGCAAACTTTATACAGACAGTCGCCCGAGGCTGGAATCAAACTGGGCCCCTGGCACTGTGAGGCAGCAGTGCTAACCATTGAGTCATTGTGCCGCATTTGTTTCTTTGTTTCTTGGGATATTGCCTGTCCCTAATTTCCCTGACTTCTCCAACCACCTGGCATGGAGGGGGGGGGGGACACAATGGTGTTAATGAACGGTCCCTTTGACCCAAAACACTGACAAAATATGCAGTAGAAACAAGACATCTAATTCTAATCTGATGAAAATGCTAAATGCGATTTAACTGCGGAGCTATTTATTTCAAACCGCTCCTGGGATTAAACCCTGAGCTATTGATGAATCATAGTCAAGTTTCTTGCAACTGCATTTTAACTGACCTGGAACAGATCAGGAGCTACGTCCTGCCTTCAGCTAAGTATAGGTTCAGGCTTGTTCACTGGTGGGATATGTCTCACAGCATAGTGTACTTTTGTGGTGTAACCATTGCATCTTGGCTTGTGATTTTCTGGTACAAAACTCTCGGTCTCCATCTTAGTGGGGCCACTTGCAGCATGACACACTGAGAGAATTGTGCAAGCACTTATAACTCACCGTGAGCCCAGATACCAATTAATGGGACTGTAATGTACAGGAGAAAGGAGAAAGTCATTCCTGATGAAGGGCTTTTGCCCATAACATCAATTCTCCTGCTCCACGGATGCTGCCTGACCTGCTGTGCTTTCCAAGCAACACACTCTCGACTGTAATGTATAGGAACCATAATAAACATCTATTGAATCTTACACAACTATGTGACTCCCGTCTAGTTCATAATTTGTGAATAGTTCTTACGTTATGGGAGCTAACGTAAGTATTGCCTCCCCTGGTAGGGTATGCTGCTATGGTTAAAAAAAAACCATCACTGCATGTAGGACAGATTATGAGGGCAGGTCAGATGAGGTGTCCCACAGTTAAATAGCCAGAATCATTCATAACCCTGGTTTGTAGGTGATTTCACTCCTTGGTTAGTTTCTAGCCTCTGTGCTGATACCCTCTTCTCATGCAGAATAAGTTGTTGTCCCCTTTGAGATTTGGTATTCATGCCAGTTTGTCCTGCCGAATGTTCGACTCCATGTCTCTCGCTTTTTTTTCCAACAATTTGACTGGAAGCTGAAGTGAAGGGCTTACTCACTTCGTGTGGGGCATTAAGGATGAAGAAAGGAGGCAATTAAGAATATAGCACCAGAGGTCTGCAGTTTGTATGAGCATGAGAAATAGAAACAGAATATATATATATATATATATATATATATATCCTGCTCCATCATTTAATAAAATCATGGTTGATCTGTTGGCAATTTTAAGTTTACTTTCCTCTCTGTTTCCCAGAACCCTTGACTCGCCTACAGTTCAAAATTCTGTCTCAGTACGTGCAGTGACCTTTGAGAATTCTAAATATTTATGACCTTGTCAGAGACAAAATTCCTCCTCATCTCCATCTTCGAGTAGATTGGGGCATGTGCATATTTGTAAATAAACATGTAGAAGGATTGAGTGACTGAGCCACTTACTGTACAGCAACAGTTCTGAGATGACAGCAAACTGGAAATGAAGTTGGAATATTAATCTTACCAGCAAACATACCAGAAGAAGTGAGCTGTAGCGGGAAGTATCTTTGCTGGTGTAAAGATACACGGGGTAAATAAGCAAAGTAGTCATGTAAAGTGCCAACTTCTTTAGCTTTTCCTGGTTGGCGCAGTGAGAATGATGGTTGCACTTTCCTTTGGAAACAGCGTAATGTTTAAAAGACACTCAGGTAGGTACATGAACGGGAGAGGTGTTGGAAGATATGGGCCAGGAACAGGCAGGTGAGACTAGTTTAGTTTGGGATTATGGTCGGCATGGACTGGTTGGACTGAAGGGTCTGTTTCTGTGCTGTGGGATGCTATGAGTCCATACAGAACACTGGGAAGGAAGCCTCAGGGGTCACATGATGACTGCAGAAGGTCTTTTTTGGTAACTGGTTAATGTCGTCATTTGTAAGTAAGGTCTTCTGGAATGATCGCCATGTTCCGATGATTGCTCTTCATTGCAGCCAACTTAGATTTGCTGGAGAAACCTTCTGGGAATCTCCCAGAGCCCTGGGATACCAGAGGAAGCAGTAACGTATCATTGCATTTCAGGACCTCTGATGTGGAATTTGTAGACAATGTGCTGTCAGGAGCAATTTGACATTGGTCTGTAGGACTGCAGTGTTATGGACCAGGCCAAACCCCCTCAAAAAGGATCAAGGAGATAGCCTAGACATTTTAATCTTATTTAAAGGTAAGTGTACAGTGCTGCATTCCAGTTGTGATTTGATTGGGCAAACTACTACACTTTAACCAAAATATGCTTTATTCTTACTCCACAGTTTTAAAAACACAAATTAAAAGAAAAAGAAGTGGCATAACTTTAACTCAAGAGAAATATTTAATAGCATAATATATTATTTAATCACCGATCATTAACTGTTCCAATGTAGCAGCATCCCATAAACACACCCTTGGCAAAGGCAAATTCAGCAAAACAGATTTCCCTCACTTGCTATCTCCTCCAGCCCAGGGGAAAGGAACCCCAACAGAGTTAATCCAGCTCAAGACAAAAAAAAATCCGCAGATGCTGGAATCCAAAGTAGACAGGCAGGACACCGGAAGAACACAGCAAGCCAGGCAGCATCAGGAGGTGGAGAAGTCGATGTTTCCCCCCTTCTTCAGGATTGATGGTGTGTGTGGGGGGGGGTAAAGAGTGGTGAAGTGGGGATAGGAGAAGACAGGTAAAGGGTATAATGCGGTTGGTCAATGGGAGGAATGAATCCAGTTGGTGGCTGGAGGAGTGGAAGGGAAGGGGGAGGGACTGGCATGGGGAGGTCAGGGGATGGGAAGGGAGGGTTATTTGAAATTGGAGAACACAATGTTGATTCTTCCGGGCTGTAGGCTGTCCTGGTGGAAGATGAGGTGTTGTTCCTCCAATTTGTGGTTTGGTTCGATGCGGCATTGGTGAGGTCAAGGATGGCCATGTTGGAAAGGGAGTGGGGAAGGGGAATTAAAGTGAACGGTGACTGGGAGGGCCGGTCAGCCCCTGCGGGCCTGGCTGAGATGCTCGGTGAGCCGTTCCCTTAGTTTACGTTTGCTTTCCCCGATGTAGAGAAGACCACATCGGGAGCACCTGATGCAGTACACTAGGTTGGAGGAGAGGCAGGTGAACCTCTGTCTCACCTGGAAGAACTGTTTGGGGCCCTGAATGGAGGTGAGGGGGTTGGTGCGCCAGTAGGTTTTACATCTTCTCCAGTTGTAGGAGAAGGTACATGGGGGGATGGGGGGGGTAGGGGGGCTGGTGGGGAGAGTGGTGCAAACCAAGGACTGTCGAAGGGATTGGTCCTTGCAGAAGGCACAGAGGAGTGGGAAGGGGAAGATGTGCTTGCTCGTGGGGTCTAGTTGGAGTTGGCGGAAGTGTTTAAGGATGATGTGTTGGATGCGGAGACTGGTGGGGTAGTATGTGAGGACAAGGGGGGGGGGCTCTGTATTGCATTGGGAGGAAATGGTATAGAGTACTGGGAATGGAGGTGGTGCGGTGGAGGGTTGTCTGGATGGCAGAGGGGGGATAATCATGTCGTTCAAAGTAGGTGGACATCTGGGATGCTTGGGAGTGGAACGTCTCCTCGTCTGAGCAGATGCAGTGGAGGTGAAGGAGAATGGGATGGAGCTCTTACAGGATACTGGGTGGGAGGAGGTGTAGTCCAGGTAGTTATGGGAGTCTGTGGGTTTGTGGTGAATGTCTGTCTGGAGACTGTTGCTGGAGATGGAAATGGAGAGGTGAAGAAAGGGGTGGGGGGGGTGTCCGAGATGGAACAAGTGAGTTTGATGGCGGAGTGGAAGTTGTGGGTTAAGGCAAAGAACTGTCCCAGTTCAGCCTGGGTGCAGGACACTGCACCGATGCAGTCATGGACGTAACAGTGGAAGAGTTGGGGCACAGTGTCTGTGGAGCTACTGAGGAGGGCCTGTTCGACATGGTCGACAAAGAGGCCGGCGTAACTGGGCCCATCTGGGTGCCCATGGCCACCCCCTGGATTTGAAGTTAATGGGAGGAGTTAAGGGGAAAGTTGTTGAGGGTGAGGACCAGTTTGGTATAGCAGTGGGTAGTGGTTACAATGGCTGGGGAATTAATCTCACAGCAGAGAGAGAGAACTGTGCCCAGTGCATTTGACTCCCAACTGTGCGAGCCTGACTCCACCTATTTATGTTTGTTTTGTCTAATTCTTTATTGAAAACACCCGAAGCTGTTTCCTCTGCTCTCCCATGGCACCTCAGCACCGAGTTGACAAGACCCCTCTTCAAGAGAGACATGATGGAACAAATCCTTCTTAAAGGCACATCTCGTCACTTATGGAGAACATGGGGTTTTTATGGAGTTCACCTGTAGATATTTCTTCAGGGCACCTACCTTTATGTCAGTGAGATACAAATAGAATCATCCCATTTCTTGAGCATTTGGGATCTTCAAACAAGCAGAGGAATCCTCACCCTAGCCTTACATTACAGGGCAGCAGGTAGCGATGGTATGGGAGTGTACCACTCAGTCGATAGGTCAGATCCTGGGGATCTCTCTGTGCAGGGAGCAGGGTCTTTCGTAAGTTCAAGGGTGGGCGCAGGTGCCAGGGGCAGGGGCAAGGGAGCAGATGTCGTGAACTGGTGAGTGGCAGCGTGGTTTAAGACAATGCAGCGGGGTACGGTAGTGGGAAACCACTGATGGTAGCTGGGGAACAGAGCAGGTGGACTTGGCTCTGGCATTGCCATAGATAGATAGAGAGAGAGAGAGAGAGAGAGAGACAGAGAGAGAGAGTGACAGAGAGAGAGAGAGAGAGAGACAGAGAGAGAGAGAGAGACAGAGACAGAGAGAGAGAGAAAGAGACAGAGAGAGAGAGAAACAGAGAGAGAGAGACAGAGAGAGACAGACAGAGAGAGACAGAGACAGAGACAGAGAGAGAGAGAGAGACAGAGAGAGCTAGAGACAGAGGGAGAGGAAAGCTGGGGGCACAAGGTAATCTGATTAATGGTGAAGCTTCAACAACTGAGCTCTGCAAACTGGCTGCTTCGAGATCGGGCAGATCAGTCAAAAGATATGCAGGTTAGGTGGATTGGACTTGGTAAATTGCCCATACTATCCAGGGATAAGAAGAGTATGTGGATTACCTTGGTAAATAAATTGCCCATACTATCCAGGGATATGCAGGTTAGGTGGATTTGACTTGGTAAATTGCCCATACTAACCAATGATAAGCAGGTTAGGTGGATTGGTCATGAGAAATTACCCATTTTATCCAGGGATATACAGGTTAGGTGGATTGGCTGTGGTAAATTGTCCATTCTATCCAGGGATATGCATATTAGGTGGATTGGCCTTAGGAAATTGTCAATAGTGTCCAGGGATATGCAGACTAGGTGAATTGGCCTTTGTAAATTGCCCATACTATCCAGGGATATGCAGGTTAGGTGGATTGGACTTGGTAAATTGCACATACTATCCAGGGATATGCAGGTTTGGTCGGGTTAGTCATGGGACATTATGCATACTGTCCAGAGATATGCAGGTTAGGCAGGTTGGGTGTGGGAAATTGCCCATCCTGTCCAGGGATATGCAGGTTATAAGGGGTTAGTCATGGGAAATTATGCATACAAGCCAGGGATATACAGGTGAGGTGGAGCAGACATGGGAAGTGCAGGGTTACAGGATAAGGTAGAGTGTTGGTCTGGATGAGATGTACTCCAGAGGCTCAATGTGGACTTGATGGGCTGAATGGCCTCCTTCAGGGATTCTATGATTCTAAGGTGGATAAAAGGCGAGGCCATTCAGAACAGCGATGAGGAGCAATTTCTTCACCCACAGACTGGTGGACCTGTTGAATTCAGTGCCACAGGAAGCTGTTGATACCAAAACATTGAAGAGTTTCAAGAAGGCCTTCGATCTTGTTTTATTTTTGGACTGGAAGGATCTGAGCAGAAAGGGGAATAATGCATGAGTTAGATAATCTTACTGAAGGGCTGAATGGCCCACTCCTACTTTCTACGTTTCAACTCCTGATGCTTCTCAGGCTGGATCTGGATTGCTGATCAGGAATATCTATTGTAACTAGTTCAACCCTCTCAAGTTAAATCTCTGATTCATGCCAATGACAATCTGTCAGTGGAATAGGGACTCCTGTTTTGTAATAGTGGTTTCGCCAATGTGCTTCAAGTTAATGTGCTTAGTTTCCTATCATCTTACAGGATCATGCAAAGACCATGTGATTGCCCAAATATTGGGGCAAACGGTGCCAAGCAAAACTCCTGCAGTGCCCTTCTCAATTTCCCTCGGTGATAACCCTTTGATCCAGCTTCCACCTACTTCCCTCAAGCAGAACTCTACACCACTGCCCCTCCACTACATAAGTCTTCACTGTTGGGTCAGAGTCCATGGGAGCAGCAAGTGCAGAGTATTGGATGAGCTTCCCTATATTTCTGTCCAAGCATCTGCTGCCCTATGCCAGCAGCTGATCGAGAGCCAGGTAGCTCCTTCGGCCCATTGATCCTGTGCTGACCTATCGATACTAATCCCACTTTCCGACTCTTAGAGTTAGAATTAGTTTTTATTGTCACGTACACTCAAATAACTCAGCTACCTTCAAAGTATGCCTGTCCTTTGTTACTTCAATTAAGGAGAACAGCAACCTCTTACCCCACCCCCATCCATGCCCCTCATAACCTCACACATTATTATCCGATCAATACGTAAGTGGGGATGTGTATTGCTGAGACAGCACAGCTTTTGTAGAATGTGCACTTTGTTCAAGAAAAGACTTTGAGCAGGAAGAAGAAGTTGTGAAAGGCATGCACGCCAGACATAAAATCTTAATTTGCCGAGTTTCAGTCTGCGGCATATGGGGATTCTGCGGTTTCCCAGTAACCACAGAACTAATAAGGGCCTTTTAAAAACTTTACAGAAGTCAGTCAACATATTGGACCATTGCAAGCAATGTGACACATTACGAAACACTTTAGCTCCACAACCCACCAGCAGCATGTGCCAACTGTGATGTAAGGTCATGGTTCTGAAGGGGTTAATGTTAACAGTGCATTGGCTCCACCTGTTCTACTGAGGTCACACACAGTCTGTGTATGGAGGCGGGGAGTTCGGTTCCATCTGTCAGGTGGAGCAGCTGGTATCTTTGGTGAGGCCTATTCTGGAGTACCGTGTCCAGTTCTGATCACCCTGTTAAAGGAAGGGTATTATTAAGCTGGAGAGATTTGCCAGGTTGTTGCCGGGAATGGGCGGTGGGGGGGGTTTGAGTTGTAAGGAGAGGCTGGGAACTTTTTTTTTACTGAAGTGGGGGGGAAGGTTGAGAGGCGATCTGATAGAGGTTTATAAAATCGTGAGGGGTATGGATGGAGTTAATGGTACTTGTCCTTTCCCTAAGATAGGGGGTTTCAAGAACTGGGGGCACATTTTTAAAGTGAGAGGAGAAAGATTTAGAAAAGACACAAGAGGCAATTTTTTATTTTACACAGAGAGTGGTTCGTGCGTGGAATAAACTGCCAGAGGAAGTGGTAGATGTGGGTAGAGTTACTACATTTGAAAGACATTTTACTAAGTGCATAAATGTTTGGAGGGACATAGGCCAAATGCAGGTAGTTAGGACTCATTTAGTTTGGGATTATGGTTGGCATAGACTGGTTGGATTGAAGGGTTTGATTCCATGCTGTGTGACTGTATGTGACTGTGGCTATCTGTAACAGTTCCCTAACGGTCCTAGGCATCAAGACTTACCAAATATCGATGTACTTACTGCTGATTGTGCAATAAACCTTGGTGTCTGAAAACAAACAGCCTGTTCTGTCGATACTCAACGGTTTGTGTATCCCGTGACATTCATCACGAGATAGACACAAGACAGAGGAGGGTTTGTAGCCATGAACAACGTCAAACACCCCTTCACTCAGTATCACGCTCACTGGTAGAGGTGAATAATACCACAGCAATAGGCATCTGGAAAAATAACACACTTGTGGCTCAAAACAAAATGTGTAACATTTAAAATAAGGGACGCTTCTAAACAGCAAGCAAAAGACACAACAATAATATTGTGCACCTTACATACAAGATTGTCTCCCAGTCAAAGCTGCCTTATCAGAGAATCATTGAATATCCTTTCATACGATGTCACCTCCCGATGTGTTGGGACAGATGACAAAAAACTTAGCGAAAGAATTATGTTTGAAGGAGCATCTGAAACAAGGGAAGGAAATTAAAAGTCACACAACACCAGGTTATAGTCCAACAGGTTTAATTGGAAGCACACTAGCTTTCGGAGCGACACTCCTTCATCAGGTGAAGGAGCGTCGCTCCGAAAGCTAGTGTGCTTCCAATTAAACCTGTTGGACTATAACCTGGTGTTGTGTGATTTTTAACTTTGTCCACCCCAGTCCAACACCGGCATCTCCAAATCAAGGGAAGGAAGAGTATTTTTTTTAAGAAGGGAGTTTGCTGGGGCCTCAGGCCCAGTGTCAGGGGTTGATGAAAAACAGGAGTGTGCAGGAATTAGCAAGAGGGCAGAATTTATCAACAGATTCATTCCTCCCAGCGACCAACCAGGCTGCACCCTCTACCTGTGTTCACCGATCTGTACCTCGCCACCCTGCCCCTCCCTCCCCCACCACTGACCCAGCCACCCCCTCTATCTACAGCTCTCCCTACTCCCACCCCTAAAGCTGAAGAAGGGTTATACCTGAAACGTAGACTTATCCACCTCCTGATGCTATGTGGCTTGCTGTGTTCTTCCAGCCTCCTACCTTAGCATCTGCAATTTGTTTGTCCCGAACTAAGAATTTATCGCAAAGCAGGAGAGGGGGATGAAGACAGGGAGTGTAGAGACCAAAGAAGGTTTTCAACATCAGGATCAGAATTTGACAATTCAGGAAGGGGGGGGGGAACCAAAGTGTGTCAGTGGGGGGTGGGGGTGAGGGAGAGTGACGGGGGGTTTTGAACCTGGGCTGCAGAGCTGGGTGGGATGATGGTCCAGAGGTTAGCACTGCTGCCTCACAGCGTTGGGGAACCTGGATTCAATTCCGGCCTCAGGTGACTGTCTGTGTGGAGTTTGCACATTCTCCACATGTCTGTGTGGGTTTCCTCCCACAGTCCAAAGATGTGCAGGTTAGGGTGAATTAGCCGGGCTAAATTGCCT
This sequence comes from Chiloscyllium punctatum, assembly GCF_047496795.1. Lineage (NCBI taxonomy): Eukaryota > Metazoa > Chordata > Chondrichthyes > Orectolobiformes > Hemiscylliidae > Chiloscyllium > Chiloscyllium punctatum. The sequence continues at coordinate 45,622,505 of NC_092784.1, forward strand.
GCCATGTGCAGGATAAGATGGATGCACCTTGGGAGGTGCAAGGATAGGTTGGCATGGTCTTTGGAGGGTTGGCGCAGACTTGATGGGCCAAATGGCCTTTTGCAATGATTCTCTGAGAACAGAGAGTGGAAACTCTGAAGGTAGCCAAGAGCTCTTTTAAACAATCGAGTCTAAACTTGGAAGGTTAGAGTGTGTAGGTTGTGTCAGCGAGAAGTTTGCAGGTTAAATTTCCTGTCACGACATTTTCTGCCTGTTCTGATGAGGTTGCAGTCAGTTAAACCAAGGCCAGCTGACTCAGGCTTTGAGCTGCTACTTCCCAGTGGGTCTCAACCACAGCCTGATCCCCCTCCTGCCCCCAGCGCAGGTGTGACAGTGAGCGTGGGAGATAAAGTGCAGCCTCCCTTCAGTTAGACCACCCAAGCTCCTCGCCACAGCAGCTGCTGGCTGGGCAACTCTCAACCATCGTCTTCAGGAAGAGCTAAACACCAGGCACCCCTGCTCGAAACTCACCCAAATTCGAGGTAGTTGAGGTTCAGTCGGTGTGTAAACCAGAAGGCGGACACCACCAGCAAAAGCAATCCATGCTTTTCAAACAAAGTGTTTGGATAACTGTGTCAAGGGATTAAACCACCAATGGATGTACTGCCATTAAAGTGGGGATTGAGTTGGGGGTAAAGGTGAGATAAGATTGTGCTCTGATCTGAGGGTCAATTGCCAACTAGGAAATGGAATTGCAAATCGTACAAGTCAGTTGCAGTCTCAGATGTCACAAGCTGAAATAGATGAGATCAATGAGTGAGTTTAAGTAACATCAGTGCCATACAAATGCCAAGCAATGACCATCCCCAATAAGAGTCTAGATTAGAGTGGTGCTGGAAAAGCACAGCAGTTCAGGCAGCATCCGAGGAGCAGGAAAATCGACGTTTCGGGCAAAAGCCCTTCAATCAGGAATAAGGCAGAGAGCCTGAAGGGTGGAGAGATAAGTTAGAGGAGGGTGGGGGGTGGGAAGAAAGTAGCATAGAGTACAATAGATGAGTGGGGGAGGGGATGAAGGTGATAAGTCGGGGGGAGTGGATAGGTGGAAAAGAAGATAGGCAGGTCGGACAAGTCATGGGGACAGTGCTGAGCTGGAAGTTTGGAACTGGGGTGAGGTGGGGGAAGGGGAAATGAGAAAACTGTTGAAGTCCACATTGATGCCCTGGGGTTGAAGTGTTCCGAGGCAGAAGATGAGGCGTTCTTCCTCCAGGCATCTGGTGGTGAGGGAGGGGCCCAGGACCTCTATATCCTCGGCAGAGTGGGAGGGGGAGTTGAAATGTTGGGTCACAGGGCGGTGTGGTTGATTGGTGCGGGTGTCCCGGAGATGTTCCATAGTTGATTTTTACAATCCCCAATAAGAGACAATCTGACCATCACTCTTTGGCATTCAATGGTGTTACCCTCACTGAATCCCCCACTATCAACATCCTGGGGGTTACCATTGACCAGAAACTCAACTGGACTCACCACATAACCACAGTGGCTACGAGACCATGACAGAATCTATGAACCCTGCTGTGAGTAACTCACCTCCTGACTCCCCAAAGCCTGTCCACCATGTACAAGGCACAAGTCAGGAGTGTGATGGAACACTCCCCACCTACCTGGATGGGGGCAGTTCCAACAACACTCAAGAAACCTCACATCATCCAGGGCAACACCTTACCTCAGGAACAGCAGTGAGTACCACTGACAAAACACACTGCAGAAATTCCTCAAAAATCCTTTGCATTTTCCAAACCCCTACTTCCACCTAGGAAGACAAGGGCATCAAATACTTGGGAACACCATCCCGTGCAAGTTCCCCTCCAAGCCACTCCCCATCCTGGCTTGGAAATATTTCACCATTCCTTCAGTATCACTGGCTCAAAAATCTGGAATTCCTCCCTAAGGGCATTGTGGGTCAAAGTACAGCAAATGGACTGCAGTGGTTCAAGAAGGCAGCTCACCCCCACCTTCTCAAGGGGCAACTCGGGGCAGGCATTAAATGCCAGCCAGCGATGCCCACACCCAACGATACAAATCCATGAAAGATCGAATGGCAGAGACAGTGCAACACCTCCTGCACGATCCCCTTTGGAGTGTGACATTACTTCATTGTGATACCACACTGTATCGCCTTGTCCTGACCTCTTCTTGTCCTCCCTCTTTCATTTCTCTGGATTATTCCTTAATTTCTCAATGTTCTGCCTCATTGTCTCTCACCACATTGTAATGTCTCTCAATAATCTATTGCTTCAGATGGTGAGACATTTTGTTCACTATCTCCCTTCACCTTCTCTCAAAAGTATGCACTGTCTCTGTATTACTTATCCTGCATCCTATTTTTGCATTGCACCTTCCCCCACCTTTCTGTTATTCTTGAAGAGTCTTCCCACATTCAGTCTCTCCACTTGTTAACCACTTCGTTCCCTCTCTCCGTTAGGATCACACACCAGTAACTGTCTCAAGACAAATTAAGAATACCAGGGCTGCACCAGCCTGCGGTCTAACCGATAAACTGTGTCTCTGTTGAGGCTAATCTGACATTGAATGTGACTCCGAGACCCCTGAGAAAGCACTCTGCCTCAGCTTAGAACCGTTGGGAAACCACAGGGTCCTGTTTCAAAGAATTGGAAATGCACTGAAGACATCCTCAAAATAATTGAGAAAACCACAAGTGGCATTTACCGCAAGAGTTATTGACATTGAATGAGCTCTCATTTGGCAAAGGTTTGTCTATTTTTCAGCTGTTGACTGGTGGAAAATGTAGGAGAAAATACCTACAAATACAGTCATAGAACATTCCTGCACAGAAAGAGGCCCTTTGGCCCATCGAGGTCGATGTTGGTCATCAATTCTAATCCGGTTTCCCAGCACTTGGACCATAGCCCACAGAGTCAGAGAGCAAAGTCTCAGCTTTTGATGAGATGGGAGACATATCGTTGAAGCTCTTCATCAGGCACTCACCAGGACACGTGCAAGAATGCCAAATTTCCAATGATCACGACAATTTCTACTGGAGGGCAAAAGGGTGCAGATTGCTTAGAAACTCAATTCTGATTGGTCAAGGCTGTACTATGGAGAAAGTAGTTGGAATATAAGATTGAAAGGCAGCCTTGTTGAAATATCCAAGATTCTTAAGGGTAGTTGCAGAAAGGCTGTTTATCCTTGTGGGGGATTCGAGGACCAGAGGGTATAATCTCAGAATAAAGGGTCACCCAGTTAAGGTAGAGGAGGAATTTCTTCTAGAATAGAATAATCCCTACAGTGTGGAAACAGGCCACTCAGCCCAACAATTCCACACAGGCCCTCTGGAGAGTAACCCACCCAGACACATTCCCCTGTTTAGTCCTGGCTAATGCAACTAACCTCCACACCCCTGGGCACTATGGGCAATCCACCTTACCTGCACATCTTTGGACTGTGGGAGGAAACCAGAGCACCCGGAAGAAACAGGGACAACGTGCAAATTCAACAGACAGTCAGCCAAGGCTGGAATCAAACCGCTGTCCCTGGGCACTGTCAGGCAGCAGTGCTAACCACTGATCTACCGTGCCATTCTCTCAGTAGTTAGGGAATTCTATATCAGCTGAGCGTGCTTTCAACCAGGTGGCAACCTTAGTCCAGATTGGCATAGACTGGCATCATTGCTGATACTGCTGCTCCTGGCTGACTCCCTTCGTCAAAGATGGGAGGGAACATCAGTGTAAATGATAAGGCTGAAGCATTTACAGCAATCTTCAGCCTGCAGTGCCGAGGGGATGATCCATCTCGGCCTCCTCCCGTGGTCCCCGGCATCACAGATGCCAGTCTCCAGCCAATTCGATTCACTCCATGTCATATCAAGGAATGGTTGGAGGCACCAGATACTGCAAAGGCTACAGGCCCTGACAATGTTCTGGCAAAAGTACTAAAGACTTGTGCTCCAGAACTTGCTGCTCCCCTAGCCAAGCTCTTCCAGTACACTGGCACCACCCATCAATTGTCCAGGTATGTCCCGTACATAATAAGCAGGACAAATCCAACCTAGCCAATTCCCGTCACATCAGTCCGCTCTCAATCATCAGTGAGGTGATGGAAGATGTCATCAACAGTGCTACCAAGCAGCACCTCCTCAACACTAACCTGCTCAGTGATGCCCTGTTTGAGTTCCGTTCAGGGACACAGCTCCTGACTTCATTACAGACTTGGTTCAAACATGGATAAAAGAGCTGAATTCCAGAGGGGAGGTGAGAGTGACAGCCCTTGGCATCAAGGCTGCATTCAACCGAGTGGGGCATCATGGAGCCTTTAGAAAAACTGGAATCAATGGGTATCAGGGAGCATACTCTCTGTTGGTTGGAGTCATACCTGGCATGTAGGAAGATGGCTGTGATTGGTTGAGGCCAATCTTCCAGAACACTTCTACAGGAGCTTCCAAATCATCTTCAGCTGCTTCCTCAATGACCTTCCCTCCATCATAAGGTCAGAAGCGAGGATGTTCACTGATGAAGCTTGACACCATCCAGGACAAAGCAGCCTTCGCTTGATTGGTACCACATCCCCAAACATCCACTCCCTCCACCACTGACACTCAGTCGCAGCAGTGTATACTATCTACAAGAATCACTGCAGAAATTCACCAAAGATCCTCAGACAGCACCTTTCAAACCCATGACCACTTCCAATTAGAACAACAAGGGCAGCAGATACATGGGGAACATCACCCCCTCCAAGTTCCCCTCCAAGCCCCTCACCATCCTGACTTGGAAATATACCTCAGTTCCTTCAAGGGGCAACTAGGGACGGGTAATAAGTGCTGGGCCCAGCCAGTGACATCCAAGACTTATGAAAGAATGAAAAAGAAATGATTCAAATGTTGTTCAAATCAAAATAATTCAACTGTTTGACAATAGTCCTCTGTCTGCTCTCCATTACCCAGAGCTAGTTGCTCAGAAGATGGTGAGTGCTGTGTTGAAGTCAGGAGAAAGATAGAGGTTTGAGGAATTGAAGGATGTCTCCTCAAGCAGAGAACTGCAGTGAGTAAAAAGGGAAAATATTGCTGTATTCTGTCCAACTGATGCCTCTGAGAACCCATGAAGATTTGGAAATGTGGATACTGAAAAGTCAATTAAGTATTCCGTATACAGACCATTAGACAAATAAAGGGGTGCTGGAAATTGAAAAGGGCAAAGCAAAACTCTTAAAACATGATATCCAGAGAAGAATGCATGGTTTTTCTCATCTTCGTTGGGGCTCAGAGGAATGAGGGGAGGGAGAGCTGATTGACAGATATAAAACGCTAAAGGGGAATTGATAAGGTGGACTTGAACAGATGTTCCTTCTTGTGGGACAGTCTTGTTGGGGCTCAGAGGAATGAGGGGAGGGACAGTCTTGAACAAAAGGGAGTAGATACAGAGTGAGAGGAGGCAGGTTCAACACTGAGTCAAGGAGAAACGACTTCTCTCAGAAGGTGGTGTATCTGGGGAAGTCAAGGTACAGTGGAGGAAGAATCAATCAACAGATTCAAGAAAGAAATCGACAAGTTCCTGAGGAAAAAATGGAATTGAGATCAGGATAAGATCAGCCAGGATCGTGTTAAAGGACAGAGCAAAGGGATGAACTGCCTACTCCCGGTCTTAATTCCTAAGTACGTTGGCCTTTTGATCAAAGCTGTGAAGATCTCTTCAGGAGGGAAAAACGGAGTGCATGAGGAAGAGATAGGGGCACTTGGATGAGAGATGTCACGGAGCATTGACAGGCAAAATGTAATGGCTGCACATACCGACTGGGATAGCATACGCTGATGGGGGGGTAGTCTCCTAACAGGACTAGCTGCAACCAACAGTTACACCGGGAGCTGCTGTAAGCAGAGTAGACAGAGAGCAGGGCACTAGCTATTGGATGTGAAATGTTGACTGCTGCAGACCGATGCTGCTATCCCATGCAGGCCTTATCAGAAAACTCTTGAACTACACCCACCTGGAAAAATGATGCCCCCTTAGATTTCTGGATTGAACGTTTCACTCAAACTCTTTCTGGTCTGATGGTGGGGCTCTGTATTTATATGGATTGGAATAGTCTGCTCTTTTCATCTACATCTTTTGGGACTGGGAGAGGACACAAATTTTGTCTGTCTTGTCAGTAAAAAAGAGGTCCTAATGCATTAAAAATAAACCTGGGCAGGACTTGTACAATTAACGGTAGGGCCCTGGGGAGTGTTGTCGAACAGGAGTGCAGGTACATAGTTCCTTGAGTGGGGACTTGCAAGTAGACAGGGTGGTAAAGAAGGTGTTTGGCACACTTGTCTTCATTAAGTATAGGAGTTGGGTTGTCACATTGCAGTTTAACAGGATGTTGGTGAGGCCAACTCTGTTCAATTCTGGTTACCCTATTATAGGAAGGGTGTTATTAAACTGAAGAGGGTGCAGAAAAGATTTACAAGGACGTTACTGGGATTGGAGGGTTTGAGTTATAAGGAGAGGGCTGGGTAGGCTGGGACTATTTTCCCATGCGCATTGAGGTTGAGGGGTGACCTTAGAGATGTTTGTAAACTCATGAGGGGCATCGATAAAGTGAATAGCAAAGATCTGAAGTAGGGGAGTTCAAAACGAGAGGACATAATTTTAAGGTGAGGGGGAAAGATTTAAAGGGACTGAGGGGCAACATTTTCACACAGAGGGTGGTGCGTGTATGGAATGAACTGCCAGAGAAAATAATACATTTGGGTACAGTTACAACATTTAAGAGATTTTTAGACAGATGCATGAATAGGAAAAGTTCAGAGGGGTATGGGCCAAATGCAGATAAATGGGACTCGTTTAGTTTGGGAAACGTGGTCGGCATGGACAACTTGGACTGAAGGGTCTGTTTTCATATTGTATTACTCTATGGCTCCTCTATGACTGCTCCTCTGTAATGATACACATTGCCCTCTAGGTGTCAGCCTTCCCTCTAAGCAAGCTTCAGATTCCCATGAGATATTACCCAAGTGGGTCTTGATGTGGAGGAGCAGGTGTTGGATTGGGGTGGACAAAGTTAAAAATCACACAACACCAGCACTAGCTTTCAGAGCACTGCTCCTTCATCAGGTGGTTGTGGAGTATAATAAAGTAAGACACAGAATTCCTAGCAAAAGATTACAGTGTCATGCAACTGAAATGATACATTGAACAAGCTTTAACAATCCAGGTTTGTTCAAGATATCATTTCAGTTGCATGACACTATAAACCTTTGCTATAACTTCTGTGTCCTACGATCTTATACTCCACAACCATCTGATGAAGGAGCAGTGCTCCGAAAGCTAATGCTTCCGAATAAACCTTTGGACAATAACCTGGTGTTGCGTGATTTTTAACCACGTAGGTCTTGTCCTTCTCGTTAACCTTGACCCTTGTCTCTAAGTACTCAGCAGCTTTGTGGCTGCCCCAAACATTCATTAACCTTGTGATGAAATGCACCCTCCCATAATATCTGCTGTAAGTGGAATCTTAAATGGTTCAATTTTTATCCATTGACTTTACTGCCCTGATTGGCCCTTGATATTATCCCAAAACAATTCGCGCTGGTCAACAAACAAGACCTTGCTGTTGTCACCCACACCCCCACTAGCAAGGTAAATGACATTGAAGAATAGCAGAGCTCTCCAGTTATTGGTGATGAGTGAGTCAAGATCTTGGGTTTTTGCAGGTGAGATGCTGTACTGAGTTTGAGGGAGTGGGGAGGAATGTCTGTCAAATGTCAAATCCCACTCCCAACTTCCGACATATCCATGAACACATCTCATCCACTCTGTGGCTGTTAACTTTAAATGCTGAGAGTTCATCCAATATCTCCTCCTCCCTCATTTTTGAACATTTTTTTTTGATTAGATTACATTACAGTGTGAAAACAGGCCCTTCGGCCTAACAAGTCCACACTGCCCCACCGAAGTGCAACCCACCCATACCCCTACAAATGGACAATTTAGCATGGCCAATTCACCTGACCTGCACAGACACAGGGAGAACATGCAAACTCCACACAATCAGTCGCCTGAGGCGGGAATTGAACCCAGGTCTCTGGCGCTGTGAGGCAGCAGTGCTAACCACTGTGCCACCGTGCCGCCCATGGTTTTGAAGAGGATCTCTCCACAGGTCTCCATGGTGTCCTGCTCAGTCGGTATCCCTGAATCAACGTCGACAGGCCATCTGGCCACTGTGCTAACTACATTTCATCCTCTGTGTCATGGATGGTAAACATGAATGTAGTTTTCTTTTAATAACTCAACTACCTCCATTTGTACTTCCTTTTTGGCTCAATAATTGACCCTATTCCTCCTTTCATCACGCTTTCACTATTTAGAATACTTTGGGATTGCTTTTAATGGTAGCTCCAGACTTGTTTCAGAATCCCTCTTTAATTCTTGTATGTGCTTTCTCATCTCCCCTCTGTACCATCCATGTTTAGTTCAGTTCTGAACTGTATTTCCTATCTGACACAAGCACACTTTCCTTAATTTCTGTCTCCGTTCTCAGAGGGGAACTCTGGACTCATTTTCTCTACCTTCCCTATTTCAGGGGCTACGCCTGAATTGCGCCAAAACCATCTCATCTTTGAAGGTAGCCCCCTGTTCATCTGCCTTGGCTCCACTCTTGCCCCCCACTTTGAAGTCAGCTCTCTCCAAGTTAACGTTCTTAGACTCTCTACCTTCAGCTCATCAAGTCTGCACTAACTCTCCGAACTGCACCCTGTCCAATCCCCATAAACCTGCGTTTCCCACGGCTAACCCACCTAGCCTACACGCTATGGGGCAATTTAGATTAGATTAGATTACTTACAGTGTGGAAACAGGCCCTTCGGCCCAACAAGTCCACACCGACCCGCCGAAGCGCAACCCATCCATATCCCTACATTTACCCCTTACTTAACACTACGGGCAATTTAGCATGGCCGATTCACCTGACCTGCACATCTTTGGACTGTGGGAGGAAACCGGAGCACCCAGAGGAAACCCACGCAGACACAGGGAGAACGTGCAAACTCCACACAGTCAGTTGCCTGAGTCGGGAATTGAACCCAGGTCTCTGGCGCTGTGAGGCAGCAGTGCTAACCACTGTGCCACTGTGCCGCCCAGTGAATGTAACCTACTTGTTGCCGTTTTTCACCATCATCCCAAACAGTGATCACTGCCTCCTAAATGCTCCCTCACTTGGGAAGCACTTGTCTCACCTTATTCCCAAGCTCTCCATGTGGCAATGCCTCCCCTCTCACTGAGCTGAGCTGTGGCACAAAACTCTCTCCAGTAAGGAATGCTTCCCTGTCCCCATCCTTTACACGACCATTATCACTGTCTGCATGAGGATGGTCCTTAGCTCAGTTGGCTGGTTTGTGATGCAGTGATATTCAATTCTCATTCTGACTAAGGTCACCGTGGTCTGGCCCTCTCAACCTCATACAATGTCTGAGGTTAAATTCACCACCAATTGTCTCTCTCTCTGATGAGAGAGAGCAGCCCTCTGGGATGACGGAGAGTTCGCTGTGCATCCATTTGGATCATTAAACTCCTTGATGGTGTTTCCATCTCTCTGTAACATCCTCTACATCCTTCCCACTTGTTGGTGATCTACAGACTACACTCACCAATATAACTGGACCCTCTGGTTCCTTAGCTCCAGTGGAGAGCGACATTTACTGATGCACATGACAATGTATAACAGCAGTAACCTCTCTGAAATAGTGAAGTAAAGAATGACAATACAATTAAAGATAAAGGGAAAAATGAAGTGAAATAAATAAAACAGATATTTAGTTTTTTTTAGAAATCAACATTTTATTTTGTGAGTTTTTTTTAAATTGGGAGTGAGCTCGTACTGTATTTATCTTTAACTAGGAGGGGTGGCACGATGGCTCAGTGGTTAGCTCTGCTGCCAAGGACCCAGGTTCAATTCCAATCTTGGGCGACTGAGCAGAGTTTGTACGTTCTCCCTGTGTCTGCATGGACTTCCTCTGGGTCCTCCTGTATCCTCCCACAGTCCAAAGATGCGCAGGTTCGGGTGGATTGGCCATGCTAAATTACCCATAGTGCCCTTGGATGTGGTAAGCGTAGGGTTATGAGGATAGGGTAGGTTTGTGTGCTATGCTCTTCGGAGGGTCAGTGCAGACTTGATGGGCTAAATGGCCTGCTTCCACGATGTAGAGATTCTATAGTTGGCATAAACACACATGAGAGCACATTAGTTCTGAAATTGAATCCCCTGGAGTGCTCACTTTCTCCAGCACTGTGGTACCCTCCTCAACAAATCATTCAGCACAGAAACAGACCCCTCAGTCTGACTATCATCCCAAACTAAAATCACCCTATCTGCCTGTGCTTGGCCATAGCCCTCCAAACCTTTCCTATCCATGTATTTATGCAAAACTCTTTTAAACATTGCAACTGTACCCACATCCACCACTTCCTTTGACAGTTCATTCCACACACAAACCGCTCTCTGTGTAAAAATGTTGCCCCCATGTCTTTTTAAATCTCTCTCCTCTCACCTTAAAAATATACCCTCTTGTCTTGAAATCCCCCACCCTAGGGAAAAGGCACCTCTCATTCATCTTATCTCTCCCCCTCGTGATTTTATCTCTCAACCTCCTATGTTCCATTGACAAAAGCCCTAGCCTATTCAGCCTCTCCTCGTAACACATACCCTCCATTCCCAGCAATATCCTGATATGTCTTTTCTGACCCCTCACCAGCTTAATAAGATCCTTCCTATAACAGGGATTAAGTTCTGAAAGCCCCTTCTCCAACACTTGCTTCATATATGAATTGACGTTAAATTCCAACAGCTACCCATTTGAACTTTGTATCTTTAACCTGGGCATTTTCTCATCAGCTAAAGAGAGAGGCCAACTGCATTATTACGGATCCACAAAATGTTAACTTGGATTGTACTCCAGTTCAGCCTTGGCTTCTGCCCCCTGAGGTAAGTGCCTTGCTTGCATAACTGCAGCACCATTTTCCATTTCAGCCCAAGGTTGAGTAGCCAGTGGTCAGCAAACTCTCTAAGCGCTGGTCCAAACAGAATGAGCGTGGGAATGTGGGACTCTCTGCTCTCAAAGCTGTGAAAGCTTGTTAAATTTCTCTCTTTCAGGGTACCAAGAGTTACAGCAAGTATTTTCATTTATGCAGCAGCCTTTGCGACTTCAGGATGGCCTTCAAGCCCCTTATGTCAACTTAAACGTTTCGTTTTGAAATGAAGCTGAGGGTCCACAGTGACCTTGAAGGGGTGCAGCTCACAACGTGTCACTTGTGGTTCCCCCCACCCCCTCCTTCACCCTGCTCGGGAGCATCGAGGTACTGGGTTCGCTTCCTGCTCCAGGGATACGGTGTCTCTCTTTAAAGGGGAGAAAAGAAAATCGAGGCTCATATTGCAGAGCAGAGGGAGCGCTGCGTCATCGGAGATGAAGTGTCAGACCGAGAGCTCCTATGGCCTGCTCAGATCGAACCTGGGTGATCCTATGGGCTGATTGTGAAGAATCCGAATAGATTCCATCCAGCGCCTTCCCCTTCAGTCACCATCACAAAATGAAACACTTTCCAATCATTATTCGCACCCATAATCTGAAACTGTTGGCAGACTAGAGTAGTCGCCCCCGTATCCATGGGTGACACATTCCAAAACCTACCATGGATTCCCCACACCTCGGAGAGTGATGATCCCCACGTATAAGTCGTTTCTCGTTTACATACAAACCTATGATAAAGTTTAATTGATAGATTACGCACAATAAGACATTACCGGCATTTAATAATAATGAAATATTGTACATTATTATACTTCTGCTCTCTCTCTTGAATGAACAGGATTCTGACGTTTTAGCTTAACCCTCAAGGGTTGATGGAGCAATGAAAAATAATTAATCATTTATTTCTAGAATTTTCCATTTAATATTTTCAGACTATGGTAAACCACAGATAACCGAGGCCGCGGAAACTGAATTTGCGGATACCGGGGTTCTACTGTATTAGTTTGCGACGTTGACCGAGCCCACAGATGCTTTCGTGGTGCTCATTGGGCATCAGGTATTTGGAGAGTTCTCTGTTCTTCTTTGCAATGGGGTCCATCCACCAGGCAGGTGACAATGGGACATTGCTTTGAGTTGGTATCCGGCAGTGCAGCCCTCCCTCAGCACAGCCCAGCGACTCTCAGCAAGGAGCCCTCTGCCCAGCTCTTCGGGTGGGACTTGAACCATGTTCCAACTCAAAACCATGCTGCCCATTGAGTGATGCTCGACACATTGCAAAATGGAGAGGATGTGTGCGTGGATCTGGCTGAACAGCAGAGTAGGCCCCAGGGGATGAATGGCCTCCTCCTGTTCCGATTCCCTGCCTGAAGAGTGGTGGAAACTGGTTTTGTCTGGTCCTGTAGAGAGTGGGCCTCATGCCTCAAGTTATTTTCTGTTAATACTTAGAATTGGCCTCAGTGCAAAGAGAACATTTCCGTTGCCCAATTTGAACCTCTTCACCATCAAAGATTAATGAAGAATTCTACTCATCTGTAGTAACCTGCGTTTTTAATAACATGATGATGATTCATAATCTAATCTATTCCATCGGATTCTCACCTGTATAAGACACTCTCATAGTTGCCCTGATCAAGTCCAACTTAGCCCGAGAGCTCAAGGATGTGGTAACCTCAGTCATTTTGCAAGCTTTGTGGGAAGGTGAGTGGTGCAACATAGAAACATGGAAGATAAGAGCAAGATGAGGCCATTCGGCCCTTCAAGCCTGCTTGGCCATTCATCACAATCATGGCTGATTGTCCAATTCAATCACCTCATCCTGCTTTCTCCCCATAACCTTTGATCCTATTCACTCCAAGAACTATATCGACTGCGTCTTGAATACATTCAATGTTTTGGCATCAACTGCTTGCTGTGATAAAGAATTTCACAGGCTCCCCACTCTTTGGGTGAAGAAATGTCTCCTCATCTCCATCCGAAATGGTCCACACCGAATCCTCAGATTGTAACCCCCTGGTTCTGGATGCACCCATCATCGGGAACATCCTCCCTGCATCTATCTTGTTTAGTCCTGTTAGAATTTTGTTAATCCCCATGAGATCCCTCCCTCACTCATCCATGAGGTAGATGCAACGATGCGTGAGTGGACAGGCTGAGTGAATGGGCGAATGACAGAGGTGGACAAAATGTGAGGTTATCCACTTTGGTACCAAAACAGGAAGGCAGATTATGAGCCGATAGATTGGGAAAGGGGGAGGGGCAGTGAGAGCTGGGTGTCCTTGTACACCAGTCACTGAAAGGGAGCATTGCAGGGGCAGCAGGAGGTGAAGGAGGGAAATGGTATTTTGGTCATCCCAGTGAGAGAATTCGAGTACAGGAGCAGGGATGTCTTGCTGCAATTGTACAGGGTCTTGGTGAGACCACACCTGGAGCATTGTGGGCAGGTTTGGTCCCTGTATCTGAGGAAGGATGTTCTGGCTTCAGAGGAAGGGTAACAAAAGTTTACCAGACTGATTCCTGGGATGGCAGGACTGAAGTATGAGGAGAGATTGGTTCAGTTAGGATAATATTCTCTGGGGTTTAGAGGAATGAGGAGAAATCTCATAGAAACCTACAACATTCAAACTGGACCAGACAGGGTAAACACAGGAAGGATGTTTCTAATAAGTGAGGAATCCAGAACCAGGGGTCACCATTTAAGGAAATGGGGTCGGCCATTTATAGAATCTCTACAGTATGGAAACAGGTCCTTCAGCCCAACAAGTCCACACTGACCCTTGGAAGTGTACCCTACCCAATCATAACCTATTACTCTACAATTATCCCTAACCTACACATCCCTGAACACTATGGGCAATTTATCTTGGCCAATTCACCTGACCTGCCCATCTTTCAACTGTGGGAGGAAACCAGAGGACCCGGAGGAAACCCACGCAGACACGGGGAGAATGTGCAAACGCCACACAGAGAGTCACCTGAGGGTGGAATTGAACCCAGGTCCCTGGCGTTGTCAGGCAGCAGTGCTAACCACTGTGCTGTCCATATTTTGGACTGAGCTGAGGAGAACTGTCTTCACCCAGAGAGTGAGGAGCCTGTGGAATTATCTGCCAAGAAGTGTGGTTGAGGCCATAACATTGAATATTTTCAAGAAGGAATTAGGGGTGGGGCGAAAGTGGGAACAGGGGACCAAGTTGGATAATCAACCATGATCATATTGAATGGTGTGGCAGGCTCGAAGGGCCAAATGGCATACTCCTGCTCCTATTTTCGATGTTTCTGCTCTCAACAAAAAACCGCATCTTTACACTTACACTATCTCCAACACTTTCGCAAAGGGAGCGAGGATTGAAATCCAGTCACTCAAGGCTTCCCACTTCAACGATAACCTATTTTGATGCATCTCTACCTTAAATAATCTACAGGTGCAAATTACTGCTAGTGATGATGGGTAATTATTCAATAGCAATACCACTTTGTTTAAATGGTCTTGATCAAAATGGCGCAGAGAGAAATATTGTCAGCCAACAATGTTTGTCTTTGTTCACTCGACAGGTAATTGGAGTTGGGAAGGTCTCCAAGAAGACAGGGAGGCCTGCAGATGCTGGAGATCAGAGTCAAGCGTGTGTTGCTGGAAAAGCGCAGCATCCGAGGAGCAGGAGAATCGACATTTCGGGCATAAGCCCTTCAGCTGGGATCTCCACAGATCTGTCTCTGAGGATTGTGTGCCTTAATGTTGGCAGGGGGCAGGGCAGGATAGAATTAGTACAGTGCAGGAAGCAGACCATTCAGCCTATCTAGCCCACACCGACCCTCTGAAGAGCATCCCACCCGCATCTCCCTACCCCTGCATTTCCCATGGCTAATCCACACATCCCTGGGCACTACAGACAATCCATCTACATTGCACATCCTTTGACTGGGTGAGGAAACTGGAGGACGCAGAGGATACCCACACAGACACGGGGAGAACATGCAAACTCTACACAGACAGTCATCTGAGGGTGGAATCGAACCAGGATCCCTGGTGCTATGAGGAACAGTGCTAACCACTGAGCCACTGTGCTTCCCAAATAGAGTCAGGTTCAATAAAGGTTTTGAAATGACAAGAATGTTGCAAACAGGGAGAAACAGCTGCTAACCTGAAAAGGGGCAGAGAAGCAGAGGGTATGGATTCAACGTGGCTCGCGGAAGGAACCAACATCAGGCGAGTGAGGAAACATTCTCACGCAGCGAGTTGTTTGGATCTGGAGAGAGCCAACTGGATGTGTGGAGGAGGCAGGTTCAATTGAGCTGGTTCCAGGAAGGCAATAGATGGGCAGGATGGCAGAGGAATTGGCAGAAGGGTGCCACCAAGTCATGATAATTATTCAGAAGGCCAGTACAGATGCAACAAGCCAAACGATAAGAATGTTTTTTTTGTTTTTGTGTCTGGCCTAAAAGGTTCCGAATCATATCAGAAGTGTCCAGAGGAGCAGCCAAGTGCCAAGACAGTTTGGTGAAATGGTGCACATGACTTATCAGAGGCTTAACCATGGTCATTTGTTGGTTGGTTGTTTCCAGGAGTGAGATTGGTGAACATTGCAGGAGTCCGTTCAAACATCAACTCATTACTCAAACTTGGTCATCATCAACTAGAATCCAAAGATGTGCAGGTTCGGTGAATTGGCCATGCTAAATTGCCCCATAACATTCAGGGATGTGTAGGTTAGGTGCATTAGTCAGGGGTAAATATAGAGTAATAGGGTAGGGGAATGAGTCTGGGTGGGTTACTCTTCGGACGGTCAGTGTGGACTTGTTGGGCCGAATGGCCTATTTCCACACTGTAGGGATTCTAAGTTTTAAGTTCTAAATGAGGCAAGACCTCAGCGCTGACCATGAGGTAGCCAGAAAGAATCAGTTCCTGGTGGTTCTATGACCTTGCAATCCACTCCAATGATGAGACTTTAACAACTCTTCCTGTGGAATGTAGATGGCTGGCCCAGTATTCATTGCCCTTTGACCTGAGTGGCTCACTGTGCCATTTTCAGAGATTAGTTAAGAGATGATCGCATTGCTGGTAGTCTGGAGTCACATATAGACAAGATTTCCATCCTTAAAGGACACGTTTTCATATGAGAGTCAACATGGTCATAGAGTCAGAGAGTCATCCAGCACGGAAGCAGTCCCTTTGGTCCAACTCATCCATGCCGACCAGATATCCTAAATTAATCTAGTTCCATTTGCCAGCACTTGGCCCATATCCCTCTAAACCCTTTCTAATCATATACCCATTCAGATGCCTTTTAAATGCTGTAATTGTACCAGCCTCCACCACATCCACTGGCAGCTCATTCCATACATGTACCACCCTCTGCGTGAAAAAGTTGCCTCTTAGTTCCCTTTGTTATCTTTCCCCTCTCACCTTAAACCTATCCCCTCAAGTTTTGGACTCCCCCACCCAAGGGAAAAGATCTTGTCTATTAACCCTATCCATGCCCCTCATGATTTTATAAACCTCTATAAGGTCACCCCTCAGCCTCCGATTCTCCAGGGAAAACAGCCCCAGCCTATTCAGCCTCTCCCTATAACTCAAA
This sequence comes from Chiloscyllium punctatum, assembly GCF_047496795.1. Taxonomy (NCBI): domain Eukaryota; kingdom Metazoa; phylum Chordata; class Chondrichthyes; order Orectolobiformes; family Hemiscylliidae; genus Chiloscyllium; species Chiloscyllium punctatum. The sequence continues at coordinate 45,639,071 of NC_092784.1, forward strand.
CCCTCCAACCCTGCTAACATCCTTGTAAATCTTTTCTGCTCCCTTTCAAGTTTAAGAACATCTTTCCTAATGCAGGGCGACAGGAATTGAATGCAGTATTCCAAAAGTGGCTTAACCATTGTCCTGTATAGCTGCAATAAATCCTCCCAACTCCATCTTCTAATTCCAGTTTTTAATCGAACTCAGATTTCACTGTCTGCCGATTTAAATCCATGGCGCTATAACATTAGCCTGGAGCTCGGATTTCTAATATCCGATGAGAAACACTCGTGCACACAATGAGAGGAAGTTGCAATGTTACCTCTATGTTTAGACGGGTTAAAAGCAGACTGTGGTCAGAGCATATAAAAACCACACGATTCAGCTGTCTCACTTCCCCCTCAATCAGCTTCCAAAAGGCATGAGCTTTGAGATAGCACTGGTTCTCTCAGCAGCTTTGGAAATCCGTTTGCTCTTCATCAACAAACACGAGTTCCATGATAAACGTGGAACATGAAGCAAGAGTCAGTAGGCTAGCTACATCCATTCCATACAATAGGTTGATTCTGGAGTTGGGAGACAGTGAGGACGGCAGATGCTGGAGAATAAGCCCTTCATCAGGAAAGGTTTATGCTTGAAACGTCAATGCTCCTTCCTGCCTCTCGGATGCTGCCTGACCAGCTGTGCTTTCCCAGCACCACACTTTATCACCTCTGACTCTCCAGCATCTGCGGTTCTATCTCCATGCACTGTGAACTGTAATTACTCTATACTTGCTCAACGTCCCTCAGCCAACAAACATCCATCAATCTCAGTCATAGCAAAGTCACGAAATGTCAAGCACTCAAAATGTCAGCACTGTGGACCAAGAGCTGGAAAATGGGATCAGTGTACATGGGTCATTGTAGACTCGATGGGCTGAAGGGTCCTGTTTTGTCCTTTAGACTCACAGCCTGGTGGGAGAGCCAGGATTCGGAAAAGTGTTTCCTGATTTCACTGCTGAATGAACGTTAACCTTGCTGTCCCTTTGGTCAGGACTCCTTCACTCAGGGAATAGTCCCTTCCTATCTAACATAATCGAATTTTTTTTAACTGTTGGAAACAACTTTGGCCAGAGCATCTGCCAACTCCCATTAGGGGAATACAAACCAAGTATATGTTGCCTGTCCCCTCATAACTTAGAGAATCAGGGTCAACCAAACCTGAAGAGATTGAGTTGGACACATACTCCCCAGGAATCTTGCAATCCAGAGTTGTTTAGGCCTGAATGGATTCCCGAGGGCTATTTTTCCAGACTCTATTCCCCGCACGGTGTCTCAAGATTTAGAATCAGTTTTAATATTTTTCAAACTTTTAATGATATTTTAATTTAGATCTAGTTTGCAAAACTCCCTCCCTTCCTCGCTCAGGGAAGGCGATGTCCCAGCCGTATTAACATTCACCTAATTAAAGAAGTAGGTCTCTTTAAATTGGTGTCTTTTGGTTCTGCGCCTGATCACGACCATCGAAATTCATTGCACACTTCCTTCTACTCGCGTTTTATATTGAAAGAAAAGGGCTGTTTGTTTATATTTGGCCTTGTCAGTAGAGATTGTGCCCAAAACGTCGATTTTCCTGCTCCTCGGATGCTGCCTGACCTGCTGTGCTTTTCCAGCACCGCTCTAATCTCCAACATCTGCAGTACCCACTTCCGCCTAAGGATGTCACCGACCAGGCTAGCATTTATCACCCAGAGGGCAGTTAAGAGTCAACCACATTGCAATGGGTCTGGAGTCACATGTAGGCCAGACCAGGCAAGGATGGCAATTTCCTAAAGCACTTGAGTGAACCAGATGGGCACCCCCCCCCGACAGTCATCAATTGATTCATGGTCATCAGTAGATTCTTGATTCCAGTCATTTATTTAACTGGATTTGAACCCAGGTCCTTAGAGCATGAGCTGAGTTTCTGGATGAATGGTCTGGTGATAATACCACGAGGTCATGCCTCCTCTTCAATCAACCAATCAATCCAATATCAAGACAAAGTCTTTTCCCTGGGGTCGGGGAGTCCAGAACTAGAGGGCATAGGTTTAGGGTGAGAGGGGAAAGATATAAAAGAGACCGAAGGGGGCAACTTTTTCACACAGAGGGTGGTACGTGTATGGAATGAGCTGCCAGAGGATGTGGTGGAGGCTGGTACAATTACAACATTTAAGAGGCATTTGGGTGGGTATATGAATATGAAAAGTTTGGAGGGATATGGGCCAGGTGTTGACAGGTGGGACTAGATTGGGTTGGGATACCTGGTCGGCATGGACAGGTTGGACCGAAGGGTCTGTTTCCGTGCTGTACATCTCTATGAGTCTATGGTGGTGAAAACAAAAGTAGACAGGGTAGGCAAAAGGGAAAAAAAATAGTATAGGTTTTCTGAAATCAAAAAGTATATGCTGAAGTAAAGAAATGTGAGCATGTAATGGGTATGATTGGAGAACACAGTCATGTGTATTAGTTCAAACATGTTTGGATAATGTAGTTATGTTTACTAACTTAGAAGGTGAATATGCAAAAGGAGAGATAGATAGACAGGAGACAGTCAGAGGGATAGAGGGACAGAGAGATAGAGAGACAGACAGATAGATAGACAGACAGATAGATAGATAGACAGACAGACAGACAGATAGAAATTTATTGGTACTTCTATTTGTGAAAACAGTAAAATGTGGAAAAGTATAAAATAAAAATGTAAATATGTAAAGTGTAGTTAAATTATTGGATAGAGATAGGTGTGTGTGAATTTCTTTGATAGCTGCATAGTGTCTCAAAATTTAGAATTTTGTTTCAACTTTTTCACTACATTTTCAAAATTAGTTTTTGAATTTAGATTCAGTTTGCAAAACTTTACTGATCAAAATCTACTTTTTGTAGGAACAGTCAGTTGGAAGCTTGTTATCCATAAGAATAATATATTTGTTCTGGCAGTCAAGGATTGAGTGACACACAATTTTTGGATAAGTACATCTCCCATAGCAGGAATAACTGCTTTGATAAAGAAACCTAGGTTTCATCCAGTCCATAAGGGAAATAAAGGGTTAAATTCACCCTCTCAGACTTCTTTTTATATAAAAAAAGCTCACACCACCACCAAACAGCAGTGGTGTTTATTTATTCCCCAGCACCCATGTTGTGTGTGTGCAGGTGTTAGACACAGTGAAGAAACAATGAGTGCAGAGAACTTTATTCATATTCCCCCAACTGGAAGGAAAGAAAACATATTTCATCCTGACAATGTATATGTTTATACATGCATACCTGACCAAACTGGCAATTTTGGCACCCCTCAGCCTCCGACACTCCAGGGAAAACAGCCCCAGCCTTTTCAGCTTCTCCCTGGAGCTCAAAATTTCCAACCCTGGTAATATCCTTGTAAATCTTTCATTTGAATGATTTATTTCTTGTCACATATACGTAGAACATAGAACAGTACAGCACAGAACAGGCCCTTCAGCCCACGATGTTGTGCTGACCACTGATCCTCATGTATGCACCCTCAAATTTCTGTGACCATATGCATGTCCAGGAGTCTCTTAAATGTCCCCAATGACCCTGCCTCCACAACTGCTGCTGGCAACACATTCCATGCTCTCACAACTCTCTGTGTAAAGAATCCAGGGAGATACAGTGAAGAGTTGTTCTGTCAACATAATCTGACGCCATTTTGAGATACAGGAAGAAGAAAAAGTGCATAAATACAGTTCATCATCATCAGGCGGGGTCCCAAACACAGCTCTTGGACGTCTGCAAGGTGACTGTTCTGGGCCTACAAAGCCAGGACCCCCCCCGCATCCGGGCCCCAACACCCCCACGGTCGATGTCCCACCGCCGCTGAATGAGACCAGGCTCCGGGGCCGATCACAAACAGGAATCCACACTCCGCCATCGCTGCAGCCAACACCCTGCTGCCATTCCAAGAGTCCATGCCCAATCGGGCCTACAAAGCCAGGAGTCCCTGCCAACACCGCCCTGGCCTCCCCACAATGTCACGAAGACGAAGAGAAGAAAAAGAACTAAAAAAGTCGAAAAGAGAGAGAGGGGGGGATAAAGAATGCGGCCGGCCTGGAGCAGATAGGCTCAGCCCAAACCTAGGCCTCATTCGCCGGGAGAGCGCAGGCACTGGACAGAGCTGTGTCCGGCCCATCCCAATGTTACTGCCACCAGGGACATCCCCCTTCACTCACCACTCTCCAGGCTTTAAAGGAAAGAAAATCAAGAAAAAAGGAAGAGCAAAAGTAAAAAGAAGAAAAATAAAGCCGACAAGGGCACACAAGCCCTGGGTTCAGCCCCTGCTATGCTGCTGCCATCTAAGACAAGGTCTGAATTACAGAATTCCCTACAGTGTGGAAACAGGCCCTTCGGCCCAACAAGTCCACACTGACCCTCCAAAGAGAAACCCACCCGGACCTGACCTGTACATCTTTGGACAGCCAGAGCAAACCCACGCAGACATGGTGAGAATGTGCGAACTCCACACAGACAGACAGCTGAGGCTGGAATCAAACCCAGGTCCCTGGCGCCGTGAGGCAGCAGTACTAACCACTGAGCCACTCTGCCACCTGATTAGTCAGTGAAAGGCTGGCTGAAGCTATGCCAAGGCTAGCATTATTTCAGACAGCAGTTGGGAACCAGCCACATGGCTGTGTCTGGAGTCACATGTAGGCAGCAGATTTTCTTCCCTATGGGGGACTGTTTTTTGCAACAATCATAACTCTGACTCTATGAGTAAAGGAGCAATAATTAATTCCATTTTTGGTGAACTCAAGGTTCACCGTCTACTGGAGAGAGATTTGAACTCATGCCCTCTGAGCATAAGCCTGAGTTCTGCATTATTTAGGAGACAGTGAGGTCTGCAGATGCTGGAGATCAGAGTTGAGAGTGTGTTGCTGGAAAAGCACAGCAGGTCAGGCAGCATCTGAGGAGCAGGAGAATCGATGTCGCGGGCCGGAGCCCTTCATCAGGAATGCCCACCTTCAGACACGGTCACTGACTCAGTTCTCAAAGCTGATGCGAAGATCAACCCATTTGAGATTAAAGATTCAAACCGCTCCTCATTAGAATAGGTATTGATCATTACGTGCTCTGGAGAAGTAGAAGATGATTAACCCTTTACTGTGGGATCACCTGTTCAGGTCCCAAGCTGTTCCATTTCAAGATATCTTCAAACCAACCTGCTCAGCCATCATAGAATCCCTACAGTAGGGAAACAAGCCCTTTGACCCAACATGTCCACACTAACCCTCTGAAGAGTAACCCAACCAAACCATCCCTGAGCACTATGTGCAATTTAGCATGGCCAATTCGCCTAACCTGCACATCTTCGCATTGAGAGAGGAAACCTACACAGACACAGAATGTGCAAACTCCACACAGACAGTTACCTAAGGATGGAGTTGAACTTGGGTCCCTGGCACTTTGAGGCAGCAGTGCTAACCACTGAACCACCATGGCACCAGAATGTTATTGCACAACTCTGGAATGGTTGGGACTTGAAGCCAGGCCTCCTGCCTCACAGGAGAGGCAATACTGCTGCACCACGAGGTCTTTGACTCAACAGCAGTGATCACAATGCACTTTTGACTGCATACCTCTACCCAGAGTTGCTGTGGCTTCAACCTTCTAGCAGAGCCCCGGTCACATGATGATTGTGCTCACAGTTATACCACAGTCTACCTCAGAGGCCAATCTTGCACCTTCATTGAACCTCTATCGTTACATCTAATGTGTGAATTTGGGTGTCCACCCCAGTCTTTGAAGCTAAAGCTCCTGCTCCTGCCCTTGTCACATCAAAAGTCTGGGACAGACCAGAGACAGGCCATTGCCTTAGAGTGGCCAGAAGGCAGGGAGATAGTCACTGGCTTTGGTAGAGGAAGAACACATAGGGAGACCCCTGCAGCGGAGAGGGGGCACAGTGGCCCATCCCTCATGGGCATTGCAGCCATGATCTGCTGAGTCCAGCACAATGGTGATCTGCCTTAGTGTCTCTAGTAGTAGTGGACCCAGCCTGGGATTCCAACGCTGTCTTCCATGTTGGATTTCTGCATCAATGGAGAATGTGATTCCTGTCTTGTCCTCAACTTTGGGAACCCATGGGCCCTAAATTCAACAAAGTTGGACCTTGCCTTAATTTTTTTAAACATATTATTTGTTATTAATATAGGTGCTTGACTTCAAACATTTTTCACTTATAAAATTTGTAAAAATACAAGTGACAATAAATTACTCTTTCCGTTGAAGCTGAGCAGGAGACTCAACTACAAGACAGTGTAGGGTTTGTGTAAAGACTTTTGGATAATGTTACAAAGTGTCGGATGCCATATTATGGATGACCCTCTTGCCTTTATATTGGCAAATAGTGGGATCAAAGACAAGTTTTCTTTATTCATTCACAGGATGGGAGTGTCACTGGCTAGGCCAGCATTTATTACCCATCCCTAATTACTGAGAGGGCAGTAATTACTCTGGTCAATCACATCGCTGTGGGTCTGGAGTCACGTGTAGGCCAGACCAGGTAAGGATGGCAGTTTCCTTCCCGAAAGGACATTGGGGAACCAGATGGGTTTTTCCAACAATCATTGCCAACATTTAGACTCTTATTTCCAGATATTTCATGGAATTTGTATCCACCATGGCTGGATGCCAATCCGTGTATCCGGAACATTACCTGGATCTCTGGATTAACAATTCACCTAAAATATCATTCGGACACTACATACCCCAACTACCTTGGACCAAACATCTTGGTACGGAATCAAGGCTAATGGTCCCCCTGATGGAATGCTGGACTGTTCGACTGGTGAGACACACATCCTTCTCAGGTCAAAGGCAGGGTTCCTTGTCTTTCAAAACAAAATTCTCCCGAGGGGACATTTATTCTTCAAACACCCTCTCACGTCCATTCATGACCACGTTGCCACCATTTTGTCAGCAGCAACCACAAACCAGGAGCTTCCGAAGAGCTGACATTAACAGGATGGGCTGAATGGCCTTCCATGCGGCAAACATCAATCCAAGCTCCATGGCGGAGGGTTGCGTCAGGTCAATGTAGCGTGGGACCTGCCGTCTCAAAATATTTGTTTCACTTTTCAGTTTCTGGTGACAGGCTGGTTAAGAGTGGCAGACAGAAATAAAATGTTTGAACAAGTGCAAGAGAATACCAAAAGATTCAAGTTTCGTGTCGAATCATTTGTTAATTGTGTGGCTTATCCTAACCACAGTGTTGCCGCTTACAGACTGGGGGGTTTTCAGTGACTTAATTTCGATCCATCGAAGGCAACCAGCCAACATGACGGGGAAGAGATGCGTGGAGTTTCACTCTGTGTTGCTGTGGGTGAGGCCCTCCCGTAGAAAGGCTAGTTTCCAAATGTGTAACAACAATGCAGAAAGGATGAAGAAATGAAAAGCAAATAAAGAATAATAAAGCCTAATAAAAACCAGCCTTCCAGCCATCAGGACATTTCATTCTTGAGGTGTTCCACTGTTACAGTGTAGGAAACACTACCATCAATTTGCTTACAGCAAGCTCCCACAAGCAACAACGTGGGAAGGACCACGGCAGTGATGGGTGATTTTTTGGGGGGGATCAATATTGGTCGGGTGCCATGAAGAATTTCCCTGCTCTTCTTCACAATAATGTCGACGGTTCTCTTAAATATTCCTTACAGGTCAGATGGGGACTCAGTTTGAAGACTCACCTAAAGAGTGGTCCCACTGACAGTGCAGCACTCCCACAGTACTGACCGTCTGACAGTCTGGCACTCCCTCAGTACTGACCAACTGACAGTGCAGCACTCCCTCAGTACTGACCATCTGACAGTCTGACACTGCCTCAGTACTGACCCTCCGATAGTGAGCCACTCCCTTAGTATTGACCCTCTGACAGTGTGACACTCCCTCAGGTCTGACCTTCCAACAGTGCAGCACCCATCTGGTACTGACCATCCGACAGAGCATCATTCCTTCAGTATTGACCCTCTGACAGTGCAGCACTCCCTCAGTACTAACCCTCTGACCATGTGGCACTCGCTCAGCATTGACTCTCCAACAGTGCGGCAAACCCTCAGTACTAACTCTCCGACAGTGCGGCATCAATGGTCACAGGTGAGGTGCTGGAAGACTGGAGGTCGGCTAACGTAGTGCCACTGTTTAAGAAGGGTGGTAAGGACAAGCCAGGGAACTATAGACTGGTGAGCCTGACCTCGGTGGTGGGCAAGTTGTTGGAGGGAATCCTGAGGGACAGGATGTACATGTATTTGGAAAGGCAAGGACTGATTAGGGATAGTCAACATCGCTTTGTGCGTGGGAAATCATGTCTCACAAACTTAGTGGAGTTTTTTGAAGAAGTAACAAAGAGATTTGATGAGAGCAGAGCGGTAGATGTGATCTATATGGACTTCAGTAAGGTGTTCGACAAGGTTCCCCATGGGAGACTGATTAGCAAGGTTAGATCTCATGGAATACAGGGAGAACTAGCCATTTGGATTCAGAACTGGCTCAATGGTAGAAGACAGAGGGTGGTGATGGAGGGTTGTTTTTCAGACTGGAGGCCTGTGACCAGTGGAGTGCCACAAGGATCAGTGCTAAGTCCTCTATTTTTTGTCATTATATGAATGATTTGGATGTGAGCACAAGAGGTATAGTTAGTAAGTTTGCAGACGACATCAACATTGGAGGTGTGGTGGACAGTGAAGAGGGTTACCTCAGATTACAACAGGATCTTGACCGGATGGGCCAATGGGCTGAGAAGTGGCAGATGGAGTTTAATTCAGATAAATGAGAGGTGCTGCATTTTGGGAAAGAACATTTTAGCAGGACTTATACACTTAATGGTAAGGTCCTAGGGAGTGTTGCTGAACAAAGAGACCTTGGAGTGCAGGTTCATAGCTCCTTGAAAGTGGAGTCGCAGGTAGATAGGATAGTGAAGAAGGTATTTGGCATGCTTTCCTTTATTGGTCAGAGTATTGAGTACAGGGGTTGGGAGGTCATGTTGCAGCTATACAGGACATTGGTTAGGCCACTGTTGGAATATTGTGTGCATGTCTGGTCTCCTTCCTATCAGAAGGATATTTTGAAACTTGAAAGGGTTCAGAAAAGATTGACAAGGATGTTACCAGGGTTGGAGGATTTGAGCTATAGAGAGAGGCTGAACAGGCTGGGGCTGTTTTCCCTGGAGCGTCGGAGGCTGAGGGGTGACCTTATAGAGGTTTACAAAATTATGAGGGGCATGGATAGGATAAATAGGCAAAGTCTTTTCCCTGGTGTCAGGGAGTCCAGAACTAGAGGGCATAGGTTTAGGGTGAGAGGGGAAAGATATAAAAGAGACCTAAGAGGCAATGTTTTCACACAGACGGTGGTACGGGTATGGAATGAGCTGCCAGAGGATGTGGTGGAGGCTGGTACAATTGCAACACTTAAAAAGCATTTGGATGGGTATATGAATAGGAAGGGTTTAAAGGGATATGGTTCAGGTGCTGGCAGGTGGCACTAGATTGGGTTGGGATATCTGGTCGGCATGGACAGGTTGGACCGAGGGGTCAATTTCCATGCTGTACATCTCTATCACTCTATGACTCCCTCAATACTGACTCTCCGGCAGTGTGGCACTTCCTCGGTACTGACCTTTTGCCAGCTCAGCACTCTCTCAGTACTGACCCTCAGAGTGTGGCACTCCCTCAGTAGTGACCCTCCATCAGTATAGCACTCTCTCAGTACTGACCCTCCAACAGTGCGGCACTCTCTCACTATTGACCCTCCGACAGTGCAGCACTCCCCCGCCGACAGTGCAGCACTCCCTCAGCACTGACCCTCTGACAGTGCAGCACTCCCTCAGTACTGACTCTCCAACACTGCAGCACTCCCTCAGCACTGACCCTCCGACAGTGCAGCACTCCCTCAGTACTGACCCTCTGACAGTGTGGCACTCCCTCAGCACTGATCCTCCGACAGTTTGACACTCTCTCTCAGTACTCAGACCCTCTGACTCTCGCTCAGTACTGACCCTCCGAACGTGCTACAGTGGGTTGTCAGTCTAGATATGATTTAATTTGATTTAATCTCTTCAAGGAACAACTGGCCTGAGCCAATCCTATTGGCAACTCTATGAACGTGATTGGTCCTGACTGTACAACCAAGCATTTATTCAATTAGTAATGTCTTTAGGGTGGTCAACCGTTTCTCCACAAAACATTACTCATACCTTTTCTTTGGGGCATCAGGAGTCCTTCTGTGTGTGTGGTGGGTTCGGACCAGAGCTGCTGCCACCCTGCAGCATGGAGCTGCTAAATGGAGACCAATCCATTGATCAGCCTGTCGACATATGACGTGAATCACAGCATTCGCTGGTGACGGAGGGTGCTATGGTTAATTAGGAGAAAGTGAGGACTGCAGATGCTGGGGATCAGAGCTTAAAAATGTGTTGCAGATTCTTGAAGAAGGGCTTATGCCCGAAACATTGATTCTCCTTCTCCTTTGATGCTGCCTGACCTGCTGCGCTTTTCCAGCATCACATTTTTATGCTGTGGTGAATTGTCACTGTGCTGATCGAAGGGGCTGTTGAGTAGCATGTGGTGAAGGTTCAGTATGAATAAGTTCCCACTGAAATGGCACTTGTCTCTCACAGCAAGATCTAGCTTATTCCATTATAGTAACTCGATATGAGCCCTGTTTTAATGTTGCTATGGGATATTGCCTGTCCCTAATTGCCCCCGAGAAGCTGCCTTCTTGAAACGCAGCAGTCCATGTGCTATGGGAATTATTTCAAGATTTTAAAAAATAATTGTTTAAAAGAATGCAAGTGTTAGAAGCTCAGCAAATGTTGAACGAAGGATATAAACGTGATGTTTAATTCAGAGAAGGCTTGCAAGTCTGTGTTACTTTATGGTGGCTCAGTGGTTAGCTATGCTACCTCATAGGATCCAGGTTCAATCCCAGCCTTGGGTGACTGACTGTGTGGAGTTTGCACAATCTCCCCGTGTCTGCGTGGGTTTCCTCCAGGTGCTCCGGCTTCCTCCCACAGTCCAAAGATGTACAGGTCAGGGTGGATTGTCTATGCTACATTACCCATAGTGTTCAGGGATGTGTAGGTAAGGTGGGTTAGCCATGGGACATGTAAGGTTACAGGGATAGGGTAGGGGGAGTGGGTCTGGGTAGGATGGTCTTTGAAGCATCGATGTGGACTTGATGGGCCAAATGGCCTGCTCCCACACTGTAGGGATACTATGATTCCAATGAACAACACTACTATGCTACAGATCTGTGTGTGACTGACATTGGATTGAACAACGTTCCTGCTTTATTAGATTTAAATCAACTCTGTGCACGTTAAGGTGGTGATGGACTGGTGGTAATATCACTAGATTATTAATCCAGAGACCCAGGTCACATCATGGGATCCCAGTTTGCATCCCACCATAGCAGAATGAAATAAAAAGCTGAAAGTGGGTATTGAATGATTATGAAACTGTTGCCAATCGTCAAGGAACAAAAAAAAACCCTGCATCTACAGTGTCGTAGATTGCGTACTTCAACTCCACCTTCCTGCATTACCCACTTTGCAGAGTGTGCAAACTCCACACAGACAGTCACCTGAGGGTGGAATCGAACCTGGGTCCCTGGCGCTGTGAGGCAGCAGAACTAACCACTGAGCCAAACAGCTGCCTAAACCATTGCCCAAACAGTGGGGGGGGGAGGGGGGGGGGGGGGGGGGGGGGGGATGGGGGGAGTTCCTTCCATCTGATAATGATGGTGGTGTCTTATTTCTTGTTTTAGCTACAATTGCACAGCCAGAATCCTCTGCACTCCTCTAACGTACAGGGTTGTAAGGGTTAATACAAGGGACTGTGCAAATGACACCTCCCATAAGAACAATGTCTTAGATACTGGGGATGCGGGGGTAGGGGAGGTCAATAGTGGCTTCAGCACTCAGACCCTGAGCCGTGTAGAACTACATAGAGACCGTATGTACACAATAAGTCAGTAGGGCTCTCACGGTGCAGTGTCAGTGCCCCAACCTCTCCAGGAGGTGCAAGTTCAAATCCCACCTGCTCCACAGGCATTTAATATCACAGAGACTGAACTGCCTGAGGAAATGGCAGAACTATAACATTGAAAAGACATTTTGAGAGGTACATGAATAGGAAAGGTTAGAGGGATATGGGCTAAATGCAGGCAGATGGGACTCATTCAGTTTGGGAAGCCTGAACAGCATGAGTGAGTTGGGTGGAAAGGTCTGTTTCCATGCTGAATTATTCTGTCTCTGAACAGGTTGATAATAAAATTGAATTTGCTTATAAAGCTGAGCAGCATTTGTGGAGAGAAATCAAAGTTAATGTTTCAGGTCCTACCTTCAGAAGTGTGGGTCACTGGTTCCGAAGTGGTAACTCTGGGTGGTGTAGTGGCTCAGTGGATAGCACTGCTGCATTCTTGTACTAGGGACCTGGGTCAATCCCAGCCTTGGCCATATGTCTGGGTGGAGTTTGTATGCTCTCCCCGTGTCTGTGTGGGTTTTCTCCGGGTGCTTCAGTTCCTCCCACACTCCAAAGATATGCAGGTTAGGTGGATTGGCCGTGCTAAATAGCCCATAATATGCAGGTTAGGTGTAACATGTAGGGGAATGGGTCTGAGTAGGTTACCCTTCAAAGGACTTGGAGATTTGAATGGCCTGTTTCCACACTGTTGGGATTTGACGATTCTGATATCTCTCCACAGGCCTCCTGAGATTTTCCAACAGTTTGTTTTTGTTTCAGATTTCCAGCATCCACAGTTCTTTCAGTTTTTTGATAATGAACTGATTCATCTATAATAATAACAACAATAATAAACCAGTTGTTGTCTGAACCTGCCAATGACTCAGTGATAATTCCAAAGCTAGATTGACCAACATACAACACACCCCAACTGCAGAATGAAGGATAGAGTAGAGTAATGAGCTGGAACTCAGTATTAAATGCATGACTGTTTTATAGGAGAAGGGTAATACGATTAAAGTTGGAGAGTGTCCCCACCAGAATTAGCCATGTCCATTATCGCTGCAGGGGACAGTGGAGAAAACAATTAACACACAGACAGTTGAAGATCTGATTCAAAGGTGGCTCATGTTATTTGTAACGTATTCATTTTTTTGTATTCGCTCATGGAATGTAGACATCATTAGCTGAACCAGTATTTATTGCCTGTCCCTAGAGTAGGTGGTGGGCAAGCTGCCTTCTTGAATCACTGCAGTCCATGTGCTGTGGGTTGACCCGCAATGCCCTTAGGGAGGGAGTTCCTGGATTTTGACCTAGCCACAGTGAAGGAACGGTGATATATTTCCAAGTCAGGATGGTGAGTGGCTTGGAGGGATCTTGAAGGTGGTGATGTTCCCAAGCACCTGCTGCCCTAGTCCTTCCAGATGGAGGTGGTCATGGGTTTGGAAGATGCTGTTTAATGGTCTTTGGTGAATTTCTGCAGTGCATCTTGTTTGATAACACACACTGCTGCTACTGATGCGTCTGTGGGGATGGCCATGTCAGGCTGATGCTTTACTATTCTTATGAGACAGACCTCAAGTTTGGAACTAGCCCCCAGGTGTCAGTAAGGAGGACCTTGCAGGGTTGCCAGGGCAGTTTCTGCCGGTATCTTTTCTGGTCAATGGTCAGTGCTCTGTCTGGTTTCATTTGTTTCTTGAGGCTTTGTAGGAACTGATAGAACTGAGTGACTGGGCAGGCCATTTCAGAGGACAGGTAACTCTGGTGCTGTGGGCCTGGAGTCACATGTAGGCCAGACCAGCTGAGGATGGCAGATTCCCTTCCCCGAAGGGCATTAGTGAGGACAGTTAGGAGATTAACAGTTCCAGCATTTATTGCTCATCCCTAATTGCCTTTGAGAAGGGGACGGCGAGCTGCCTTTTTGAACCGCTGCAGTCCACGTGCTGTGAGTTGAACTATAATATCACACAGAGGGAATTCCAGGATTTTGACCCAACAACACTGAAGGAGCAGTGGTATATTTTTAAGTCAGGATGGGGTGTAACCAGGAGGGGAGGTGCAGCACGTGGTGCTCATTCAATATGGTGGAGGACACAGGTTTGGAAAATGCTTTCTGAGCTGCTGCAGAGCAACTTGGAGATGGTACACAGTTACTACTGAGCTTCAGAAATGGAGGGAGTGAATATTCAAGATGGTCGATGAAGTGCCAATCTACTTTAAAAGAAAATACTGTGGATGGTCGAAATCTGAAACAAAACCACAAAGTGCTGTTCGGTTTCTCCAACACTTTCCGTGCCTTTTTATATAAACGGGATGCTTTGGCCTGGCATGTTTTTTTTTTTTTGAGTGTTGTCGGAGCTGCGCCCATCTTGGCAATTCGGGAGTATTCCATCACATTCCTGACTTGCTGTTTGGAGAAAGGCTATTAGAAGGCAGGAGGGGAGTTTGCTCACTGTAGAATTCCTGGCCCCAGACCTGTTTCTGTAGTCACTGTATTTATACAGCTAGTCTTGTCCAGTTCCTGGTCTCTGGTAATCCCCAGAATACCGATACTGGGTGATTCGACATAGTCCCCCATTGATAAAGTACTGAATTGGAGTACTCTTTACAATCCGAAAAGTTCTGGAGTATTCCTCACCTCCTTCTGACTCCAAACCTCTCAAAAGGAACCTTAAATCATCCCCACTTCCAAGAACTTTCAATCTGCAACAATTACTTTATTTAAAATGATATGCTACGGTACAATCTACTTTACCACAGCCATTCAAATTAGGATGTCAACACTGCATACAGCTGATAAATAGAACTGATGAAACCGTACTAACGATCTTAAATAACAGGATCAATCAGCACGGTTTTAAAAAAAGCCAGAACTGTGGTTCCTCAGCTGTACAGATTATTATCTAGCTGCTACTGAATTTCAGGTGAATTAACTGTCTATTATACCATGTGCTTCTGATGGTATCTTCAACAGAAGCCTCCTCAAGCACAGACGAAGATGAAGACCCTCAGTGAGTGAGCGTAATATGTTGTGTAAGGGCATAGCTTTCAGAAGGATTGTATTCATGGTTCGTTAACTTTATTATGAAATTACATAGGCCATTGTTTAATTCAGCAATTGGAACATTTACAAAGAGACACTGGGTTGATAAGATGCTTGCCCTCTTTCACAAATCAGGACACAACACAAGAGTGGAAAATTTCAGAAAACCTCAATGATTTATGCATTCTAAAATCAACCTGTTCAGAGGTGTTATTATACACACCTCTGAGCCAGGTGGGACTTGAACCCAAGCCTCCAGGTCCAGAGGCACTACCATGGTGCTGCAAGAATCTACTTTTTAAAAAAAATTTTATTAAACAAATTACAAAACAGTTTCCAAAAACATTTACAGCTGTACACAAGAGACAGCAATTTTACGAGGGAGAGGAGCAGCAAAGTCAGGCCCTGCACCCTACCGTTCAAACAGTTTACAGGGAGAGGAGGACAAACCTCAAATCCCAGTTCCACATAGGACAAGACAGTGACAATAACATTTGTACATTAGACAATGCTGTTACATACAAAAGTGCAGACAATACAGACCCAACAAGCCCCTGTCCCTCCCACCTTCCGACCACTCTAAGGCAAGAGTCCACTTTATGCTGCAGAAGGAGAGAGAGATTTTTGATTGATTAGCAAATCAAATGTGACTTGTCCAATCAGCAATTGATCAGTTGAAGTGAAGTCATTGAGAATGCCTGGGAGAGTTGTTGCCCCCAAGGTTACTTGTTCAGTTCAAGGTAGTAAGATACCTGGACAAATTGTTGCTTAACCAGAGAGGAAAGGTCATAGAAATGTAGAAAATGGGAGCAGGATCATTGCAGTCACACACATCATAGAGTCATAGTCATGGAGTCATAGAGTCAGATGTACAGCACGGAAACAGACGCTTTGTCCAACTTGTCCATGCCGACCAGAAAACCCTAAATTAATCTAGTCCCACTTGCCAAGACATGGCCCATATCCCTCTAAACCCTTCTTATTCACATACTCATTTAGATGCTTTTTAAATGTCATAATTGTACCAGCCTCCACCACTTCCTCTGGCAGCTCATTCCATACCCTTTCTACCCTCTGGTGTGAAAATGTTGCCCCTTAGGTCTCTTATGTCTTTCCCCTCTCACCCCAAACCTATGCCCTCTAGTTCTGGACTCCCCCACCCAGGGAAAAGATCTTGTCTATTTACCCTGTCCATGCCCCTCATGATTTTATAAACCTCTATAAGGTCATCCCTCAGTCTCTGACGCTCCAGGAAAAACAGCCCCAGCCTGTTCAGCCTCTCCCTATAGCTCAAATCCTCCAACCCTGGCAACATCCTTGAAAATCTTTTCAGAACCCTTTCAAGTTTCACGACATCTTTCCGATAGGAGGAAGACCAGAATTACGCGCAATATTCCAAAAGTGGCCAAAGTCATGGAGTCATTCAGCATGGGAAATGGACCCTTGGGCCCAACCAGTCCATGCCGACCATAATCCCAAACTAAACTAGTTCCCCCTGCCTGCACTTGGCCCATGTCCCTCCAACACCTTTCCTATTCATGTACTTACCAAAATGTCTTTTAAACGTTGTAACTATACCCACATCCATCACTTCCTGTGAAGGTTCATTCCAAACACGAACCATTGTCCTTTTAAAAAAATTACCCCCTCGTGTCGTTTTTAAAACACTCTCCTCTCACATTTAAAATATGCCCCATATTCTTGAAATCCTCTACCCAATGGAAAGGACTCCGGCGATTCATCTTATCGACGCCCCTCATGATTTTATAAACCTCTGTAATGTCATCCCTCACTCTCCTATGCTCCAGTGAAAAAGGTCCCAGTCCTTCCAGTTTATTTTTATATCTTAAACCCACCATTCCTGGCAACATCCCAGTAAATCCTTTCTGAATCCTCTGCAGTTTAACAATATCTTTCCTACAACAGAACTGGACGCAGTACTCCACAAGTGAACTCACCAACGGCCTGTACAACCTCAACATGACATCCCAACTCCTGTACTCAAAGGCCTGAGCAATAAAGGCAAGCGTGCTAAATGCCTACTTAACCACCATGTCCACATGTGACGCAAGCTTCAAAGATTTAGTACTGAACCTCTAGGTCTCTGTTCTACAACACTACCCAAGGCCCTGCTTGTAATTTGTAAATCCTGCCTTTGTTTCTTTATCAAATTGCAATTCCTCACATTTATCCAAATTAAACTCCATTTGCCACAGTTCAACCCATTGACCCAACTGATCAAGATCCCTTTGTACTCTTCACTAACCTTCTTCACTGTCGGCTATCCACCAATTTTTGTGTCATCCACAAACTTACTAAGCTATCTATATCATCCTCTAAATCATTTATGTAATTGAAAAACAAAAGTGGACCTGGCACTGATCCCTGTGGAGCACTGCTGGAAACAGAACTACTGTCGCAAAGCAACAGGGCAGCACATTGGTTAGCACTGTTGCCTCACGGTGCCAGGGACCTGGGTTCAATTCCAGCCTTGGTCAACTGTCTGTGTGGAGTTTGCACATCCTCCCTACATCTGTGTGGATTTCCTCCGGGTGTTCTGGTTTCCACCCACAATCCAAAAGATATGCAGGCCAGGTAACTGGCCATGCTAAATTTCCTGTAGTGTTCAGGGACACGCAGGTTAGGTACATTAGTCAGGAGTAAATGTAGAGTAGTTGCGGAATGGGTCTGGGTGTGACACTCTTTGAAAGGTCAGCCTGGAACTGTGGGGCCAAATGGCCTGTTTCCACACAGTAGGGATCCTATGATCAATAAATACTCTACCACCACCCTCTGTCTGCTGCCATGAAGCCAATTTTATATTCAATTGGCAAGCTCACCCTGAATCCCGACTTCACTAACTTAGTCTACTATGTGGAACCTTGTCAAAGGCTTTACCAAAGTTCACGTAAGAACAGTTCTTAGAACTGATGTATTTAGGTCACTGTTCCAAATGGACCTTCTGACCATTTTTAAAATAAAACATTCATAGAACTGACACACAGCCAACTGCCTCTATTTTGAAATTAATGTCCAAAAATACTATTTGCATCTCTGCATATTTAGACACTGGAAGCCTCTGTTGCTCAAAAACAGGGGATTTCCTATGGCTAGCGCATAAAGAGGGTTCCTGAAGAGTCATTACATCGAACAGTTGGGCAATGTCTTTCATCAGCCATTGTGACCACTCTGAACATATCTTGGCTAATGATTATATTTGAATGCGGTGGACCCACTGAAGAAGATTGGTAGCCAAGGCATTCTAGATGGTTTGTGCCATCTCTTCCTGACTCCCTAGTTTTCTGGTGGCTTCCATTGGAAAACAACAGCCATTTCACGGATGTGAAAAGAACATACTTACAGGGCATTTCATGAACCCAAGTTGCCCCAAAGATTAAAGCCCAGGCATTATTTTTGGTGTGAGGTCAATGCAGGAAACAAAGGCAGCGCCCACAAACTGGAGCATGAAAATGGCCAAATTGTTTTCATTTTGCTCAAAGGTTTATCACTGCACAATTCTCTGCTGCAGAAACTGTGTGATCCTCCATCTCCATTCGAAAACAGCAGACAGGCCCACCTCATCTGAAGATAAAAAGCAATTTCTGCTGGTTTACCTCTGCCTTCCTGAACACCCAGTCCCTCCTCCAGAAAACATTGAGCCCACATGGATCCAATGCCTACAATCTACCCTCACCCAAACACCAGAAACTTAGCTGCTCCATCCAATAGGCAATCAATTATTTTGCCTCTTGGCTTAACTGGGCCACCTCTGTTTCAAAACACAATCTGACCTAATTAGTGAGAAGTAAGAGTCACACTAAGTGGTCAGATTGAAGATTCTGTGTATTTTTTTTTGTAAAACAAAAACCACCTCCTCTGTCCTATTTAATCACAATCTGTGGTTTTCATATATCACCTTGCAGAGCAATGATCTATGTTAATTCACCACCATCTCCCCTGTGTTAATCAAACACGTGACCCTAGATCTCTGTAAATGGCCTGTATCTCACGCACCTCACCACTTGAAAGTCAACAACACAGTGATAACAGAACTATGGTGTCATCTTAACTCCACCATGAATCAACACGTGGATACACTCCAGAACTTGCAATCCTCGTTAGCCATGTAAAATTCAATAGTTATGGGGTAACCTGCAGAAAACTGGAAAAGAATTATATCCTTATTCTTTCAAGGGTTCATGGGGTACTAGATTGGGTTAGATTACTTACAGTGTGGAAACAGGCCCTTCGGCCCAACAAGTCCACATTGCCCCGCCGAAGCGCAACCCATCCATACCCCTACATTTACCCCTTACCTAACACTATGTGCAATTTAGCATGGCCAATTCACCTGAGCTGCACATCTTTGGACTGTGGGAGGAAGCCGGAGCACCCGGAAGAAACCCATGCAGACACGGGGAGAATGTGCAAACTCCACACAGTCAGTCGCCTGAGGCGGGAATTGAACCCGGGTCTCTGGCACTGTGCGGCAGCAGTGCTAACCACTGTGCCAATGTGCTGCCCATGTGGTGGCAGACTGTACCAGGGCTCAGAGGACAATGGATGATGCCAACCTTATCTGGGGTGGAAGGAGGATTGATAGTGCCATATTCGTCCAAGGGGTTTAAAAGATAACGAGGGTGAGGCATTGGCCTAGTGGTATTATCTCTGGACTGCTAATCAAGAGATACAGATAATGTTCTGGGGACTTGAGTTGGAATTCAGCCACGGCAGATGGTGGGAGTGGTTAGATCTCTCAGAATACAGGGAGAACTAGCCATTTGGATATAGAACTGGCTCAAAGGTAGAAGACAGAGGGTGGTGGTGGAGGGTTGTTTTTCAGACTGGAGGCCTGTGACCAGTGGAGTGCCACAAGGATCGGTGCTGGGCCCTCTACTTTTTGTCATTTACATAAGTAATTTGGATGTGAGCATAAGAGGTAGTTAGTAAGTTTGCATATGACACCAACATTGGAGGTGTAGTGGACAGCAAAGAGGGTTACCTCAGATTACAACAGGATCTGGACCAGATGGGCCAATGGGCTGAGAAGTGGCAGATGGAGTTTAATTCAGATAAATGCGAGGTGCTGTGTTTTGGGAAAGCAAATCTTAGCAGGACTTATACACTTAATGGCAAGATCCTAGGGAGTGTTGCTAAACAAAGACCTTGGAGTGCAGGTTCATAGCTCCTTGAAAGTGGAGTCGCAGGTAGATAGGATAGTGAAGGTGGTGTTTGGTATGCTTTCCTTTATTGGTCAGAGTATTGAGTTGGGAGGTCATTTTGTGGCTGTACAGGACATCAATTAGGCCACTGTTGGAATATTGCGTGCAGTTCTGGTCTCCTTCCTATCGGAAAGATGTTGTGAAACTTGAAAGGGTTCAGAAAAGATTTACAAGGATGTTGCCAGGGTTGGAGGATTTGAGCTACAGGGAGAAGCTGAACAGGCTTGGGCTGTTTTCCCTGGAGCGTTGGAGGCAGAGGGGTGACCTTATGGAGGTTGACAAAATTATGAGGGGCAGGGATAGGGTAAATAGACAAAGTCTTTTCCCTGGGCTGGGGGAGTCCAGAACTAGAGGGCATAGGTTTAGGGTGAGAGGGGAAAGATATCAAAGAGACTAACGGGGCAACGTTTTCACACAGAGGGTGGTATGCATATGGACTGAACTGCCAGAGGATGTGGTGGAGGCTGGTACAACTGCAACATTTAAGAGGCATTTTGATGGGTATATGAATAGGAAGGGTTTGGAGGGATATGGGCTGGGTGCTAGCAGGTGGGACTAGATTGGGTTGGGATATCTGGTCAGTGTGGACGGGTTGGACTGAAGGGTCTGTTTCCATGCTAGAGTCTAATGGTGACCTTTGTTGATCCTTCTGGTTCACTCATGTCCTTGAGGGAAGGAAACTGCCTTCCTTAACCATTTTCATCTTACATGTGACTCCAGACCAATAGCAATGTGCTGGCCTCTGCACAATATACGCTGATCTAACCAGTTAGACCCTCAGCCTGTGAATGAATTCAACACAAAAATGGTGTAATATTTGATCAGGGTCAAAGGTTAATGGATAGTGCCATATTTTGCCAGGGATTAAATTGATTAAACCCCATATTTTATCAGGGGTCAAATGCTAATTGATAGTGTTATACTGTACCAGTTATCAAAAAGAGTAAGGCTCAATAGCGAAATACGCAAGGATTGAAAAGTTGACAGGTAGCATTTGCATTATGCCAGGGTTCAAAGGGTTATGAACTTTGACGAAGTGGCATTGGATTTTGAAATAACTCCAGGAAGGCTGGTATCCCTTCACCAAGTCACCCTTTATTTACAGGTGGACACTGCTCCAGCTGTCTGACACCTCGTTTATATATTTTCAATTTTATTAAACAGTATGTTACAAACAAACAGTTAACAATGAACAGTAGGTTACAAGAAATAGCAATTTGCTGGGGAAAACAGGCTGCAAAGCCCACCATACAACCAGGTCACAGGGAAAAAAAAAAAGAGGGTGTACCTCAAATCCCACCTTACCATATCAGTAGATGCAGTCACATACAGACAGACCCAGTCTGAAAAAACCAAACAATAAAACAGTGCATTATACACAGACACCGCGGCAATCCAGCAACCCACCCATCCCTCCCACCATTCGGCCAGACAAAGGCATTCCCCTTCCCCCTCAGTTCTGACCACGCCCCCACCCACCCATTTCCCTTCCACCTCTCGGTCTCTCCCTCTTTCTTTCTCTTTCCTCTCTGCCTGCACCCCACACCCCCCCCCCCCCCCAAATGCCCCTGCTGGCTCTCAGTCTACCCTGACTGATCTTCCAACCATGTCTCGGTCAGTCCATCCAGTTTCCTCACACCCCCCAGGACGACAACGACTAGGACGGTGACCCACACTCCGACCTCCCTAACCACCATGGCACACCTTCCAGCTGCCTCTAGGACAGCCCGCCCTCTTATCTTCCTGAGGTGACAGCCTGAGGACGGCCTATCCACCTTCTGGCTCACTCCTGTTTCTCTTTTTTTTAAGACCATAAGACATAGGAGCAGAAGTAAGGCCATTCGGCCCTTCAAGTCCACTCCGCCATTCAATCATGGCTGATGGGCATTTCAACTCCACTTACCTGCATTCTCCCCGTAGCCCTTAATTCCTTGTGACATCAAGAATTTATCAATCTCTGCCTTGAAGACATTTAGTGTCCCAGCCTCCACTGCACTCTGCGGCAATGAATTCCACAGGCCCACCACTCTCTGGCTGAAGAAATGTCTCCGCATTTCTGTTCTGAATTGACCCCCTCTAATTCTAAGGTTGTGTCCACGGGTCCTAGTCTCCTCGTCTAACGGAAACAATTTCCTAGCGTCCACCCTCTCCAAGCCATGTATTATCTTGTAAGTTTCTATTAGATCTCCCCTTAATCTTCTAAACTCCAATGAACACAATCCCAGGATCCTCAGGTCATTCCTCATATGTTAGACCTACCATTCCAGGGATCATCCATGTTAATCTCTGCTGGACACGGTCCAGTGCCAGTATGTCCTGCCTGAGGTGTGGGGACCAAAACTGGACACAGTACTCCAAATGGGGCCTAACCAGAGCTTTATAAAGTCTCAGTAGCACAATGGTGTTTTTATATTCCAACCCTCTTGAGATAAGTGACAACATCGCATTCGCTTTCTTAATCACGGACCCAACCTGCATGTTGACCTTTAGAGAATCCTCAACTAGCACTCCCAGATCCCTTTGTACTTTGGCTTTATGAATTTTCTCACCGTTTAGAAAGTAGTCTGTGCTTTTATTCTTTTTGCCAAAGTGCAAGACCTCGCATTTGTTCACGTTGAATTCCATCAGCCATTTCCTGGACCACTCTCCCAAACTGTCTAGATCCTTCTGCAGCCTCCCCACTTCCTCAGCACTACCTGCCTGTCCACCTATCTTCGTATCATCGGCAAACTTCGCTAGAATGCCCCCAGTCCCTTCATCCAGATCATTAATATATAATGCGAACAGCTGTGGCCCCAACACTGAACCCTCCGGGACACCGCTTGTCACCGGCTGCCATTCCGAAAAAGAACCTTTTATCCCAACTCTGCTTTCTGTCAGACAGCCAATCCTCAATCCATCCCAGTAGCTCACCTCGAACACAATGGGCCCTCACCTTGCTCAGCAGCCTCCCTTGTGGCACCTTCTCAAAGGCCTTTTGAAAGTCTAGGTAGACCACATCCACTGGGTTTCCCTGGTCTAACCTACTTGTCACCTCTTCAAAGAACTCCAAACAGGTTTGTCAGGCACGAACTCCCCTTACTAAATCCATGTTGACTTGTTCTAATCCGACCCTGCTCTTCCAAGAATTTAGAAACCTCATCCTTAATGATGGATTCTAGAATTTTACCAACAACCGAGGTTAGGCTAATTGGCCTATAATTTTCCATCTTTTGCCTTGATCCTTTCTTGAACAAGGGGGTTACAACAGCGATCTTCCAATGATCCGGGACTTTCCCTGACTCCAGTGACTTTTGGAAGATCTCAACCAACGCTTCCGCTATTTCCTCAGCCACCTCCCTCAGAACTCTAGGATATAGCCCATCAGGGCCAGGAGATTTATCAATTTTAAGACCTTTCAGCTCTTCTAGCACTTTCTTCTGTAATGGCAACCATACTCAACTCAGCCCCCTGACTCCCTTTAATTGTTGGGATATTACTCATGTCTTCCACTGTGAAGACGGATGTAAAGTATTTATTAAGTTCTCCTGCTATTTCCTGATCTCCCATCACTAGGCTTCCAGCATCAGTTTGAAGTGGCCCAATGTCTACTTTTGTCTGTCGTTTGTTTCTTATGTATACTGAAAGAAACTTTTACTATCATTTCTTATATTACTGGCTAGCATACCTTCATATTTGATCCTCTCCTTCCTTATTTCTCTTTGTTATCCTCTGTTTTTGTAGCCTTCCCAATCTTCTGATTTCCCAGTGCTCTTGGCCACTTTATAGGACCTCTTTTTCCTTTGATAGATTTCCTGACTTCCTTTGTCAGCCATGGCTGTCTCATCCCTCCCCGGATAATCTCTCTCTTCTTGGGGATGAACCTCTGTACAGTGTCCTCAATTTTACCCACAAACTCCTGCCATTTTTGCTCTACTGTTTTCCCCGCTAGGCTCTGCTTCCAGTCTATTTTCGTCAGTTCCTCTCTCATGCCCTCATAATTACCTTTATTTAACTGTAACACCATTGCATCCGATTTTGCCTTCTCTCTTTCAAACTCCAGACTGAACTCTACCATATTATGATCGCTGCTTCCTAAGGGTTCCCTTACTTTAAGATCTTTTATAAAGTCTGGTTCATTACATAGCACTAGGTCCAGAATAGCCTGCTCCCTTGTGGGCTCCATGACAAGCTGTTCCAAAAAGCCATCGTGTAAGCATTCCATGAATTCCCTTTCTTTGGATCCACTGGCAACATTATTTACCCAGTCCACCTGCATATTGAAGTCTCCCATGATCACTGTGACCTTTCCTTTCTGACATGCCTTCTCTATTTCCCGGTACATGTTGCGCCCCTGGTCCTGAGCACTGTTAGGAGGTCTGTACATAACTCCCACTAATGGTTTTTTTGTCTTTGTCGTTCCTCAATTCCACCCACACAGACTCCACATCATCAGACGCTATGTCATTCAGTGCCATAGATTTAATTTTGTTCTTAACTAACAAGGCAACCCCACCCCCTCTGCCGAACTCCCTGTCTTTTCGATAAGTTGAAAACCCTTGGATGTTTAACTGCCAGTCCTGACCCCTCTGTAACCACGTCTCTGTGATACCTACCACATCATAATCATTCACTATGATCTGTGCCATTAGTTTGTCTGCTTTGTTACAAATGTTACGAGCATTCAGGTAAAGTGCCTTAATGCTAACTTTCTTATCATTAGAGATATTGGAAGTCATAAGATGTCCAAAGTTATCCTTCCTTTTTGCTGCATTCCCAGTCTGTCTCAAGTTTAAATCTGCCTGCACATATGCTAAGCTGCCGCTTATCTTTCCATTTAACTCCATACTCCCTGTCGCTTTCACTTTCCCTCTGCGCCCCCCCCCCTCCCACCTCCCACCTCCCACCTCCCACTCAAGTTTAAAGTCCTCCTGACCACCCTAATTATCGTCTTTGCTAGAACATTGGTAACTGATTTGTTCAGGTGGAGACCGTCCCAACGGTACAGATCTCCCCAGTTCCAAAACGGATGCCAATGCCACATGAAGTGGAGTCCCTCTTTCCCCACACCAATCCCTTAGCCACGTGTTTACTTGCCTAATTTTCTTGTCCCTATGCCAATCGGCACATGGCTCGGGCAGTAATCCGGAGATTATGACCCTTGAGGACCTGTGCTTCAATTTCCTGCCTAGTGCTTCGTAATTCCCAAACAGGTCCTCCACCCTAGCTTTGCCTGGTGTTGTTAGTACCAACGTGGACCACAACAACTGGATCCTCCCCCTCCCGCTCCAATATCTTTTCAAGCCAGCCAGAGATGTCCCGCACCCTGGCACTGGGCAGGCAACACAACATGCGAGACTCCCGATCTGGCTTGCATAGGATACTAGCTGTTCCCCCTAATAAAAGAATCCCCTAGAACAACAACTTGTCTTTTTGCTCCTCCCTCTTGCCGTGGTCATCTGGCTCATCCTGTCCAGGGAGCAAGAATCTCATACCTGTTGGACAAGGTCAAGGGCTGAGGCTCCTGCACTCCTGAACTCAGGTTCCCCCTACCTGCCTCACTTACAGTCACATTCTGATGTCCCTGATCACTAACTGAATGTGAATTACTTAATCTCCCAGGTGTGACTGCCTCCTGAAACAAAGCACCCAGGTAACTCTCCCCCTCCCGGATGCGCCGCAATGTTTGAAGCTCAGATTCCAGATCATCAACTCTGATCCAGAGTTCTTCCAGCAACCAACACTTGCTGCAGATTTTTAATTTTATTAAACAAATTACAAAACAATTTACAAAAGACCTTTCCTTCAGGAGTGGACCAAAAAACACAACATTTACAGCTGTTTACAACAGTAATTTTACAAGGGAGAGGAGCAACAAAGCCAGGCCCCACACCCTACTGTTCAACCAGTTTACAGGGAGAAGACGACAAACAATGACATTTGTACATAAAAAGGAGAATCCAGTTACATAAAAAAGTGCATACAATACAGACCCAGCAAACCCCTGTCCCTCCCACCTTCCAACCACTCTAAGGCAGCCCGCCCCTACCCACCTTCAGGCTCTCGGTCCACCCCATGCCCCTTCCAGTTCTCAGTCCGCCCTGACACACCTTTCGGCCACCTCTAGGACAGCCCACCCCAGTACCCGCCCAGGGTAACAGCTGTCAGGACGGCCTACTCACCATCCGGCTTCACTAACCACCCTCAGCACCTTTCGACCACCTCGAGGACAGCCTGCCCCGGTACCTGCCTGGGGTGACAGCGCTGATGACGGCTACCTGCCTTCTGGCTCTCGGTCTACCCCTACGTACCATTGGGCTCTCACCCACCCTGATGCACCATCCAGCCAGTGGGCTATCCTGGCACACCTTCCGGCCACCTCTAGGACAGCCCGTCCCGATTACCCCTTCTGAGCGCTGTCGTCCTGAGAACAGCCTACCCACCATCTGGCTCTTGGGGCAACTGGCATCAGGGTGGCCTACCCACCCTCTAGCTTTCAGGATGACCCATGAGCCTCCCAGCTCACAGTAAGGCCTGCCAGACCCAGGCACACACCAGACAATGCAGGTGATAGACCCAACAAACAACACAATACACAGTTAATTACCAAAACACACAGTCCTTTCTGGTGCACAGAGTCCAGATAGAGTCTTCTAAATGTAGAGTCCCTTCTCAGGAACAGAGTCTACTCCAGTTTTTGGAGGTGCATTGTCCAAAATGGAGCCCGCTCCAAACTGCAGAGTCCACACCCAAAGGCAGCAAATGCACACCCCACAGCACACAGGTGTTCAGTCTCCATAGAGTCCTGGCCCAGCCTTGGAAAACCAGGCCCACTCACAGGAACATAGTACAGGTGCAGTTACCTCACAGAGGTTTGGTCCACTCCTGAAGGCAAGGTCTTCTCCCAGACTCCTGGATACAGCAAGTGCTCACCTCCCAGCACACACATACACATGTTCAATCTTCAGGAGGTCCAGTCCCAGGGCTAGGCCTCCCCACAGGAACAGCTCCTCTGATAAAATATGTCTTCCACAAGGGCTCAGTCCAAACACCAAAAACAGTGAGGATACATACACAAAAAACAAAGGAAACCAGAGTCCAAGAGCTAAGCCCTACCACAAAATTAACATTGTCCTTTCCTCAAAAAAGGAAAGAGAAAAGGGTAATACAAAGGCTGTAACCAGCCAGTGAAACAACAACCCCCAAATGAGAACTGAGCTACACCTGAAACACATTATCTGCATCAGGAGTTTAACAATCAGTCCTCACTAAAAGGAATGCCAGTTAACAAACTGGCTCAATAATTCAACCAGTTCAGGAATCAGGTTTTTTTTCCCCCCCCCTCCAAAAAAGGGAAACAGTAACACACTGACTGTAGCACAAAGTCAGTCCCCTAAACTGAGAAGACTCTGAATCTCCTGTTTATATCAGACAGCCAGGGCTTTCCTGATTGTCCCAGGTTAACAACCCCAACTAGGGAATGCACATTCTGTGAGGTCCACCTGACTGACCTTGTTCTAACGACTACAGATTGTGTTTTCTTTTCTCTTTTTTTTGGGAAAATACCCGAGTGGCCAGTGACAAGCACTGCCCTTCACATCAAAGGGCAATGCTGTGTGATCAATCACTCCTGTTCTTTTTCTTCCCTCCTGTTTATTTTTTTTATTATTTAGGCGGTAGTGCTTATTTTTTTCCCCAGCACCCATGTTGTGTGTGTGCAGGTGTGAGACACAGTGAGAGACACAAAGTGCGACTATAGATTGTATTATCTGCAGTACGTTATTGGTTTAAGTGTAACTGATGATCCCAGCAAGCGAAATGGTTTTGGCACTATACCAAGGATTCCGTTATGCTGCCGATACTGTCCCTGTATTTTGCCAAAGGTCATTAGTTCAACAGAGGTTGTCTCTCTGCTGTTCATGTCCAGTGGCTGTTACAATTTGAGACAACTCTCTGATATACTGCTTCTTCCCATCAACCCAATGACCGGCTGGTCAGCTAACAGTCTGCCACATCTCCCAGGGAAGCAACCCTCACTCAATCCCGGAATGCTACCTGGTCCGTACCTTGCAATTTCAAACATTGGCATCACCCAAGCAAAGGGACAAAGAACAGGAAATGACATCACCACAGGCAATGACATCACTAATCCAAGGAAGCCTAAACACGTCATTAAAAAGTGGGCCATATAAACCAGAGCTTCATCCAGAGTCTCACTGCTGATGCTACCTAGCACGGTGATGAAATGTCTGAAACTGAACCTTCCAGGTCAGTGAGCAAACTTCCATCGAAAGGGACACACCCTGAGAAGACTACCTCAGTCAGGAATTTCTGCTGTTCCGTGACCCAATTTGCCCTCTTTGTTGAACACAAGGTGCTCCACGGCACCCCAAAGACCACCACGAGGGGGCATTCTCCCCTTTTCATTTGACAATAACGGAATACCTGCACGTTGTCTCATTCCTGTTTGCGGTAATGTGCTATGTACCACCGATTAGCTGTCACAGTCCGTACATTCCAACAGGGTCTACCCTTTACAAGGACCTCATTGAATATTTTCAAGAAGGGATTAGAGATAGTTCTTAAAGCTAAAGGGATCAAAGAGTCTTGATTTCGTTGATCAGTCATGACCATAATATTGAGTAGACTTGAAGTGCTGAACGGCCTTCTTCCTGCTCCTATTTTCTATTGGCTGTGAGACATATTTGGGCATAATGTAACCTTCAAGACAGAAGGTAATGACCTAGTGGTATTATCACTGGTCTGTTAACCTGGGGACCCAGGTTCAAATCCCACCACACAACGTTTTAGAATTTGAATTCAATAAAAATCTGGAATTAAGAATCTAATGGTGACCGTGAATCCATTGTCAATTGTCGGGAAAATGCCTCTGGTTGAGTAATGTCGTTTTGGGAAGGAAACTGCCCTCCTTACCTGGTCTGGCCTGCATGTGACTCCAGACCTGCGACAACGCAGTTGACTCTTGACTGCCCTCAGGGCAATAAGGATTAGGAGATAAATGCTGGCCCAGCCAGCGATACCCACATCCTGTGAAAGAATAGAAAAGAATGCAATATAAATGAAAGTTCTCCCCTTCTTTAAAGCCCATCTTTCCAACCAAATTTGAGGTCACCTATCCTAATGTTTCCATTGCTCTGATAAGGTTCCACTCCCGAGATGACATGACAGTGACAACCAAATCCGATAACCTCTCAGGCTTTATTCCTACGAAACCTGCAAGTGTACTCCATCATGTCAAAATGGCTGCACAGCATTTTGGTTTTGTTGTGGTTTTGCTTGATTGTTGCCATTCGCTGTGGAAGAGAGAGCAACTGTTGTGGTGTAGCCCAATCGTGGATGTGGTCTACAAAATTAAACCAGTTCGCTTTTGTCTTGTAGGCCAAAGCTCACCCAGAGAACATCAGGGCCACTAGGTGAAAAGACCATGTGGCGGTGGAATCATAAAGAGAACAACATGATGAAGAATTGTGAGAAGGTAACCACCTGGGAAGATATCCTCTGGAAGGTGGGGTGGGGTGGGGGGGGGGGGGGGGGGGGTGATGAGGAACGTAAGTGATTTAAGATAACTTGATAATGATAAAGGACTGAATTGAGGAGAAATGCCTTCACCCAGTGAGAAGGGAGCCTGTGGAATTCTCTGCCACAAAAAATGGTTGAGGCTAAAACATTGAATGTTTTCAAGATTGAGTTCGACATAAAGGGCTCTCAAAGCTGGAGACCTACCCAGAGCGCCAAGGCATGCTAGATTATGGGCCAAGGTCTGGAAAATGGGATTAGAATAGTTAGGGGGGTCGCTTTTCCCTGGCTTGATGGGCCAAAGGGCATTTTTCTGTGCTGTAGACCCCGGTGATTCTCTGACTCCATTTTATAAACAGAGTGGACCTCCCTCCACGTTATAAAGCTCAACTTCAAAGCCCTTCATGTAGTTCAGGCACCACGGGCCAGGCTGGAGTGGGGGCCTGGTGGGAGACCTTGACCCAATCTGGCAAATGACCCAAGGCTTTTCCTTACAATATCCAGCCCTCCCACCCTAACCCAACTCCCCACCCTAAATCCTTTCACTCGCTCCTACGGAAATGGCAGGCGAGCCCCAGGCAGACAGAGGAAGCTGAGACCCTCAAGGCCTCACTGGTGAAGTGCATCATTCCCACCGAGGCCTGGGAATCACTGGCCCAAGGCCGTCTCGAACTGGAGGAGGAGCATCTGGGAAGGTGTCGGTCACCTCGAGACTCACTGTCGGGAAAAAGCTGAAGTTCCCATGACGACCTTCTGCCCCAAATGTAACAGAGCCAGTGGTAGCCTCATCAATCTGTACACACTCCCAATTGACTCACCTTTAGAGTGAAACAGTGTCACCCTCATCTGTGAGGGACCACCAATGATGATAATGATGATGACCCACATGTTGGAGCCAGTCTATATGCTTCTGTCTCACACACACACACACACACACACACACATACACACGTAATCTCACCCATTCATCGCAGTGTAAGATATTACTGACTCCATTCCAGACATTAACCCTTTCAAGCCCTGACACTGCTGAGATCCCAGTTCCTCTGAAATGCCCGGCTCTGGGTAACGGTTTCAGGAGACTGTTTCGTCCAGGCCCCATTTTGCTCCCACTCCCCACGCTCAGACAATAATCGAGCCTCCAACATGAGTGAGAGACTTTTGCACAGGCTTTGGGTCAGACAGTTTCCAACTTGCACTCGGTGACAGGACACAAAGACAGGCTGAGCTGAATAAAGTGAACGATTTTCTGCACCTCCGAGCACGGAGAATAACTTCAGCGCTTCTCTAGTCCCATTCCAGTATGGTTTGCACTTTAGGTGAAATCACAATGAGACAAACAGGAGGAAAAGAAAATCCAACACAATTTAGTGTCAAAGTGTTAGATTCACGAGAAGCAAGGACAGGAAATGCAATGTGTGTTAGTCATCATCCAAGGTCAATATTTCTCACAAAGCAATCAGATAGGTCACTAAATCGGAAAGCAGGCACTGGTTTACCTCTCTGATGCTGAATTGGATCAGTACAGAGATCTCGATTCCCAGTCCTGAAGATGACTCATATTAGACTCGAAATGTTAACTGTGTTTCTCTCTCCACAGATACTGCCAGACCAGCTGAGTTTCTCCAGCATTCTTGGTCATAGTCAGAGAGTCATAGTGTCCTACAGCACAGGAGCAGCACAGGGGTGGCTCAGTGGTTAGCACTGCAGCCTCACAGCACCAGGATCCCAGGTTCAATTCCAGCCTCGGGTGACGGCCTGTGTGGAGTTTGCACATGTTTACGTGAGTTTCCTCCGGGTGCTCTGGTTTCCTCCCACATTCCATAGATTTGCAGATTAGGTGGATTGGCCATGTTAAATTGCCCATAGTATTAGGTCAATTAGTCAGAGGGAAATG
The DNA here is from genome assembly GCF_047496795.1 of Chiloscyllium punctatum. NCBI lineage: Eukaryota > Metazoa > Chordata > Chondrichthyes > Orectolobiformes > Hemiscylliidae > Chiloscyllium > Chiloscyllium punctatum. The sequence goes on from NC_092784.1 coordinate 45,670,723, forward strand.
GATCTGGGTGGGTTACTCTTCGGAGGGTCGGTGTGGACTGGTTGGGCCAAATGGCCTGTTTCCACACTGTAGGGAATTTAATCTATTCTCAGAGACTCTTCAGTCAAGCCAGTCCATGCCGACCATAATCCCAAACTAAAGTAGTCCCACTTGTTCCTGCACTGGGCCCATATCCCTCCAAACCTTTCCTATTCATGTCCTTATCCAAATGTCTTTTAAATGTTGTAACTGTACCCACATCCATCACTTCCTCTGAAAGTTCATTCCACGCACGAACCACTCTCTGTGTAAAAAAATTGCCCCCATGTCCTTTATAAATCTTTCTCTTTTCATCTTAAAAATATGCTCCCTAATTTTGAACTCTCCCACCCTTGGGAAATGACCCTTGTCATTAACCTGATCCATACCCCTCATGATTTTATAAAACTGTATAAGGTCACCACTCCTCAACTTCCTAAACTCCAGTGAAAAAGGTCCCAGCCTTTCCAGTCTAATTTATATCTCAAACTCTCCCTCCCCAGCAACACATTGATAAATCTTTTCTCAACCCTCTCCAATATTCATTCTTTAACAGGATGACCACAACTGGACACTGTACTCCAGCAACAACCTGTACAATCTCAACATGACATCCCAACTCTGAGCAGTGAAGGCAAGCGTGTTAAATACCTTCTTAATCACCCTGTTTAAATGTGACCCAAACTTCAAACAATTATGTACCTGAACCCCTCGGTCTCTCTGTTCTACAGCACTACCTAGGGCCCTACCATTAATTGTATAAGCCCTACCCTTGTTGTTTTACTAATATGCAATACCTCACATTTATCCACATTAAATTCCATCTGCTACTCCTCAGCCCATTGTCTCAATTGATCAAGATCACTGTGTAATCTTAGATAAACCTTCTTCACTGCCCTCTATACCACCAATTTTGGTGTCAGCTGCAAACATGTTAACCATGCTTTCTGCATTCTCATCCAAATCATTTACAAATGACAAACAGAAGTGGACCCAGCACCAATCCTTACGGAGGACTGCTGTTCACCGGCTGTTAAACAAACCTCCACCAAAATCCTCTGCCTCCTGCCGTTAAGCCAATTTTGTATCCAATTGGCAAGCCCACCCTGAATCCCATGTGGCCTAACTTTACTCATTAGTCTACCAAGTGGAACCTTGTTAAAAGTTTTACTAAAATCCAAATAAACAACATCTACTGCTTTGCCCTCATCCATCTTTTTGGTAATTTCATTAAAAAAACACAATAAAGTTTGTAAGACACAATTTTCCTCACACAAAAACCATGCTGACTATCCCTAATCAATCCTTGCTTCTTGAAATGCTCATAACCTCTCTCTTTTAGAATGACCTCCGACAACTTACCCACCGCCAATGTCAGACTCACAGATCTAATAGTTCCCAGACTTTGACTGACAGCCTTTCTTAAACAGTGGCAGAACATTAGCCATCCCCCAGTCCTCTGGTACTTACAGTCATTAAGATGTACAGCTCGGAAACAGACCCTTCGGCCCAACCCGTCCATGCCGACCAGATATCCTCACCTGTGTTTATCAATGACACAAATATTTCTGCAAGGGACCCCGCAATTTCCTCCTTAACTCCCCACAACATCCTGGGATACACTAGATCAGATCCCAGAGATTTATCCAGCTCAATATTTTCCAAGATCTCCAGCACTTCCTCTTCTGTGATGTAGACTGCTTTCAAAACATGGATATTTATTTCGCTGAGATCTCTAACCTCCATTTCTTTCTCCACTGTAAAAGCTGGTGCGAAATATTCATGTAATATCTCACCCACCTCCTGAGGTTCAATACAAAGGCCACTATTGATCTTTAAGGGGCCCTACTCTCTCTCTAGTCGCTCTTTTGCTCTTGATGTATTTGTAGAACCATTTTGATACTTCTTTAGCTTTCTCTGCTAAAGCTATCCCATATCCACTCTTTGCCTTCCTGATATCCTCCTTAAGAATGGCCCTAAACTCACCCTACTCTTCAAGAGATTCAGTTCATCCCAGGTGACTATATCTTAACATATGATTCTTTTTTTCTCTTTATTCTTGAGTAGAATCTCAATATCTTTACTTATACATTGTTCCTTAATCTTACTGTCTCAGATTTGTAGCAATCTGCAATGTAATGTTTTTACTTAAAAAGATCTCGAAACGCAGCTGTGTGCAATGTTCTGGGACTTTTCCCCTCATGGGGGAGGTTGGAAATTATTTAAGAGTAAGGGGTCCCCTGTGGACAATGGAGAGGAGGAGGATTTTCTTCCCTCACAGAGTGGGTGAATTTCTCTTCTCCACTGAGCAAGGGACACATGATCATGGAAGATTTTTCAGACAGAGTTCAATAGATTCTTGGCTGACAAAGGAGTCGGGGGCAGAGATGGTGAGAGAGGAAATTAGAATCCACAGTCAGATCAGCCATGATATCATCTTTATTATTGTGGTGCAAGTCTTGGAAGAGGTTAGGTGCTCCACATTATTTAAGAACACTAGTTGGAGTCTTTTAGAGACAAAGTTTACTCAACGTTCCAAGAACCATCTCCACTTTAGGAATTGAGAACAGTAACATCTTTTTTCAGAGAGTCTCCATGGTGTGACATTATGGGTGGCATGGTGGCTCAGTGGTTAGCACTGCTGTCACACAACACCAGGGAGCCAGGTTCAATTCCAGCCTCCAGCTAAGTGGAGTCTGCATATTCTCCCCATGTCTCTGCGGGTTTCCTCTGGGTGCTCCAGTTTCCTCCCACAATCCACAGATGTGCAAACTAAATGCCCATCGTGTGAGGTGCATTAGGCAGGAGTAAATACAGGTGGGTTTCTCTTCAGAGGGTCGGTCTGGGCTTGTTGGGCTGAAGGGCCTGTTTCCATACTGTAGGGAATCTAATCTAAATTGCCTATAGCATTCAGAGATGGGTAGGTTAGGTGCATTAGTCAGGAAAATGTAGAGTAATAGGACAAGGGAATGGGTCTGGGTGGGATACTCTTCGGAGGATCACTTTGGACTTGTTGGACCGAATGGCCTGTTTGGACACTGTTGGGATTGGATGATTACATAACCACCGATCATGAGTGACTAAAAAAGAATAGTTAACCATTTACCTCTACAAGTTTTAATCTCCTACTCTGTGAGAAATATTAAGATTCTTACGAACAGGATTGACAGGGTGGATGCTGAGAAACAAAAACAGAAATTGCTGAAAAAGCTCAGCAGGTCTAGCAGCATCTGTAAAGAGAAATCAGAGTTAACGTTTCGAGTCCGGTGACCCTTCCTCAGAATGACCCACTCCCAGATCCCTAGTTCTAGACACAACTTACATCGGAATGAGAAATGAAGTAGGGCAAAAAACCTCTGCATTTATGTAAAGACAAAAGGTAAGTGTAATACAAGAAAATAAAGGTGAATGCAATAAACAGTGAAATTAAGACAATCATACAGAGGACAGTAATACTATTAAATACACTATTGGCTAGATTAACGCCAATAGAACTTAAAACAAGAGTTTTAACCACACAAATGTTCATCAGGCTTCCTACCCTTGGGTCGAGAGTGTACTGTTGGAAAAGACAGCAGGTCAGGCAGCATCCGAGGAGCAGGAGAATCGATGTTTTGGGCATAAGCCTCTTGTGGTTCCACACACTCACACCCACTTTCCCCTCCCTGCTAGCTAGGTCAGAAATTTTGGGGTTTCAGGAGTTTCAAGTCACCGCTGGGAGAAACGTGATTTTGAAATACAGTTGGCTGGTCCCACTGGCCGTATATAGCGCTTGGATGAGGCCTTCAGGCTGTATAGGCCTTCAGCCTGGGTTGAGTCCGCTGATGCAGTAGCACCTGCTGCGGATCTATTGGGTGGTCTAACTTGGTTCTCCTTACCTTCTGTGGTTTAGTGGGCCCAGTTTTCACCTCAGGTCGTGTCTGAGGCCTTGCGCTGCCGGTCGGGTCACTGGTTTTCGGAGTTGGTCGGTTTTTCGGTCCACTGGTCATGACCATTTGCCATTGCTTCTCCTGTTTCGGAACAGGCCTGCGTCGGTAGGTTTCGGGATTGCTGTTGGGATCTCTCTTCTGGAGACAGCTCTTTGGAAATAGCCACCGGAATTAGCTGTTGGAATTCTTCCTCTGGAGATAGCAGCTTGGAATGGAATCAGGTGTTGCTCTTTGGAATGCCTCCTGGGTGAGTTTGGGGCCTGCAGTGATACTAATTGTGGGACCCTTATCTTCACACCAAATCTGTGCTTTCTGTTGCATTACCGGTATTTCTTTTGAAGTCAATTAGCTTCTTGAGCATGTGTGAGTGCATTTCGACTGAAATTGGTATCTCTGTAGACCTTAAAAATGTGTTGCTGGAAAAGCGCAGCAGGTCAGGCAACATCATAGGAGAAGGAGAATTGACGTTTCGGGCATAAGCCCTTCTTCAGGAATGAGGAGGGTGTGCCAAGCTGGCTAAGATAAAAGGTAGGGAGGAGGGACTTGGGGGAGGGGCGTTGGGAGTCCGATAGGTGGAAGGAGGTTAAGGTGAGGGTGATAAGGTGAGGGTGATAGGCCGGAGTGGGGGTGGGGGCGGAGAGGTCGGGAAGAAGATTGCAGGTCAAGAAGGCGGTGCTGAGTCCAAGGGCTGGGACTGAGAAAAGGTGGGGGGAGGGGAAATGAGGAAGCTGGAGAAATCTGTATTCATCCCCTGTGGCTGGAGGGTTCCTAGGCGGAAGATGAAGCGCTCTTCCTCCAACCGTCGTGTTGCCATGGTCTGGCGATGGAGGAGGCCAAGGACCTGCATGCCCTTGGTGGAGTGGGAGGGGGAGTTAAAGTGTTCAGCCATGGGGTGGTTGGGTTGGTTGGTGCGGGTGTCCTAGAGGTGTTCTCTGAAACGTTCCACAAGTAGGCGGCCTGTCTCCCCAATGTATAGGAGGCCAGACCCCATACTGTCTGTGCTGCGTAGCCCCAGGTATAAAAGTTAGTTTTGATCTAGAGTGTTGGGTTTGGTTGATTGTTCTCTTAGAGCGGAGGTGTATTTGGGAATTGTAGACTGAACAAAACTCCGAGACAGAAATCTTCCTAGCTCTTCCAATCCTACACTATCCCTAATCGTTCCTTCCCTCTCCAAATGCATATAAACCCTATCTTTTACAATCACTCCCAACAACTTACCCACCAGCAAAGTCAGACTGACAGGTCTATCGTTCCCAGGCTTCTCTTTCTTAAACAAAGCACAAACACCGCAAGCAGCAAGTGGTGAGATCTAAGCTCTGCAGTCCTGCCACATCCAGTCGAGAATGGTGGCGACACTTCAACAACTCTCTGAAGGAGGAGGCTCCACAACTATCCCAATCCTCAATGATAGAAGAGCCCAGCACCAGCAATGCAAATGGTAAGGCTGACGCATTTGCAGCAACCTTCAGCCAGACGGGCCTCCTCCAGTGGTCCCCAGCATCACCGATACCAGTCGGCAGCCAATCCGATTCACTCCATGGGATTTCAGGAAATGATTGGAAACACTGGATACTGCAAAGGTTATGGAACCTGACAACGTTCCGGCAATTGTGTTGAAGGCTTGTGCTCCAGAACTTGCTGTTCCCCAAGTCCAACTGTTCCAGTGCAGTTACAAAGTTGGTGTCTACCCAACAATGTGAAAAAATTGCTCAGGTATGTCCCATACATAAGAAGTAGGAATAACCAAGCCGGCCAATTCCCATCCTATCAGTCTGTTCTCGATCATCAGTGAGGTGATGGAAGATGTCATCAACAGTGCTACCAAGCAGCACCTGCTCAACACTAACCTACTCAGTGATGCCCTATTTGAGTTCCGTCAGGGACACTCAGCTCTTGATCTCGTTACAGCCTTGGTTCAAACACAGGCGAAAGAGCTGAATTCCAGAGGTGAGGTGAGAGTGATAGCCCTTGACCTCAAGGCTGTGTTTGACCAAGTGGGGCATCAAAGAGCCCTGGAATCGATGGGAAACTGGGAACAAACGCCCTGGTGGTTAGAGTCATACTGCCACGTAGGAAGATGGTCTGGGTTGTTGGAGATCAGTGTCTCAGCTCCAGGATGTAGCGATAGGAGTTCCTCAGGGCAGTGTCCTCGGCCCAGCCGTCTTCAGCTGCTTCATCAATGACCTTCCCTCCATCACAAGGTCAGGGGTTGGGCATGTTCACCAATGATTGCATAATGTTCAGCACCATTCACAACTCCTCAGAATCTGAAGTAGCCCGTGTTCAAAAGACCTGGACGATGTACAGACTTGGGCCAGACAAATACCACACTGTGATTTTCTCCATAAGACACAACATAACCATCAACCTTGGACTTTAAATAGTGTTACCATCACTGAATTCCTCCACTATGAACATCTTGGGGCTACTATTGACCAGAAACCCAATTGGACTCACCATATAAACCCCAATGGTCACAAGAGCAGGTCAGAGGCTAGGAGTACTGCAGTAAGTAACTCACTCCCTGACTCTCCAAACCCTGTCCCACCTTCTACAAGGCATACTCCCCATTTGCCTGGATGGACGCAGCTCCATTAACCCTCAAGAAGCTTTACACCATCCAGGACAAAGCAGCTCATTTGATTGGCACCACATCCCCAAGCATCCACTCCCTCCACCACCGATGTTCAGTAGCAGCAGTATGTACAATCTGTGAGACCTAGTGTAGAAATTCACCAAAGCTCCTCAAACAGCACCTTGCAAACCCATGACCACTTCCATGCAGAAGGGACATAGGCAGCTGATACATGGGAACACCATCCCCTGCAAGTTCCCCTCCAAGCCACTCACCAGCCTGGCTTGGAAATCTATCGCTGTTCCTTCTGTGTCGCTGGGTCAAAATCCTGGAATTCCCTCCCTAAGGGCACTGTGGGTCAATCCAGAGCACATCGACTGCAGCGGTTCAAGAAGGCAGTTCACTCCCACCTTCTCAAGAAGCAACTAGGGATGGGTAATAAATGCTGGACCAGCCAACGATGCCCATGACCCAAGAGAGAACAAAAATAAAATTATGAGAGGTAGTGATTAGAATACGAGCGAGTCTAAACAGAATAGATACTCGCTTTTACACATCAAGGTCAGGTTATTACGTGATAGCGATAAGTACAACTGGCAACTATTCTTTCCTGGGAGTTGCATAGCATCTATCTACTCCCTTCATATTCTCAGGTAGAAGTTAACTACTTCTTCCCAAAACTTGCGACCACCGTTCTCTTGTGGAACATCTACATTGGCGACAGATCACCATTTATTACCTGTTCCTCGTTGCCCCTTGAGAAGGTGGGGGTGACCGCTGCAGTCCGTTGCCCTGTCAGTAGACCCACACAGCCCTTAGGGAGGGAATTCCCGAGCTCTGATCCAGAAACAGTGAAGGAACGGGAACATATTCCCCAGCCAAAGATCAGAGTGGAGCTAATGCAACTTTGACGTTAACTCTTTCAGAACCCTGGCCGTATGCAGCCAGCCCCTGATGTCGGTGTGTGACTGTAACAGCAAGGGACGAAGCATTGTCAGCAAGCCCAGTTGGAGAGCATCAGAGCAGGTAAACTGTGAGCAGCACGCTTGTGGTAAATATCAAAATCAAATCAATCTAATCTCTGCCAAGAAACTTCCTGCAGAATCTCAGAGACTGTCTCTGGTTCCTTTGTCGATTCGACAAACCATCTTAGAGTGAACTTCTCCCCCTCAGCTGGTAAGTGAGATGCTTGAAGGAGTGTACAGTAAGGTTGAAAAGAACTTCCTTCAAAATAAATGCGGGGAATATAATCAGGTTTTGGAAGCCCCAGTCTATCAGTAATCCAAGGCTGAATTTCTGTTCCTCGTAACCTGTGAGATCTTCTTTGTATTTTATGGAATACAATTAGATTTTGGTAAAACAAACAAGAACAGGACTCACACAATTAAAAATAGGGCCTTGGGTGGTGTTGTCAAACAGAGAGCCCTAGGGGCGCAGGGATATAATTCTGTGCAGTTTGTGTCACATGTAGACAGGGGGGTTAGGAAGGTGTTTAGCACGCTTGCTTCAATGGTCAGGCCTTCGAGTGTAGGAGCTGGGACGTGGTGGTGAGGTTGTTGTGACTCCACTCAGTGCTGAGCCTGTTAGAGTTGCACTCAGCTGTGGTTACTGTGGGCTGTTTAACTCTCATGCAATAGTGTTGCACAGAGCAGAAGTTTCCACTTTGGGCAATTGATGTCAGCACTAGACGCTCGTGAGTCATGCACTGTGCGAGGGGGCTGCAGAGTAAAGGTCCTTCTGCATCCTCATAGCAAACACGAACTGCACAGCTGAAGGATATATGCTGGTAAAGCTCCCTCCAAAACCTCCCATCAAGTGGCAACAACAAAGAGCTGCCTTTCTTTTACCTCAGGACACACCAGAGTGCTTTCCAGTCAGACTAGTCTTTAAAGTTGTAGTCTCTGTTGGACGTGAGGACATGAGATAAACCTGGTAGATAGCTTTGGTGTTTCTGGAGGTTAGCCGTATGAAAATTGGCTCCTGAATGTATCATAGTATCTTTCAGCCCAGGCCCTTTGGTCCATTGAGTCTGTACTGCCAAAAGTATGTGATGACCTATGCTAGTCCCCTTGTGGACGAAAGTGGGACTAATGAAGGTAGTAGTTTTTTTTTAGATTAGATTACTTACAGTGTGGAAACAGGCCCTTCGGCCCAACAAGTCCACACCGCCCCGCCGAAGCGCAACCCACCCATACCCTTACATCTACCCCTTACCTACACTACGGGCGATTTAGCATGGCCAATTCACCTGACCTGCACATCTTTGGACTGTGGGAGGAAACCGGAGCACCCGGAGGAAACCCACGCAGACACGGGGAGAATGTGCAAACTCCACACAGTCAGTCGCCTGAGGCGGGAATTGAACCCGGGTCTCTGGCGCTGTGAGGCAGCAGTACAGACTCAATGGGCTGAAGGGTCCCTATCTGGCCTGTATGATTCTTCGAGTACTGGAGTTGGGATATGATGTTGAGGTTGTACAGGGCCTTGGTGAGGCCTCTTCTGGAGGACTGTGTCCAGTTCTGCTCCCCCTGTTATAGGAAGGATGTTATTAAGCTGGAGAGGGGGGCAGAGAGATTGACCAGGATGTTGATGGGAATGGGGGGTTTAAGTTATCAGGAGAGGCTGGATAGACTGAGACCTTTTTTCACTCGGAGGGTGAGGGGTGACCCTATAGAGATTTATAAAATCGTGCCAGGCATGTATAAGGTGAATGGCAGGTGTCTTCACTCTGGGGTGGGGAATTTCAAGATGGGATGGGGGCATTGTTTTTAAGGTGAGAGGAGAAAGATTTAAATAAGACATGGGAACATTCTTTTTGAACCAGAGAGAGTGGTAGGTGCCATGGAATGAACGTCTAGAGGTAGTGCTGATACAGGTACAGTTACAACATTCAAAACAAATTTGGATAAGTCCAAATTGGTTGCAGAAATATGGGGAGCCAGTTAAGCAGTAGGATTAATTTAATGGAGTGTGTCACTAATAGGAAGAAGGGTTTCAAAAAGGACCAGTGTAACATGTGTCAGCTCTGCTGCCTCACAGCAAGAGAGACCCGGGTTCAATCTCTGAGGCAAACTGTCCACGTGGAGTTTGCACATTCTCCCCATGTCTGTGTAACTTTCCTCTGGCTACTCTGGTTTCCAAACATGTGCATGACCTTGTGTCCAGGGGAGCGCAGGCGAGGTGGGTTAGCCGTGGGGGATGCAGGTTTACAGGGTAAGGGTGGGTCTGGGGGCGATATTCTTCAGAGGGTCAGTGCGGGCTCAATGGGCTGAACAGGCTGCTTCCACACTGCGGGGAGTCTAAGATTAATTCTGAAAACGGGAGGATTGGAGTTCAGTTTAAACCAGTTATCTTGTGAAGTGACGCAGCGTCAACAGAAAGACAGCACGTTCAAATATACAAGTCGATCTGAGAGTGGAGGGGAGAAACCTCTGGATTCCAACTCACAACCTTGGCACGGGCAGTCAGATACCAACTATCGAGCACAACAAAGTAACTTTCACGGAGAATCGGGAGGGAGAAAGGTGAAGACAGAACAAGTCAATGTTTCGGACCATGCTGACTGAAAAGGCAGCTACCGAACTTAAAGGTGAAGGAAGAGGGCAGAAATACAGCAGCACAACAACTCCTTTAGGTTGTACGGCTGGAGGAGGGTACTGAGATAGTGAGGGTTGGAGGGCTGGAGGAGGGTACTGAGATAGTGAGGGTTGGAGGGCTGGAGGAGGGTACTGAGATAGTGAGGGTTGGAGGGCTGGAGAATGTACTGAGATAGTGAGGGGTGTAGGGTTGGAGGAGGGTACTGAGATAGTGAGGGTTGGATGGTTGGAGGAGGGTACTGAGATAGTGAGGGTTGGAGGGCTAGAGGAGGGTACTGTGATAGTGAGGGTTGTAGGGCTAGAGGAGGGTACTGTGATAGTGAGGGTTGTAGGGCTGGAGGAGGATACTGAGATAGTGAGGGGTGTTGGGCTGGAGGAGGATACTGAGATAGTGAGGGGTGTTGGGCTGGAGGAGGATACTGAGATAGTGAGAGTTGGTGGGCTGGGGGAGGGTACTGAGATAGTGAGGGTTGTAGGGCTGGAGGAGGATACTGAGATAGTGAGAGTTGGTGGGCTGGGGGAGTGTAATGAGAAGTGAAGGTTGTAGGGCTGGTGGAGGGTACAGAGATAGTGAGGGTTGTACGGCTGGAGGATGTACTGAGATAGTGAGGGGTGTAGGGTTGGAGGAGGGTACTGTGATAGTGAGGGTGTGAGGGCTGGAGTAGTGTACTGAGATTGTGATGGTTGGAGGACTGGAGAAGGTTACTGAGGTAGGGAGGAGTGGAGGGCTGGAGGAGGTTACTGAGGTAGGGAGGAGTGGAGGGCTGGAGGAGGTTACTGAGGTAGGGAGGAGTGGAGGGCTGGAGGAGGTTACTGAGATAGTGAGGAGTGGAGGGCTGGAGAAGGTTACTGAGGTAGGGAGGAGTGGAGGGCTGGAGGAGGTTACTGAGGTAGGGAGGAGTGGAGGGCTGGAGGAGGTTACTGAGGTAGGGAGGAGTGGAGGGCTGGAGGAGGTTACTGAGATAGGGAGGAGTGGAGGGCTGGAGGAGGTTACTGAGGTAGGGAGGAGTGGAGGGCTGGAGGAGGTTACTGAGATAGTGAGGAGTGGAGGGCTGGAGAAGGTTACTGAGGTAGGGAGGATTGGAGGGGGAAATGAGATAGTTAGGAGTGTAGGGCTGGAGGAGGGAACTGCGATAGTGAGGGTGTATGGTTGGAGGAGGGTTCTGAGATAGTGAGGGTTGGAGGGCTGGAGGAGTGCAATGAGATAGTGAAGGTTGTAGGGCTGGTGGAGGGTACGGAGATAGTGAGGGTTGGAGGGTTGGAGGATGTACTGAGATAGTGAGGGGTGTAGGGCTGGAGGAGGGTACTGAGGTAGGGAGGGTTGGAGGGCTGTGGGAGGGTACTGAGATAGTGAGGGGAGTAGGGCTGGAGGAGGGTACTGAGATAGTGAGGGATGGAGGAGGGTCTTGAGAAAGTGAGGTTTGGAGTAGTGTTCTGAGATAGTGAGAGTTGGAGGGCTGGGGGAGTGTAATGAGATAGTGAAGGTCATAGGGCTGGAGGAGGGTACTGAGATAGTGAGGGATGGAGGGCTGGTGGAGGGTACTGGGATAGGGAGGGTTGGTGGGCTGGAGGTTGGTCCTGAGATAGTGGGGGATGGAGGGCTGGAGGAGGGTACTGGGATAGGGAGGGTTAGAGGAGGATACTGAGATAGTGAGGGTTGTAGGGCTGGAGGATGGTACTGAGATAGTGAGGGTTGGAGGAGGGTGCTGAGATAGTGAGGGTTGGAGGAGGGTGCTGAGATAGTGAGGGTTGGAGGGCTAGAGAAGGTTACTGAGGTAGGGAGGAGTGGAGGGCTGGAGGAGGTTACTGAGGTAGGGAGGATTGGAGGGGGAAATGAGATAGTTAGGAGTGTAGGGCTGGAGGAGGGAACTGTGATAGTGAGGGTTGTACGACTGGAGGAGGGTACTGAGATAGTGAGAGTTGGAGGGCTGGAGGAGTGCAATGAGATAGTGAAGGTTGTAGGGCTGGTGGAGGGTACGCAGATAGTGAGGGTTGGAGGGTTGGAGGATGTACTGAGATAGTGAGGGGTGTAGGGTTGGAGGAGGGTCCTGTGATAGTGAGGGTTGTAGGGCTGGAGGAGGGTACTGAGATTGTGAGGGATGGAGGGCTGGAGGAGGTTACTGAGTTAGTGAGGGTTGTAGGGCCGGAGGAGGTTACTGAGTTAGTGAGGGTTGTAGGGCCGGAGGATGGTACTGAGATAGTGAGGGTTGGAGGAGGGTGCTGAGATAGTGAGGGTTGGAGGGCTAGAGAAGGGTACTGGGATAGTGAGGGTGTGAGGGCTGGAGGTTGGTACTGAGATAGTGAGGGTGGATGGTTGGAGGAGGGTACTGAGATAGAGAGGAGTGGAGGGCTGGAGAAGGTTACTGAGGTAGGGAGGAGTGGAGGGCTGGAGGAGGTTACTGAGATAGTGAGGAGTGGAGGGCTGGAGAAGGTTACTGAGGTAGGGAGGAGTGGAGGGCTGGAGGAGGTTACTGAGGTAGGGAGGATTGGAGGGGGAAATGAGATAGTTAGGAGTGTAGGGCTGGAGGAGGGAACTGTGATAGTGAGGGTTGTACGACTGGAGGAGGGTACTGAGATAGTGAGGGTTGGAGGGCTGGTGGAGGGTACGCAGATAGTGAGGGTTGGAGGGCTGGAGGAGTGCAATGAGATAGTGAAGGTTGTAGGGCTGGTGGAGGGTACGCAGATAGTGAGGGTTGGAGGGTTGGAGGATGTACTGAGATAGTGAGGGTTGGAGGGCTGGAGGAGTGCAATGAGATAGTGAAGGTTGTAGGGCTGGTGGAGGGTACGCAGATAGTGAGGGTTGGAGGGTTGGAGGATGTACTGAGATAGTGAGGGGTGTAGGGTTGGAGGAGGGTCCTGTGATAGTGAGGGTTGTACGGCTGGCGGAGGGTACTGAGATAGTGAGGGTTGGAGGGCTGGAGGAGTGTACTGAGATAGTGAGGGTTGGAGGGCTGGAAGAGGGTTGTGAGATAGTGAGGGTTGTAGGGCTGGAGGAGGATACTGAGATAGTGAGGGTTGGTGGGCTGGGGGAGTGTAATGAGAAGTGAAGGTTGTAGGGCTGGTGGAGGGTACTGAGATAGTGAGGGTTGGAGGGCTGGAGGAGGGTACTGAGATAGTGAGGGTTGTAGGGCTGGTGGAGGGTACTGAGATAGTGAGGGTTGGAGGGTTGGAGGAGGGTACTGAGATAGTGAGGGTTGGAGGGTTGGAGGAGGGTACTGAGGTAGTGAGGGTTGGAGGACTGGAGGAGGGTACTGAGATAGTGAGGGGTGTGAGGGCTGGAGTAGTGTACTGAGATTCTGAGGGTTGGAGGGCTGGTGGAGGGTACTGAGATAGTGAGGGTTGGAGGGTTGGAGGATGGTACTGAGATAGTGAGGGTTGGAGGGTTGGAGGAGGGTACTGAGATAGTGAGGGTTGGAGGGTTGGAGGAGGGTACTGAGATAGTGAGGGTTGGAGGGTGGAGGAGGGTACTGAGGTAGTGAGGGTTGGAGGGCTGGGGGAGGGTACTGAGATAGTGAGGGGTGTAGGGTTGGAGGAGGGTACTGAGGTAGTGAGGGTTGGAGGACTGGAGGAGGGTACTGAGATAGTGAGGGTTGGAGGGCTGGAGGAGGGTACTGAGATAGTGAGGGTTGGAGGGCTGGTGGAGGGTACTGAGATAGTGAGGGTTGGAGGGTGGAGGAGGGTACTGAGATAGTGAGGGTTGGAGGACTGGAGGAGGGTACTGAGATAGTGAGGGTTGGAGGGCTGGAGGAGGGTACTGAGATAGTGAGGGTTGGAGGGCTGGAGGAGGGTACTGAGATAGTGAGGGTTGGAGGACTGGAGGAGGGTACTGAGATAGTGAGGGTTGGAGGGCTGGGAGGAGGGTACTGAGATAGTGAGGGTTGGAGGGCTGGAGGAGGGTACTGAGATAGTGAGGGTTGGAGGGCTGGAGGAGGGTACTGGGATAGGGAGGGTTGGAGGGTTGGAGGCGTATACTGAGATTGTGAGGGTTGGAGGACTGGAGGAAGGTACTGAGGTAGTGAGGGGAGGAGGGCTGGATGAGGGTACTGAGATAGTGAGGGTTTGAGGGCTGGAGATGTGTACTGAGATAGTGAGGGTTGGAGGGATGGTGGAGGGTCCTGAGATAGTGAGGTTTGCAGGAGGGTACTGAGGTAGTGAGTGTTGCAGGGCTGGAGGAGGGTAATGAGGTAGTGAGGGTTGGAGGAGGGTGCTGACATAATGAGGGTTTGAGAAGGATCCTGAGTTTGTGAGGGTTGTACGGCTGGAGGAGGGTATTGAGATAGTGAGGGTTGTAGGGCTGGTGGAGGGGACTGAGATCATGAGGGTTGGAGGGCTGGAGGAGTGTACTGAGATACTGTGGGTTGGAGGGATGGAGGAGGATTCTGAGATAGTGAGGGTTGGAGGAGGGTGCTGAGATAGTGAGGATTTGAGGAGGGTCCTGAGTTCGTGAGGGTTGTACGGCTGGAGGTGTGTACTGAGATAGTTAGGGTTGGAGGAGGGTACTGAGATAGTGAGGGATGGAGGGCTGGAGGAGGGTACTGGGATAGGGAGGGTTGGCGGGCTGGAGGAGGGTACTGAGATAGTGAGGGATGGAGGGTTGGAGGAGGGTACTGAGATAGTGAGGGTTGGAGGGCTGGAGGAGGGTACTGAGATAGTGAGGGTTGGCGGGCTGGAGGAGGGTACTGAGATAGTGAGGGTTGGCGGGCTGGAGGAGGGTACTGAGATAGTGAGGGTTGGCGGGCTGGAGGAGGGTACTGAGATAGTGAGGGTTGGCGGGCTGGAGGAGGGTACTGAGATAGTGAGGGTTGGAAGAGGGTGCTGATATAGTGAGGTTTGGAGGGCTGGAGGATGGTACTGCGATAGTGAGGGTTGGAGGGTGGAGGAGGGTACTGAGGTAGTGAGGGTTGGAGGGCTAGAGGAGGGTCCTGAGTTTGTGGCGGTTGTAGGGCTGGAGGAGCGTACTGAGATAGTGAGGGTTGGAGGGCTGGAAGAAGGTTACTGAGATAGTGAGGGTTGGAGGAGGGTACTGAGGTAGTGAGGGTTGGAGGTCTGGAAGATGGTTACTGAGATAGTGAGGGTGTAGATCTGTGAATGATTCCAGCAGATTAGGAAAATGGCAAATGTAACATTTTAATTCAAAAAATAGGTGGAATCAGAGCCCTGGAAATTATAAATCATTTAACCGCACTCCTGTCATACAGAAGATATTAGATCCTTAGCAGTTTACATAACGATAATTAGAAAACTACAGTGGGATCAGGCAGTGTTTTGTGAAATAGCAATTGTCTTGTAGTAATCTTTTTGAGTTTTTTTTTCGATTGGGTAACAGTTGCAGTAGGTACTGGGGAACAGTGGACATGATGTAATTAGGTTTCCAAAAGGCATTCAATAAGGTGCCATAGCACAGGTTGTTACACAAGGTAACAGAAGTGTGGTTCAGGGATTAGCAGGTCGTCAGAGGTAATGGATTGGTCACCCAACAGGAAACAGCGTGGCTGGGATGGGAGCTATTCCAGATTGGGAAACTATAACGAGTGGAGGGTCACAGGGAGCAAATGCTGACTCCTCAAGTATTTCCAATCTGTGTTCATGACGTGGACAGTGAAACCAACTGTATGGTCGCTCCAACACAGGTCAGAAGGTAAGTTGTGAATGGGTGGGAGAGAGTCTGTCAAGGAATGGAGACAGGTTTAGTGAGTAGGCAAAAAATATAGCAGCTGGAGTCTAACCTGGGTAAATGTGACTTGTCCACGTTGGTGAAATATATAGAAAAGCAGTGCATTGTTTAAATAGAGAGAGGGTGCGGTTAGAGGTTAGAGGGATCCGTGAGTCCTAGTATGTGAATCTTAAAGTTAGTGCGTAGGTGCAGCAACCCATCAGGAATGACATTATTACTGCAACGGAGTGGAACATAAACACAACCTAAGAACAGAAGAAACAGGTGTAGGAGTAGGCCTTCAGCCCCATCGGGCCCACTCCACCATTCAGTAAGATTATGGCTGATCTTTTTGTGGAGTCATCCGTCCACTCACGATAACCCTTCATTCCTTTGCTTTTCAAAAATCTATCTGTCTTCACCTTAAAAACATTCAACGAGGCAGTCTCAGATGCTTCACTGGGTAGAGACTTCCACAGATTCACAACCCCCTGGGTGAAGACATTCCTCCTCAACTCTGTCCGAAATCTGCTCCCCCTTATTTGGAGGTGATGCCTCTTTGTTCTAGGTTCACCCAGCAGTGGAAACAACCATCTATCTTATCCATATCCTTCATAATTTTACATATTTCTATAAGATCTCCCCTTCATTGTTCTAAATTCCAATGAGTATAGTCCCAGTCTACTTGATCTCTCCTCATAAACCAACCCTCTCGACTCCAGAACGAACCCCTATTAAACCTCCTCTGCACCCCTCCGGATCCAGTCCATCCTTTCTGAAGTAAGGAGACCAAGTCTGTACACAGTACTCCAGGTGTGGCCTCACCAACACCCCATACAGCTGCAGCATAACCTCCCTGTTTTTAAACTCCATCCCTCTACCAATGGCGGAACAATAGGACAAAAGGGGGGATTGTATGACAACTGTGCCCATTTTTGGTGAGACCACTCAAATAAAACCAAAGTACTGCGGACACTAGAAATCTGAAACAAACACAGAGATTGCTGGAGCAACTCAGCAGGAATGGCAGCATCTGTGGAGAGAGAAAAACACAGTTAATGCTTCGAGTCCAACACGACTCTTCTTTGGTTTTCAAGTCCTGGACTTAACTACGTCCATTGAGGTTATGAAGAAAGGTCATATCTGACTCGAGAGGTTAACTCTATTTCTCACTCCACAAACACAGCCAGACCTGCTGAGTTTCTCCAGCACTTTCTGTGCATGTTGGTGTGAGCACAGTGTCAGAGCTGTGGTCTCCTAAACTGAGAAAAGATATAATTGCTTTAGCAGCAGTTCAGAGAAATTTCATCGACTCGGCCACAGGATAAAAGGCACATCCTAGAAAGGAAGATTGAACAAGTTGGAGTCTTAATGAATGTGAGTTGACCTTATTGAAACATAGAGTCTAGAGTCATACAGCACAGACACAGACTCTTCAGTCCAACCAGTCCATGCCGATCACAATCCCAAACTAAACTAATCCCATCTGCCTGCTCCTGGCCCATATCCCTCCAAACATTTCCTGTTCACATAATTATCCAAATGTCTTTTAAACATTGTAACTTTACCCACATCCACCACTTCCTCTGGCAGTTCATTCCACACACGAAACATTCTCTACATTAAAAAAGTTGCCCTCATGTCTTTTTTACATCTTTCACCAGTCACCTTAAAAATACAGCCCTTAGTCTTGAAATTCCCCACTTTTGGAAAAAAGACACCTGCCATTGATCTTACCTCTACCCCTCTGGGTTTTAAAAACCTCCATAAGGTCACTTCTAAACCTTGTGTGTTCCTAGTTATTTCTATGGAAGGTCAGAGCAAGTATGGTGAGCCAGAACATCTGGCATTCTGCCTCCTCAGGTTTCATATCTTGATGGCTGGAGGGATTTTGACCAAAGTGAATTTAACCAGAAACATGGCTGATGAACACAAACTAGAAAATAATCTGAGGTGACTGCTCTGCAAGCGTTTGTACAATGTTTCTGCGTTTTGACTGTTACCAGATAGGGTGAGCTTCAGGGATATGTTGTCCACTGGTGAGGAGTGTGCTGACCCTCTGTGTGTTGTTCCTGGACGGGCTCTTGGCTGCATCTGAGAGTGAGTCAGAGCAAGTAGAGCTCTGTCGAGGTTACACTTCATCTGCGGGATCTTCCAACTCGTTTCGAAAGCCTTTGGACATGGGAGAGGAGTTGTGCAGAATACCTTCCCTCATCAGGCCCATGCTTATTAACTTTTCACCTCATAGTAATCGCAATAGAAATTAGGAAGAGTATCTCAAATGCAGGAGAGAGGCTAAAACTGCGATTAAGAAAGGCTAAGTGGGCGTAGAAGGAAAGGATGACAGACTGCGCTAAAACAAACAGCAAAACGTTCTTTAAACCTATTAATAGTGAAGGATAGAGTGAAGCTGGTCACTGAAGCACAGGGTAAAGCAGAGGTACTAAATGAGTTCCTCATCTTGACCAACTTCCAAAATGGTGCCAATGGTCTGGTTGAACGTGTGGGTGTTGCGCAACAGAGGAGCACACAGATAGATAAAAAAGGGGGCTGGCTGTACTCGAGGTCGAGAAGTCGCAAGGCCAGGACGGGTTGTACCGAGACTGCTGAGACAGGCAAGGGAGTAAACTGGAGAGCCATTGTCAGAAATCTTCCAGGCCTCTCTGAACACAGGATTAGTCCCAGGGGACAGGAGGATTGCAAATGTGACACTGCTGTTCAACAAAGGGGGCAAACGTTGACACAGGGAACCCCAGCTTGGCATTGTTAACAGGAAAACTGACAGACGCCTCGATACAGGATAAGGTAAATCTACGCAAAGAGAACAATAAGTTAATACTGGACAGTCAACATGGCTTTTTGCCCAGGAAGGTCATGTCTGAGGTCTTTGATGAGGTGACACAGGCAGAAGATGGCAGGGTTATGGTGGGATTTTCAGGGTGTGGGAGAAGGGTGTTGTGACATGAGATCAAACTGATGCATTCAAGATGATAAGAGGTGTGGATAAAATAGACGTGGAGTGGATGCTTCCTCTTGTGGGGCATTCTGGGATGAGAGGTGATAGTCCTAGGATAAGGGGTAGCAAATTTCATACAGATTTGAAGAGAAACTACTAATGCCAAAGGGTTGTGAATCGCTACCCCAAATTGCAGTGGATGCTGGGACAGTGATTAAATCTAAGGAGGTGTTAGACAGATTTTTAATTGGGAATGGGCTGAAGTGTTATGGAGGGGAAGGAAGGAAAATGGGGTTGAGGCACATATCAGCCATTACCGAATGGCGGAGCAGGTTCGTTGGACAGAATGGCCTAATTCTGCTCGTCTCGCTTATGAACTTATGAGGCTGTGGACATCATGGGGATCAGGCTTGGCTCTCCATCCCGTGAAATGGAGACGTGCTCCATTCTGCTGACTCAGGTTTCACGTCTTGATGACTGCAGAGATTTTGACCAAAGTGAATGTAACCGGAAACGTGAACAGACGTGGCTGTGGAACGCGACCTAAAAAAATGATCTGAGGTGAATGTTTTGCAAACAAAAAAAAAGCCACCCACATTACAGCCTCAGGTTTCAACATTCTGCAGTGTTAGGCCATGCTCTGACAGCCGTGGTAAGTTTCTCAATGATCCTCCAACTCGCATTATCTGCATTTTCTAACATCTCTCGCTCTTTTAAGATTTTTCCACCAGATTCTTGCGGACTGTGAAGGGAGGATGTCAGCCTAAGCAAATGCCGTAGTGTGGGTGTGTTGAAGTGGGAGTAAATTTGCTCGCCTTGAGAAATATTTGCAGCACAGAGACAGCCTACCTTTGGTAGACAACATGAAAGGTCCACGTTTCCCAATACTCCTCATGCACCAAATAATATCAGGGAGCAGGAGAGCGAGGAAGAACAAGTGAAACCAGAGAATGCAAATGGATCAATGGTTTCCAACCAGAAACCTGATAAGTCATCTGACGCTAATTCTGCGTCCTCACATTTGCTGTTCTAGTGAGTAAAATGTCCCTTCTTTTTTAAAGAAGAGAACAGAACTGGATACTTAACATCCCGAGTTATGAGGTTTCCAATAGGAATGGGACAGGGAGGGAAAATAGGGGGGAGATGTTGCAGTGTTGATCAAAGACAGGAGCGTAGCCCATGGACAACGTACAATTTGGTTTGAATTAGAATCTATACGGTTAGCGGTGAGAAGCAGAAAGGAGCAGTAAACTTGTTGGGTATTTATTATAGACCCCCTACTCAGAGCCAGCAGTAGAGGAGAGCATTTGTAGGCAGATTATGTAAATATGTAGTGTTCTGATAATTGGGGATTTCAATTAATCTAGGATAGACAGGGAACAAGGTAAAGTGTGGGGCATGGAACGAGAGAAATTCCAGCAATGTGAGCAGCAGAACTTTCTGCACCTGGAGGGAGCCATGTTGGATCTGGTCCTTAAATGAGGCAGGCCACATGGAGAATGTCATAGTATGGAAGCATTTGGGAAATAGTAATCATAATAAAATTAGATTCAATATTTCCTTGGAAAGGGATTTCAAAAAAAAAACACAGGCAAGGATGACTGAGTGGAAATGGGCAGATTTTAAGAGCCTAAAAGTTGAACTTTTAGGCACGGTGGCTCAGTGATTAGCATAGCTGCCTCATGGCACCAGGGTCCCAGGTTCGATTCCAACCTCAGGTGACCGTCTGTGTGGAGTTTGCATATGCTCCCAGTGTCTGTGTGGGTTTCCTCTGGTGCTCCGGTTTCCTCCCACAGTCTAAAGACGTGCAGATCAGGAGGATTGGCCATGCTAAATTGCCCGTAGTGTTAGATGCATTAGTCAGTGGGAAATGGGTCTTAGTGGGTTACCCTTCGGAGGGTCAGTGTGGGCTTGTTGGGCTGAAGGACTGTTTCCACACTGTAGCAAATCTAATCTAACCTAATCCGGAGAAGGTGATGGGAAACACATTTTGATCGGTAAAACAGTGGGCAAGAAATAGAAGACTTTCAAAAGAGAGATGAACAGGGTGAAAGCTAGATACATACCCATGAGAAATAAATATGGACAGAAGTCACATGACACCAGGTTATAGTCTAATAGGTGCACTTGTTTCACCTGATGAAGGAGCAGGGCTCAGAAAAGCTTGTGATTTCAAATAAACCTGTCAGACTATAATCTGGTGTCATGTGACTTCTGACTTTGGTTAATCGGACTATCACATTAAATAAATATGGGGTATCCAAAGCTAGGGTACCCTGGATTAATAAGGATATTGATGAGAAAATAAGGAAGAGAAATGAGGCATGTGACACATACCAGAATAATAATAGCATTAGGAATGCAGGAGAGAGGCTAAGGCTGGGATAACAAAGATTAAGAGGAGGCACGAGGAAAGGATTGGAGGCGGTGCAACAGTAAAATGGTCATCAAACACAGTCATAGTAAAAGATTAATGAAGATAGAGTGAGGGCCATAATGAGCAAGCAGGGTCTGGTGCTCACTGAAGCAGAAGGGTAAGGCAGAGGTGCAGAAGGGTAAGGCAGAGGTACAGAAGGGTAAGGCAGAGGTGCAGAAGGGTAAGGCAGAGGTGCAGAAGGGTAAGGCAGAGGTAGAGAAGGGTAAGGCAGAGGTGCAGAAGGGTAAGGCAGAGGTACAGAAGGGTAAGGCAGAGGTGCAGAAGGGTAAGGCAGAGGTACAGAAGGGTAAGGCAGAGGTACAGAAGGGTAAGGCAGAGGTGCAGAAGGGTAAGGCAGAGGTACAGAAGGGTAAGGCAGAGGTACAGAAGGGTAAGGCAGAGGTGCAGAAGGGTAAGGCAGAGGTACAGAAGGGTAAGGCAGAGGTACAGAATGAGTACTTTGCTTCTGTTCTCACCCAGTTGGAAAATGGCAACAACAGCCCAGTTGAAAATATGTGTGTTGAACAACCGAGCAGCAGAGTGAGAGATAAAGAATGTGCTGGAAGTACGGCCAATAGAGAAATCACCAGGTCTGGACGGGATACATCCTAGGTTGCTGAAAGAGGTAAAGGAGCAAATTGTGGAGCTGTTGATTGAAATGGATATTGTTGTTTAAGAAACAGGCAAAGCATAACTCAAGAAACTACAGATCTGTGAGCTTGTCGTTAATAGTAGGAACACTGATGAAAACCATAAAGTCAACATACACTTCGAGTAAAATAAATTAATAATAGACACTCAATATGGCTTTGTTCAGGACAGGATCGTGTTTGTCAAATGTAACTGAGTTGAGGGTCAGCGTGAACTTGTTGGGCTAAATGGCCTGTGTCCACAATGCAGGGATTCTATAATTCTATGATTTCTTGATGAGGTGTCACAGGCAGAGGTTGAGGTAGTGCTGTGGATATTGTGTATTCAGAATTTCAGAAAACATTTGATACAGCAGGTTGGTTAGCCAATGAGAAGGGGTTGATGGATCCTTGGCAGCATGGATTAGAAGCTGGTGAAAGAGGGTGGGTATAGATGGGCATTTCTCAGACTGGAGATGACTTGAAAGTGGTGTTTCCCATGGATCAGTATGAGGCCCCTTGCTTTTCCCGGTTTACATTAACAATGTGGAGTTGAGTGTTGAGGGCAGGGTCTCTAACTCGTCCGCTGATGCTCAGCTGGGGAGAATAGTGGATTGTGAGGATGATGCTGAGGCACTACCGAGGGACATTGATAAGTTGGCCAAAAGGGCAAGACACCTGACAGATGAACATCAATGCAGAGAAACATAAGGTAATGCATTTTGGCAGGATAAACGTGGATAGACAATACAGGCTTAATAGTCCAACCTTGAGGGAACTACAGGAGCAGAAGGATTTTGGGGTTCACTTGCATGACTCTCTAAAGGTGGCCAGGCAAGTTGAAACATTATTTTGTTTTGTATGATCCTTGGCTTTATAAATAGAGGCATTAAGTATAAAAGCAGGGAGGGCAGGGAGGTAATGCAACGCCTCTACAAATCATTGGTCAGACCACATTTGGAGCGTTGTGTTCAATTCTGAACATCTTATGGACTGATATTAAAATCTTGTGATGTAAAGGAAATTTATAAGAACAATGACAGGAATAAGGGATTTTTGATATTGGGAAAGATTAGACCAGTGGGGCTTATTCTCCTCAGAGCAGAGTAGATAAAGAGATGACCTTATGTAAGCGTTCAAAATTATGAGCAACCTTGACAGAGTAAAGAAGAATATTCTATTCCCACTAGCTGGCGTGTGAGTGACAAAGCATCACAACTTTGAGATTGTCAGCAAGAGAGCCAGGAGTGAGATGAGGAGAAACTTCTTTACTCAGAGAGTTGTTAGGATCTCTAGTTTCACTCCACGCAGGATACCTTTTCTCATATCTTTAGTTGACAAATATCTATCAATCTCAGAATTCAGATGAATGACTAAACTAGCATCAACGGATTATTTGCAAAAGGAAGATCTTAACTTTACCTACCACCTGTGTATAAAAGCATTTTGTAGCTTCAATCCTGAAAGGTCTGATTCTAATTTTTAAGGGTCTGAATCTGAACTCTAATCTCACAAGTTTCTGTCTCACTACTCCGACCGCACCCCGTTAATTATGTCGAAAGCCAATCACCTCTTGGCGTTCTGATATTGCATTCCAACTATCATATTACCTCATAAACTGTGTGATCATCAAGGTTACGTATTCTGAGAGACTCGTATCTTAAATTTCCATTTGCCTATTCTTTTCCAAACCAACTGTTTGTCCATTCCTTCACCGTCCATGACTAAAACAGTGGAGCTCTCTCCCTAACAGCATTGTGGGTAATCCCCAGACTGTGTGATCTGCATCAGTTCAAGATGGCTGCTTATCATTGTCTTCTCAAGGGGCAACCAGGGATGGTCCAGCCAGTGATATCCACTTCCCAAGAAGATTTAACAGAAACTCCATTGATCCCCTTTGCGAATGCTTCAAATACACATCCATCCTGCAATTCTTGGGTCCATTTAATAATCAAGTTGAGCCGGTTGTTAAGAAAGTGTACAGGATTGATGGTTTTAGGAATTGATGTACACCAATGAACCTGTGCTCAATCCTGAACAAAATCACTGGTTAATCTTCGGATGAACCCTTTGCCTAATTCCACGCATCGCAGTTGAACACACGCCTCCAAAGCCACTCTATATCTACATTATTCCCATTTTGCTACACTAATCCAGAAACTCAGCGGATGTTCCAGGGACCCGATTCAACACCCCCATGGCAGAGTTTGAATTCAATAAAGAATCTAGAATTAAGAGTCAAATGATGACCATGAAACCACTGTGTTGGAGAAACCCATCTGGTTCACTCATGTCCTTTTGGGAAGAAGCTGTGCCATTCTCAGGGGCGGCACGGTGGTTAGCACTGCTGCCTCACAGCACCAGGGTCCCAGGTTCGACTCCTGCCTCGGGCGACTGTCTGTGTGGAGTTTGCGCATTCTCCCCGTGTCTGCGTAGGTTTCCTCCAGGTGCTCTGGTTTCCTCTAACACTCAGGTCAGGTGAATTGGCCGTGCTAAATTGTCCATAGTGTTAGGTGCATTAGTCAGAGGGAAGTGGGTCTGGGTGGGTTGCGGGTCGGTGTGGACTGGTTGGGCCTAAGGGCCTGTTTCCACACTGTAGGGAATCTAATCTAATCTAACCTGGTCTGGCCTACATGTAACACCAGACGCACAGCCATGTGGTCGACTCTTAATTGCCCTTTGGGCAATGAGGGACAAGCAATAAATGTTGGCTTAGCCTAAGATACACATGTTCCATGAGTGATACCTTGAATGTTATGACATTTCAAGTGCTCATTAGAATTAGAATTAAGTTTATTGTCACACATACTCAAGTACAGGGGTACAATGAAAAGTTTATAATGTCACCGGATGTGGCACCTCTTTGATACAAAGTACACAGACACAAACCTGAGATGCAGAGATAAAGAAAACGCAAGTTCCATTACCTGACAGTGATTCATAGTATCAGTGAGAAAGACAAACATTTCAGTCTTTTTAAAATGAGCTTGCAGCTGGTCAATGCAAGGGGCTTCAGTCCAAGTACTTTTTAAAGGTTGTGAGCTTTCTCTCTCCCCAAGTGATTAATTTGGGATGAATGCTGTACTGACTCCTTTCTCCAAACCCTCCCCCCCCCCCCCCCCCCCACCCACCCTCCCCCACCGACAAATTTGCATGTATTGAGGGGAAAATTGCATGAAATAAAACCTTTTGAAATGACCAAATTGTCACAGTGTTGTTAAAATAAAAGACGCAACTTCGGATGCAATCTCCTCTCTTTCTCTCTACCTCCTGGCTATTTTCATACCCTGGTGATTTCAATCTGGCTGCTTGAAGTTGTGGACAGTAGCAGAATGTAAAATGGCCAGCAGACATCATCACTCGAGATGAAGATCATGAAACTGTGGTTTGCCACGTCTGTGGCCGTGCGACTGTTTAGCTCAGCTGGCCCTCAGCAGATTATTGTCTTGTCTCTCAACGTTGTGGTTCAAATCCCGCTCCAGACTCATGACTGTAAGATCAGCTTGAACATGCAGAGTCAGTGCAGTCTTTCACGTGATCGTGACCTTATCTTGTCATAACTGCTGCACACGAAAGACGCAAAGACACTCTCCCTTGTGTCCTGGACAATATCGATCCCTCAACCAACATCGCTGAGCTGATCATGATGATCTTAGGAAGTTTGCTGCTCTCAGGGGCTGCTACATTTCATATGACCCTCCTTCAAAAAAAAATATAGGATTTAAATGACTGAAAAGCGCACTTTGAGGTTGTGAGAAACAAAATAGACAAGATATTTCACGGGATGCGGACATTGGGGTAAGGCTGGCATTTAGTACCCAGCCCTAATTGCCCTTGAACTGAGTGGGTTTGCCCTGACATTTCAGAGGGCAATTGAGACTCAACCATATTGTCATAGGTCTGGAGTCACATGAAGGCCAGACTGGGTAAAGGTGGCAAATTTCCCTTCCTTAAAGGACATTAATGAGCCAGATGGGTTTTTATGACAATCAGTGATGGCCACCATTACTGAGACTAGTTTTTAATTCCAGATTTTCCTCGTCTGCTTTTATTATTTGTTTCAAATTTCTCCCTCGTTTCCTGAAGACATTGACTATCAGTGATTTTCAACCAGAGTGTGACATCCAGTGCCCTGTTAAAGAGGCGTCAGGTGTGAAGTGTAACCGTGGAATGTTGGCGGTTACTTAGCAACGGAGCATCTCAACCTCCTCGGGCACTGCACTTTTCTGGAATCTGCTGTGGGCTGGCACCTTGTCTTGCAAAGACCGGTGTTGTCCAGCCTCAAGTTGGAAAACTCAGAGCGGAATGTTATGAACGAATTTTCCCAGGTGTCCCACAATACCAAAGCGGAGTTAAATCAGCTCAAGCTGGTAATGCAAGCCAGTCCCAACTTTATTAGGAATAAAGTTACAATAATCTTTAGTACCAAACATGCCCTTACTTGGCCCCTTAAGGTAACCATACTCTCTGAGTCTCCTGTAGATTTGCACAGTTGCTCTGTCTCTCTCCCTC